>NC_031983.2:20650716-20961912 GCF_001858045.2 Oreochromis niloticus | reverse complement strand
AGTTTATGTGTGCAATACTAGCTATATACAGGGTGTGTGTATGTTTGTTTGTAGTGAATTGGCAAGTTTGTGCCGGCTGAGCTCTTGAATTCCTGTGCTCTATTAGCAACAGATCTAAATTTATCCTTCTGAAGCACTGCCAGTTCAAATTCAGGGTTTGTTATATTAGGAGCACAAAAAAGGAGTTACAGTTCAGCTCCTGATGGCTATCCATGGCATTACTGATTGCAGTTGCAGCTCTAACAGTTACAAAATCTGCAGCTTCGCCCAGCAAACAGGTCAGCAGCACCTATGCATTTGTTTGTTTGGAAGGAAGGAAGGCTCAACAGTAAATTCATCATATAAAGTGCCACATTATCTCTTCATAAATTGGCAGTGGCATATAATTGGACCTGTGGTTCAGGAGAACGCAGAAATCATGACATGAAAACATAGAAGCACAAATGAATTAACTTTCCCTTGATGCAGTAAAATATTTCCCAAGAATCATTTTTCATTTGTTTAGTGGAGAAAATTCAAATCTTTATCTTGTCTTTATCACAAACTTCACTACTTTATCCTGCAGCTTGTCGCTCGACTTCAGCTCTTAGGCTCAGAGCCACTATAAGCTGCTAAATGCACACATTTTTTGATAGTATATCAGTCGATAAGATGGTCCCTATCTGTGTGAATCTGTGTGTGTTTCAGCTCTAAGGACGGCGTCTTCCGCAAGTACCAGGGAGCTCGCACTAAAGATGACTTCCTCAGCTTCGTTCATGACCAGAAATGGAAAGCAGTCGAGCCGGTTTCCTCTTGGTTTGGACCGTCTTCCTTTTTGTGAGTTTGTATCTTCAGCTAAGTCACTATGCTATTAATGCTAGAGATTTATCAGCCCGGGTTATTAGTTAAATTAGTTTTCCTTTATGTTCTAGGTAGAATTTGTGATGGGAAATGATTCATTCTCCATTTATTGATCAGTTCAATAATAATAATGAGTCACTGTTGCACATTACTCCTTTGAAAAAGCAGAAAATAACTTGAAGTGTTTACTCTTTTCTTCATGATGCTTTGAAGTGAGACACAAATGCACACCCTCCTGTGCCGCTCCTGTTATTTTTGGCTTTTGGCTTTGTAGTGATGTGAGAGATTGAAACAGTGTTAAATTACACGCTGTCCTCCCCTCCTCTGTTGACAGAATGAATTCGATGTCTGCTTTGTTCAAGCTCTCCATGTTTATCCGGGTAAGTGAGGATTTCTCTCTCAGTGCTGTAGGTTATTATGCATATTAAGCATTTGTTTTGTGTGCATGTCACGCCTAAAGTGAAATTACATGTTGAAATTAGACTTGCTTTCATGTGCGAAGTGTAAACTTCTAATCCAGTTTTACGGAGTTTAAGAGCTGGCACACTGAATGAAAAACAAATATAAGTGGTGTTGATATTTACAGTGGACCTCACAGAGAATTGAGTAATCAAACATTACTCAAATAGGTGGAGACAGGAAATTTTGAGGGAAGCCTTGCTTTGCTTAATTGAATTGGGATGCAGAGTTAAGACGCACATCAGTTGCATGGGGTTATGACAGTTATGACAGATGGCTTAAGAATGGCTTTACACATTGATAAACACACCAGGACACAAATAAACTCTACCACATACTTGATGTTTCAAATATATTTTGGGTATTTCCGTTGGCAGCTTCTTTTTAAATGACAGTTTAAGTGTCGTGATATCTTACTGTTTAGCTGTTGATTAATATTCCCGAATCTAATTCAGTTCAGCTGTGATGCAAAACTGTGCAATAGTCTTGAGCTACCCCTCATTTCTTTACATTTGTTTCCAAGGAGTCACACTTTCTTGTGAATATTTTTTAACAGTCTTGAGCAATCGTCCTCCAGACTGTCTGAAGGTCTTACAAAGTTTTTCTTTTGACATTGACTGCATTTGGCTGCATATTGAACAAAAGGCAGTCAAAGAAGAGAAATGATAGAAAAGGCTTGCCTAAAAGCGTTAAGGCTGTGGTCATACCAAAAATTAACTCTTAAGCTTATAAGAATCTCACTTTTTGTCTCTTATTCTGTATTTCCATCTATGTTCAATAAATCTCTGCACCCTTTTCCCATTTTTCAAATACGGTATAAAGAAATTAGGGGAGGTTTAAGACTTTTGCACAGAACTGCAGCTGTTAAAACAAGAACTAAATTGTGTATATATAAGCTATAAAAACAATAGATTCAACTTTCAAATCTCTATTGTAGTGGTTGCTGGCGCTCTACCCTGCTGTACCGGTATAATCAGTTCAGCGTGCGGCCTGAAGGTGGCGCCAGAGGTTCACTGGACCCTTCTATTGATGACATGAATTTTAGCTACATATAAACAAAAGCATGGGTTATAAAAGGATCTAAAGAATAACCAGCCTGCTTTGTTGATGTGGGTTGAAATATCTCGTCTCTTGTGATTTCCAGCGTTGTCATAACTACATGACGGAGAAGCTGGGGATTCCCGTGTGGGGATCATATGTTATCTTTGGCTTGGCCACTCTGTTTTCTGGCCTGGCGTTGGGTCTGGTGAGTAATTTTGCCGTGCTTCGTTATTATGAAACTGAAATGATTCTGTTTTGAAGCTCTTACATCGTTCATCACAAATGCACACATTCCCAGTGGTTTAACGATTAATCCTGTCTTGTCTGTTCCAGTTACTGGTGTTCATTGCAGATTTCGTCTTCCCCTCAAGAAGATTTTCTTCTCCCGATTACTACCCGAGTGAGTTTTGTAATAGATTAGACTAAATACTAATTCACATTTATGTTATATACAGTAAGATACTGACTGTTGCTCTAAATGCTGCTGTGCAGAGAAACAGACTATAGATCAGGCAAGATTAATCCAGCAACAAGAGGATGCCACTGAGGCTGACGGCGAGGAAGATGACGAAGAGGAGGAAGAAGAGGACCACGACGAGGTCTGGAGAAAGCCGAGAGGATCTCCCGAGGGCCGCCCTGAACCCAGGGGGCAGGCTTTCCCTGACGACGCCCTGAGGAAGCGGGTGGTGGGCAACCGGGGCGAGGAAGAGGAGGAGGACACTTAGAGAGAGAGAGCCTCCTCTTGACACGAGTACCGTGGAGACAGTAGAGTTGAAGGAGCCAAGTTCCTGAGCAGCAGTGTTTGTTTTTTTGTTTGTTTGTTTCTTTTAGAGCAGAGTCCAATATCTTCCCGCTGGTCCTGTTCCTCACCCCCAAGACCCTAAAAATGCCTCACTTTTCTTCTTCTCCCTCCCCCATTTTTTTTTTAAAGGAGAGCTTTTGACTTTCGCCTCTGCTCTCTCTCTAAGCCTAAGCAGCAGACTCCACCTGGAAAAAGAAAAGCAGCACTCCAGACACCCGTTTCTACTTGTGGAAACAAACGGTCTGGCTGAGGTTTAGGTATGACGTGCAGTGCGGCTGGAGTTTTGCAACGATGTTTATGCTATGCATTGTTTTTTAAATAAATGTGTGTGTTATATTTTTAATCTCTGAATTATTATAACAGGGTTGTAGGTTATCTATGGGGACAGATAACGTCATTTAATTTGATTTAATCTGCAACTTGAACGCTAATGTTCACACACCTTTCCACTTTCTGTGTCTGATGGCGAGAACGTGGCAAAGGACGTCTAAAATGTTAGTTTTTATTATAAAGATTTCAGTTTGCTTGTTGCAGAATTAAAAAAAAAAAGAAGAAGAGTGATTTGATATTTTCTCACGTTGACTTTTCTGGGGCTGCTTCACTATAAAAGCCTCCTTCTTACCAAATGGAGGCTTTTAAATTGAAGCAACTGCAGGAATCTTTACGTTTGTATTAGCAGTAGTGTTACAGCTATGGTTTAGACTTGGAATGGAGGGGGGCAAACAGTGATGCTTGTTTTCTCTCTTTTATTCATGTGAAGTTAATTTAAACTCAGCCACAAGCTTTGTGGTAAATATTTTAAGTATACCAAATACAAATGTGGCTACATTTGTATTTGTGACCCTATTTAGAATGCTAGTTTAAGCAGTTAACACAGCCTGTATTACAGACATCCTCTTGACACAGGTACATGTGGGGCAGGAACCCTTCGAATAGCATCTATGCTAAAGAAAGAGCGACGATCACATCACTCTTTCACTTTGACTTGGCTGCGTTTCTGTTGTTTAGCAAAGAACTAGGCCATCCTGCACAGATGCATTATTGAGTTTAAATTAAAGACGTGGAGAATGTTTTTCAGTAGATTCTTTAGTTTCCCCATAAGTTATCCTAAAGCTATTAATGTTATGTCTGATTTATTATCTGTTTCTAATATTTTTACTTGTGATTCTTTAACTATGAAAATATATTTGATCTAAAAAAAAAACCAAAACCCTTTGTGATGCCAGGTCTGCAGCGCCGTGTAGGTGCGATTAAGAAGACGAACAATGTGAAGACTTGGTAAATTCCTGTATCCAGAGCGATGTGTGGCATATCTGTACTAATGCTGCTCCGCTTTGTGGAGCAATAATAAAACTGACGTGTTTTCTTTTTTTTCCCCACCAACATCACTTGTAAAAATGTCAAACACCTGAGCTTCTTTTATATGCATGAGTGACACACATGGTGCACTGATGTCTCGTTAACACTTTATGAACGATGGCACTCAAAGAACATTAACTCCTGTATACTTTTGCTCCTTCTAACCAAACAACAGACCCAGTATACGACCAGTGTTTTGTTACACGTTTTTTGTTCTGAAGGGGCTTGTAATGACTTGCATTTATTAAGATTTTTTTTTTCTATGCTGATTTTTATTCCTTAAAAAGCCAATTGATCATTTAGGTGATGGATGAAACTGGTTGTACATATGACTTGTAGCATTCTCACTTTACAGTGAGTCACCTGTGATGCTTGATTGTTTCTTTAAATAAAGGGTTAACTCTAAAAACCATTTAACTTTTAGCTGTCGTTTTGCTTTTGTGTGATATTATTCTGTAAAATATATACAGTTTGACAAAGATGCAAAAGGAAACGGGAAAATTGTCAAGTGGTAGATTTGACAGTATTTGAAGAAATCAAATAATTTGGTAAAGAGTTACTTGGGTCATTAAGACTCACTGGATGCTTTATTACTGTGTTATTACCAGATCGGACCCCTTTTGCCTCAGAACTTCAGATTCAGCGAGGTGCTGGACGTTAACTTCATGGTGTCACAGACTTGCTGCAGATTTGTCAGCTGGACATCCATGATTGAAATCTCCTGTTCCACCACATCCCAGAGGTCTCTACTAGATTTACTGTCACAGTCATGAAACCAGTTTGAGATGATTTGAGCTTTGAGACATGGTGTGCTGTCCTGCTGGGAGCAGCCATCAGGAGGTCTTACTATCAGTATGTAGATGGTAAGCAACAAGCTTGAGGTAGGCTTCAGTGTTTAACAGTGATTCTCAGTTGGTGCTAAGGGGCTCAAAGTATGTCAAGAAGATATCTCCTACACCATTACAGCAGCAGCAGGATGGAGCCTTGCTTTTCTATCAGCTCAAAGCAATCTGACTATTCTCTGCACTCTAGCAACAACAACAACAATAAAGTATTTTCTCTTTCTCAGATCATTGTCTGTAAACTTGAGATGGTTGTGTGGAAAAATCTCAGGATCAGCAGTTTCTGAAATGCTCAGCTTGTCTCACACACCCATTCCCATAGTCACCTAAAACACCTTTCTTTCCCACTTTGATGCTTGGTTTGAACAGGTCATCTCAACCATATCTACACTCCTAATTGCACTAAATGAGTTTCTGCCATGTGATTGGCTGACTAGTGCCTCGCATGGCAGCTTCTGGTGTGTAGTCAGAATAATGATTAGGAGCAGTGATACAGTCAGACAGACACAGTACTCAAATAATCCTGAATTAACATCTTTAGAAAAACTCAAGGGGTAAGTAAAAATCTTTAAGCTTTTTAAGTTGTTGTTGTTTTTTGGTCTGGACACGATCCCAGCTGTCATAGCATGAAGGGCGGGAACACCGTGGATACGTGACTAATCTGATGCAGGGCTAACACAGAGAGACAGACAACCGTCACACTCACTCTCTCACCTATGGCCAATTTAGAATCAGCAACTCACCTAACCTCACTAAAATATACTATATTCTTGAATACATGAAAAAGTGATCACAGCTTAAACCCAGATTAGAAGGTAACAAGTAACTGACAAATAAATGTAATAAATGAGTGAAAATGAACTCCAGTTTAAACATCTTAAAATCTAAATCTAAATACTTTAAATGAACATATTTTATAATAAGTGCCAAAGTCTGCCAGCAGGTGACACTCTCACACACATTTTGAGTTGTTTTCAAAGCCAATATTGACCCCAGGAGCTACTAGCAAGCATTATGTCAGACAAATGTACACCTCAGGAAATAGTGACAGGAATGTTAAAGTGTGGTATTCTGAATGCAAAAGCTGCAGCTGACATTTTTCCTAATTTATTCTCCTGAGGCTTCCCATTTCCTTTCTTGAGTGACAACTTCTGTATTGTATTTCTAATCAGAGCTGTGATTTCAGCTTGAGTACCCTTGTGCACACGCTCTGTTTAGCAGTAGTATGTTTCTTGGAAGGAGAGCGAAAGAGGAAAGGTGTTTGATGGGATTCCCCTGATGTACTGTACCAGCCTGCTACACGCCCCCTCGGGCGTTTCAGTGCAGCAGGGTCATCCTGCACATGGAGAACATAGAGCATATGCTTGATAAAAGCTGAATGCACACTCAACTGAAGCTGCCATACTGGGTTTGATTTATCGGGCACATACACAGATTCCCTTTAAGCTGAACGGGGTTTAGGCTGCGTACTGTTCTGCATCCTAAAGCAAAGGCAGATGGCAGTTTAGTAGTTTCTGTTCTTGTTCATTTAACTTGCTTTGGTCCATATGGTTTTCTATTGTCCTTGCTTTAACTTTACCAGCAGTGTTCTTCTTAAGTGCCATGTCTGCAGCAGGAGAGCTGGATTCTGTACACTATGTTGTACTGTGACATTTCTACAAAGGCTCTTTCATTGTTCTTTTCAGGATGGCAGAGTTTATTAGTTCTCCAGACCTTGATGATCCCTGTTAAGAGAATCCTGCAGACTTTGGTGAAACACTGACTTCTCTACATTGGAGAAACAAAGGGGGGAAGTGTATGCCAAGGAGTTCACTCTGCTGTGTTGCCATTGTGGTGGGTGTGAATCATCAGTGCAGATGAAAATTGCCAATAGACATTAAAATTGCTGGTTTATTTAGAGCTCATTAGAGAAACTCTCAGTGAGGCTTTCAGCTATAGGTCTTAGGTGAAAGAAGTTTTTAGCTTCTTAAATCCAGACAAATATGCACTAAAGTGTTATGTGTTATAATGCTTTGATATTACTAATAGATAATATGTAAGGTTTAATTAAGCCTTTATTACCATGTTAACCATCATATTATAGCAGTTAAGAAACAAGTTGCCCCTGGCTCTAGTCATATGAAAGGCCTCTTTCAAAGAAGCCTTCATTTTTATGTCTTTTTGTAGTTGGTTTCTGTCTTATTATGCTCGTTTTGGATCTCTTTGTGGTTGATTTGAACCTCTTTTACTTTTTTTCTCCGCCAGAAAACAAAGTAAGATGGCAGTTTCAGTCAGTCTAGTGGATCATCCTCTTCTAGCATCCTCTTCTGTCACACCAACCCTCCTTCACTACATGCATAAACCTTCTCCATGGTCTTCCTCTTCATAATTTGAATTCTTTCATATCTTAATATTTTCCTAAGTGGAGCTACATGAGGCATTTATGGATATTACAATTTCTTCTCCCTCCCCCTTTTTTTAATAAAGCACATCCACTGATGCCTCTGCAGACACAAGGTCGACTATTTTGAGGTTCCCAAAGAGAATCAGGGTTTCAAGCCTCTTTTTTTAATGTGAAAACAGAGAACAGCTGAGCAGAACTGCTCTGCTTTGGTAGATATGTTCCTTCAGATTTACAGTTGGCATTGGGTTTGGTTCTCTCTGGGGTAACTGTGAGCCTCCTGCATTTGTTTCGAGTCTTATGTTTGTTGTTTTTGCTTAATGTTTTGCAGATGAATAGCGGGAATGTGACTCTTTGAGCCCTCTGGCCTGTTCAGTCATCCATCTATGGATACATGCGTACTTCCCATAAATCCCAGCATACTTAGCTTTAGATAAGCAACCAGTAGCTTTTAGATAAATGCTGTTGAGGAGAATCATAAATTAAAACTGTTAAAGTACAGTCTCAGAGTAAATGTACTCTTACTTGTGTCTGTGGAAGGGAAATGAAAGTCTGTGTGCCACTGAGGCTAATTTTTTACCTTCTCTCACTGAATGGATGTGCATGTTTTAACCTGACACACCTTTTCCAGACGACCACAAACACAAACAGAAACTTTCAAAATCTTGTTTCCCACACCCCAGTAGTCCAATACCATAGTTCATATAATTCACTGTATGAATCAGTTCCATTTCCATTTTTTCTGCTACAATTTCTCTCACAATAATGACGGTAATCTACAAAGTGTCTGTACTCCTCTAACTCTTAAAAGTCTTATCATATAATAAATGAAAAGGCACTTATCCAGCATGCAGAAAGAGGCAGAAGCATTTTTTGGTTTGAACTCTTTTAAAAATACATAAATAAATAAATCCAGACACTAGCGGACAGAAGAGGTTTTGGCTCAGACCACAAAAATCCATGAGAAAAACAGGACAGTGTTATATGATCTCGCCGGTCCCTCTGGTCTACTGGACGCCAGCGAGGTAAGAGTGTGAGTGTCCAACAAGGCAGCGCTTGTTCTGTGAGCTTTGTCCCCTCAGTACCCTCCATGTGGTTAGACCATTACCACACATAAGGAAGATAAAGAGACTGAGATCTCTTTGTTATAATAGGAAAATTTTAAGATCATCTGGGTATCGGGTCACTGAGATTGGACATGTTTTTGTTTCTTTAGACTTCAAAACCCTCAAAAAGCAGTTAAAGATGAGGATAATTTTCTTCACAGTGGTGCTGAAAACCCACAAAATTTATCAGATCATTCAAAGAAAGAAAATTTGAATATGTGTGTGTGGTTACTGAGAAAATCTGTGAATCTAGCTGAAAATTAACTATGTGTATGTGCACATATATCTGTTTTATTTGTTTTTTCAATGCATTATTATTATTGTTTGCATTTCTTTGTCTTCCCTACCTTGTTTCACCATCATTTGTCTCACCCGTGTTTCATTCCCACCTGAGCCTGATCACAAATTCACCTCCAGCCCTGCCATTTGATGGCTTTTTCAGTTTGTCTGTTTATACTCTATGTTTCTTAAGCCAGATTGCTATATCGTTAGCTTGATAGCATAATTGCATAAGTCATTTTTTTGTGTTTTCGGAAAACAAGAAAAAACTAATTTTCTAAATATCACATGCATATTTTTAATTGATATTTTCACAGAACATTTAAGTATATGTGAGGAAAAGTATGGAAAAAGAACAAAACCCAACATCATTTCTTTTGTCTAATAAAAGTGACTTAGGCAGATTATGCCTATGACTTAGGCAGTTTTTCTTCAAACTATAAAATGAACATGACATACTATAATGTAACCATAACACACTGTAACTTTTCAATTTTAATCACAAAATGGCAGCTAGAGTAAGGAGACTTACTCACTTCACCTCACCCACCCATTAATTTGCAGAGGAGGCCTGTAGGCTCATAAAAGAGGTGTGCGTGTGTCTATGTGTGTTTGTATCTGTCTGTGTGTGTTTGTCTCTCACTTCTCTCTCTTTCTCTTCGTGTGCGGGTGTGTGCGTGTGCGTGTGTGTGTGTGTGTGTGTGTGTGCGTGCGTGTGTGTGTACTATTTGGTAGGCTATGTATACTACTGATGAGGAAGATCATCATAGTACTTGTGGGCCACTCTTGGTAGTACATTTTTCATTGACTGTAAGTCACTGTATTTCCTCAGGGTGATGGGCAACTGAGCAGGAAAGAGTGGGATCCACTTGAATGGCTTGTTGTCGGGTATGCTGATGCGCCGAGGCAGGTCTTCCCAGTCAGATTCAAAATCCAGCTTGTACCTGATCCGTCCATCAGTCAAGTACTGCAAAGCCCGGAGGTCATGGACTGTGGGGTCCCCAACTTTTTTGCCGGGTCGAATATTGGTGACATAGGTGCCAGATAACTTCATGAAGTCATTGTGGTATAGTTGAGTCACCCTGTATGGGGATGGATTAATGCGTGCAGCCTCAAAGATGACAACGTAATCTCGTGGAGTGTAAACGTCTTGCACAATGCGCCGTTCAATTAGACTGTGCATGGAGTCACACTCCATCTGTGTGTGGCCTGCAACTAGAAATTTCTGCTCAATGCTGACACCATGCTTCATGGCCAGGTAAAGGTAGGCGTTGCTGATGGTAGCACACCGGTTCTGATACCCGCAGCCATCACTCCAGACAATGACTTTCTCAATGTTTCTGTTGGCCTGTAGGACAGACTCAAAGTGGTTGGACTGCAGATGTGCAAAAACCTCACTGCTGAGGGAGCCTTCATGTTCTTCCCAAGCATAACAGTACCCATCTCTGTTGTTCATGTTGAAGCAGGTAAAGTTGTGCATCTGTAATTTAGTTTTGTAGTACATTGTACTTGCTTTTGTCTGGGGGCAAAGAAGAACGCGTTGAAGGTCCATTGTCCACACTGAAAGTGTGTCACTGGATTCATTTTTGTCTGCAGCCTTTTCAGCTTGAGCCTGACTCTTCAATCTCAAGTGTGTAGCAAGAGCATCCTCATCTGTATTTCCTACCTTGGCGCTTACACAGATGTCACATTGGTCTTTTTTTGGAATGAACACAGAGTAATCCTGCTCTCCAAAAACCTTCCGAAAGTATGTCTCACTCACAGCACGCTTTCCATTCTCATTGGCAGCATTCTGGTATTCCTTGTGAAGCTCTCTCAAAACTGTTCCTGGCTCCAGGAACTTCTTGTTCTGATAAGAGGGAACCTGGCGGCAGTAATGGGATGGGACTGTAGGTATTCCAGAGAGCCACTCTTTCAGGAAGGCCTGGTCTCCATCTGTTATTGGCATATGAGGACCAGTCTTGTTGATCTTGGGGTTGGGCTGGGTATGAGTGTTGGGTTTCATGCCTGCAGTTAACCATGATCCAATGGTTCTCAGGGCAATACCAAGTTTGGAACAGAAAAGATTTTTGCACACAGGTATTTTGCATCTATCTGAGAGTTGCAGGTGGTATAGCAGAGATGTTGTTCTCCTTGAATCAACACCACCTTTCTTCTGTTTTATGGGCACATTTTCAACAACAGTCTGGATATACACCTTGCGTGTCTCCCAGGAAGGCATGGACCAGAAATTGTTGAAGATTCCTCTTCTCTCAACTTCAGTCAGTAGCTCACAACTTCTTTTCGTTGACTTGAAGCAGTGCTGTGATGTGCATGGTGGGCCCATGGCCTTTGGTGGTCTCTCCTGTCCCATTGTATTCTTGTAATTCTCTCCCTTCAGACGCTTTTCTTTGATGACATTTTTCTTCCACGTATGGGGCAGTGGACGCTTGTGACGAACAGCAGAAGTGCTGGGGGTTGGACTGGCTTCCTCTTCCTCTGCTTCCACCTCCCCTCCTTCCTCTTCCTCCCCTTCATCTTCGTCTCCTTCCCCTTTCTTTTCCTCTCCTTCATCTTCCTCTCCTTCTCCTTCCTTTTCCTCTCCTTCCCCTTCCTTTTCTTCTCCTTCATCTTCCTCTCCTTCCCCTTTCTTTTCCTCTCCTTCATCTTCCTCTCCTTCTCCTTCCTTTTCCTCTCCTTCCCCTTCCTTTTCTTCTCCTTCATCTTCCTCTCCTTCCCCTTTCTTTTCCTCTCCTTCATCTTCCTCTCCTTCCTCTGGCTGCTTATCAGTCTGTTGCCCCATATCAACATAATTTCCTCCTTCTCCCTCATCTATATCCACCAACTCCTCTAAGTTCACATCAACTTCCTTTCCTGATGATACAACAGAAAATAAAATGCTGTTGGAGTATCTTAAAATGGTAAATCAAGATGACATCTAAATCTACTTGTGTAGTCAAAATGTCTGCTATGTAAAAAAAAAAAAAAAATCAATTTGTACTATTAATATCAAATCAAATCAATTTATTTTTGTATAGCCCAAAATCACAACAACAGTCGCCTCAAAGGGCTACATGAATATTACTGGCAATAGAGTTCAACCAGTATCAGTCATTTGAACACAGTCAATATAAAGTCCAATTTAACAATTAACAATGAACCCAGGGCGTCCCCCGTCCTTAGACTCCCCTCCTAATAAAAAGCAAATGTTTGAAACATAATATAATTTGCAAACTTGCTGAAAATGCTCAAATTGCCTTTGAAATTGCCAAAGATTTACTCTGGTAGCATGCTGCTGTTAGCTAGCTGCTAGCTTGTACTACATTACTATGCTAATGCTACACTACTAACGCTAATGTTAGCTAGCCATCATACTTTGTTTGCAACAAAAAAGTAATCTTTTAACATGGTCATAACCTCTTTGATTGAATGAAAATACATTTAGTGACCAAAAAACTAAAAAAATATGAACTTTTACCAGATGTAAATGAATCAAAAAGAAGAGCAAGGGCTTCACTTGCGGTCAGCCTCTTCTTCTTATCAGCCATTTTGCATACATCAAAACTGCCTAAGTCAAATTGATTGTAGCAAAACTGCCTAAGTCCAATGGTAAAACTGCCTAAGTCAAATGAATGACTTAGGCAAGTATGTTTTTTGACTCTTATGAGTGTTGTGATTGGCCAATGACATAGGCAGACGGACAGGATGATGCAGCAGTGGTAGGGGAGTAAAGTTAGGCAAAAATCTCAATTTGACCAGAAAATGACTTAGGCACTTATGCTATGAAGCTAACGATATGGCTGATTTGCTTTGGACTTTGCATTCATTGCTTTTTTTGCATTGCCTACCAAATCCTCATTTTTTTACTTGCTTTGACTGATCAGTCATAACATGAAACTATGGGAGAGATTTGTTGAAGCCAGACTAACTGATGTGAAAGTATAGAGGAGCACAGAAGGAGCCACAATGTGTCTTTGTGGCTCTAGAGAAAGCAGAAACAGAAATTGTGGTATTGCATGAACGTTAGGAGCGGCAGAGAAGTATGTGAGGGTGGTGTAGGACATGTATGAGGACAGTGAGACACTTGTGAGGCCTGCAGTAGGAGTGACAGATGGGTTTAAGGTGTGGCTGGGATTACATCAGGGATCGGCTCTGAGCCCCTTCTTGTTTGCTGTTGTGATGGACATGTTGACAGACGAGGTCAGGACAGGTAGAGACCAGGTGGAAGAGAGCCTGGAGAGATGCAGGTATGCACTGGAGAGAAAAGAAGCTAACATTAGTAGAAGACAGAGTAGATGTGTGTAAGAGGGAGGCAGGTAGAACGCTGGAGATGTAAGGAGCAGAGGTTGTGACGGACAAACCTAGAAATGAGCACATTAGCTCGAGCAGTTTGGAGACAAAGTTAAAGAGTCGAGGCTGAGATGCTTTGAATATGTGCAGAGAGGGGATAGTGCACATACTAGATAATGGATGCTGAATATGGAGCTGCCAGGCAGGAGGGAAAGAAGAAATCACAGAGGAGCTTTATGGATGTGATGAAGGAGGACATGCAGAGGGGGTTGGTGTGACAGAGGAGGACAGGGTGAGATGGAGGCAGATGATCCCATGTAAAGGGAGAAAGACGCGTCACCTGCAACCATGATCACCATTCCTAACCTTGAGTTACCGGAACATTTGGGCAAACACGATTGAATTTTGTGAGTGTAAATCAATGGAAAATGAGGATATCAACACACAGTAGTGGTTTTGGACATGGCTTTTAGACATGTTTGTGGTCCTGACTGACTAATCTCAACTACCACCATGTAATAGGTGGTAAATTAGAAAAATGTTAGGATGGAAAAGACTTTCAGCATGTTAGCACTGCTGTACCTAAACTGTTAGCACCTCTTCAAGACATGTTTTTTTTATTATCTTAAATTGTCATTTAATAACCATTTGCTTTACATTTCTTTACTTTTTAGGGGATAAATTAAGGATAAAAAGCTACTTTCCTTGTTTCTGAGTTTTTTCCGAAGGTTTTAGGCTGGCGCGTGCTCACCGTATTACTACTTGTAGCAGTAGCAGGGTCTTTGTCCGGCTCAGACTCAATATGTTCATTGTGCCGTTACACATTCATGACAAAGTCTGTCTGTTTAGTGACTAATTGCTTCTCCACTGTAATTACAGTTGACCAAAATCTTTTTTTTTCCTTCCACAAACACCCTCCTCTGTATCCACCCATATTTACATCTAGGAGCTCTGTCACTTCCCTTCAGACCAGATAATTACACGGTGGCTAAAACAAAAATAAAAATGAAACACAATGGTTTGTTGTTGTGTCTCCCATTCAGTCTACAGCAGGTACATTTTCAGGAAACCAGTGCGGTCATGCCAGAGAGAAAACCCTGCCACGTTTCTTTGCCTGAATGCAAGGGCACTAAAATAGCAACACGGTATAAAGTATAAACACAGGATACACTGAGTGGATTTTTAGGGGTGAGGGGAGAGGGGGCGGAGAAGAAAAAAAAACACCACACGGTCCATTTAAAGAAATAATAAATGCTCACAGCCTGAGTAATACAAGAAGGAAACTCCACAAAACTGCTACTTTTAAAGGGATTTTCCTCTAACCAGTAGAGTTAAATTTAAAAATACCACAACAAAAGTATAAAAGACTGTCACATCTTTCTTTAACTTATAATGACAGAGACTTCTCGGAGGTTGCGTAGCGAACCTGTAAACACTACACTGACACACTGGCTCTTTATACTGGGGGTGTGGTTGTTGTCACTTTGCTTGCACCTGAGAGAAATACCTGGCTCTTTAGCTGATATCTGGTGAATTTAGAGCAGCGTGTCGGAGAGAAAATTGCCCAAAAAGAACATTATGAGCATGTTGACGCTCATAATGTGGTAAAATAAAGTCTTGGACTGCAAAACCACGAGATGTAACTCTATAAATCTCTAAATCAAGTCATTAGTTTCAATGTGACATCGTTTTACACATTGTTACAATATAGCTGTTTAATCACGATCTAATGTTATAAGCAAAGCATGCATTTTCTTGTATGTCTTGTAAAATGATCTTGTGCAAATGTTTATCTCAGGGGTGCTGTTGATGCACTGCTTCATGGGTCTTTTAGTTTGCGCTGGTGTTAAGATGCATATTTTCTAGTCAGAAGGAAGTCGATGTTTACTCCAGTCCCAAAGTTTTAAACCAAACTCAGCGAGCAGTGCAGCTGTTCCCATGGATATGATAGTTTGTTGTGGAGCACCTCAACCCATGTGAAACACACATCTGGTCCTCTTGAATTGTTTAAGTCCCCGAGCTGACACGTGAAAACACCCTCCAGTACAGTTCAAACATTATCACGGGTCAACAGAACAAGTGAAATCTGGTCTTAGGTTTGGGCGTGGGAGAGTGTTTAGAATCCGCATTCCTTTGTGTGAAGAGAAAAAAAAGAGAGCGAGTTTTCTTTGACATCTTAAATCTCTTAACAGCGGGGGAACAATAGCAAAAGGCTCAAAAGTGACAGATTTTTGAGTCTTTTCTATTGACTATCCCTCTCCCAGTGCACAAGGTTTTTGTGTGTGTGTGCGTGCATTCTCCACCCACCATCGTTTGTCTACCAGAAAGGTCGAGGAGAAAAATTAAAAAGTGAAGAATGACGAGAAAACGCCTCTTTAATTAATTGGTGCAATTATTTCTGTGTAGTAGGTTTATACGACCAAGGTTTCCTTTGCACGCTTAAGACTTGCAAAATAAATGTATCGTGAGATAATTAATGTCATGGGAAGAAGGAAAAAAAATACTTCTGTTTCACTTTTGTTTTTAATTCTCTTGGTGAAATACTGTTTAATTACACCTACAAATCGGTTTTTAAATGAAGCCAGACGAGAAGTTTAAAGGATAAGCTCTTCTTTGTCTGGCCTTGTGCAATGCCTAAAAACTTCTAGACATTTGAAATCCCCTAATTAGATACTTGAGTCACAAGTCAAATAGTTAGGAATTTCTAATGTCGAGCATTATATAATATTCCCGTATCGTGTTAAATTGGTATCTGAAAAATCGCTAATAGATAATTAACTAAATTCTTAACTGCTCTCATAATGCATCTCGGTGCATTTAGGCATGTAGGCATGGTCAGGGTGACCTGCTGAAGTTCAAACTGAGCATCAGAATGGTGAAGAAAGGTGACTGAAATGTCAATATGGAGCAAAATTCCTGAGGAGTGTTTTCAGCACCTTGTTGAATCTACACCACACAGAATGATGGCAGCTCTGAAGGAAAAAAAGAGTCCAACCTACTACTAGTATTAACAATTTAGAGTGTTAATATTTGAGCTCTGTGTGGACAAGCACCAGCACACATCAGTGAAGTTTGATTTCCATACCTCTCCAGCAGCTCCCTGAGGTCATGTAATCAGGGCCTGCCGGCTGTGAAGCGTACACAGAGCTTTTGCACCACTGGGCCCCAGACTCTGGGTCTCTCTCCACTGAGCCTGAGATTTCCTTTCAAGATAAATATCGCAAAGTGCTTCACAACAAAATAATAAAAACATGAAAAAACTACAAGTCCATAGCTGGTGCTATATCAATAAACTTTTACTTTATTTACTTTACTAGTATTAACAAAGTGACCGGTGAGTGTATAGTGAAGTAAAAGTATACAGTAACATCACATGACAACCAAAAAAAACACTAAAGTACATGTAAATGAACCACTACTGTAGTTTAAATGCAGAAGCAATCAAATATGAGGACACTATGCCACAATTTTCTGCATAATAACAGGACTCATTATGAAGAGGAGAGCATTCATATTGTTTTATATCTCTGAAATAAATATTAGTGCAATGATATATGTTGGCTGTAAAATATTAATTCATGATTTTTTTGTTTTAATAGTGGGATATAAAATACAGTACTTTCCATTTTTCATAGGTTAAAGTTCAAGTTAAATTAGGTTAGAAGAATGCACGTAAGTGAAAGGGATTGGTTATCTTTATTCGCTGGTGGTCCTCTCAGATCTCTGCTTGTTCTACACTCTGATTTAGAGGCTGACATCGCTCAGTTTTAAGTTGAGTGCTTCAACAGAAGCTGCTCGTCTGGCTTATAAAAGCTCATATCTGAGGCTGTTGAAGAAAAGCAGCTCACAACAAAGAGCCAGATAAGAGCCGGGTCAGAGCCGGGAGCAATAAACCTGGCATGTCTCTGTCAAGGTTAAGTCTCTGCTGTAGGTCAGAGTTAATATATTTTTCCTTTCGGCTGAAGTTTGCTTAAGGCTGTTTGAGGCAGGCAACAGTATGGAAATCACAACAAACTGAGTTTACTTCACTGCAGAAATGAAATGTCAGCATATGGATATGTGTTATTTGTTATGAGCACCAATGAGAGAGCGTATTCTGACTCGGGCAGCATACTCACTTTACAATGCGGTTACATAACCAGGGAGATGTTGATGCTTGGTGCTATGGCAGCACTGTTAGATGTGGGCTCACAGCAACACAATCCTGTAGCTTGAGAACTTACTTCACCTTTAACAAGGAAACCATTTACACATATATTAAAATGATCGTTTTTTAACAAAAGGCCCTTGTGATGGCTACAGTTGGATGAGACCTGAATACATTTGCAACATGTTAGCTGCAAACCAACAAAAAAGCACATCCAAACATTGTGGGGGATATGCACTGTATTAGATTACTAAGACATCTAAAGCCAGATCGCACATGGTGCAGGCTGAGAAAAAACAGATGCATCTGACAATTACATTAATGTAGAAAATGTCTGACTTAAAGCAAACCATCATTTCTTTTAAAATATTACGAACTGCTGATGAGGAGCAGGTGAACACTAGGTAACAAAATAGCAAGAAACGCACATGTACAAGAATACCAATCTAAATGGAATGTAGTGAGAGGCCCTGTAGATTTAAGATAAGATAAGATAAGATAAGCTTTATTAGTCCCACACGTGGGAAATTTGTTTTGTCACAGCAGGAAGTGGACAGTGCAAAAGTTATGTAGCAAAAATTAGAATACAATAATAATAAAATACTGTACACAACTGTACAGAATAGAATAAAATAAAATACTATATACAGTAGAATAAATAGAATAAAATATACAATAGGATAGAAATAGAACACAAATGCTTTATACAACTGAGTAAAAATACAACTTTGTCAGAAAAAGAGTATTGCACTTAGTGTTATTGCACATGTGGGTTTGTGTGTGTTTGATCAGTTGGAGTTTGATTTATCACACAGATGCAAGAGTTCATTGACTGCAACAGCTTACATACAGAGTTTGAAGCAAGGAGTGTGTGTACATGCGTCATCTTAGGCTGCAAAAACAAAAACATGCCCATCAGAGAGTTAACTGAAACGTTATGAGTGGACAAATCAACAGTTTGACACAACATAGGAAGCGTAATTCATCAGACCATGTATGGTTTCTGATGGCAGTGGAATTTAGGGTGTGGCTGAGTACAGACTAAAACAGCAGCATGAATTTTTCCTCAGTGGTCGAGTCAATCACCTGATCTCAGCTCAGTTAATCATGCATTTCCCTTGCTGAAGATAAAACTAAAAGACCAACAAACAATACAAACTAATGGCAGCCTGGCACAAATGGGGGAAACTTCATTGTCCAGTGACGTCTATATCCATGAGTTCCAGGTTTTGGAGTCATTGCTTGCAGAATTCTCAAAGTGTTCATATGCACAATTTATTTATGGTTATATTTATTTTTATTCACAGTTCTCTATTCTGTGCACTTTTATCTATTTTAAATCCGCTACCCAATTAGAATCCCCAGTTAGGCTAACAGTGGGAAGGAAAAACTCCCTTTTAACAGGAAGAAACCTCCAGCAGAACCAGGCTCAGGGAGGGGCGGCCATCTGCTGCGACCGGTTGGGGTGAGAGAAGGAAAACAGGATAAAGACATGCCGTGGAAAAGAGACAGAGATTAATAACAGGTATGATTCAATGCACAGAGGTCTATTAACACATAGTGAGTGAAAAAGGTGACTGGAAAGGAAAAACTCAATGCATCATGGGAATCCCCCGGCAGCCTACGTCTATTGTAGCACAACTAAGGGAAGATTCGGGGTCACCTGGTCCAGCCCTAACTATATGCTTTAGCAAAAAGGAAGGTTTTAAGCCTAATCTTAAAAGTAGAGATAGTGTCTGTCTCCCGAATCCAAACTGGAAGCTGGTTCCACAGAAGAGGGGCCTGAAAACTGAAGGCTCTCCCTCCCATTCTACTTTTAAATACTCTACAGCTTCTTTTGGCAAAGACTAAGCAACCGTTTGTGGACACGAGAAGGACAACAACAACAATGACTCATGTTCCCATCCACGGTTTCTGTGTGTAATCACAGGATTATAAATACCTTAGTGTGGATACTGATAATAAACTGGACTGTAATAAAAACACAGGAGCCTGACTGAGGTCCTTCAACATCTGGCGGATGATGCTCGGGGTGTTTTATGAGTCTGTGGTGGCCAGTACCATCCTCGATGCTATGGTGTGCTGGGGCAGAAAACTGACAGTATCAGATAACAACAGACTCAATAAACTTCAACCATGTTACAGCACCGAATACCACAGGAGGTCATTCCTGCCTGTGGCCATCAAACTTTATAACTCTCCTTTAAGACACTTGGACTATTTTCACTTATAATTTCTTGTCTATACTGTACATAGTCTTCTTTTAACTTTGGAATATTTCATTTTCATTTCATGTGGATCACATATTTATATTTTAAGTGAGCATCCGTAACAAAAGAGTTTCCCCCTGGGATTAATGAAGTATTCTATTCTGATTCTGATGACACCGCTTAGGGGACTGTGTATAAAAATGTCTCAGATTCCTCAGTTATTAATTCAGTATTTTTCCTCAACTCTTTAAATGAAAGCTAAAACATGCACTTCAAAATTGCACATTGATTGTGTCGTTAAATCTTTCCCAGAAGCATACAGAGCCAAAGCCATTTTTGTTACTGCTGAACAATTTGATGGCCTTAAAAAGAAGTGCAGAGCCTCAAAGCACAACAATGACTGTTGTTTCTCTGCAGGGCCGCAACAGTGGGGAGGAGAGATGGACTATTTCTGTACCGTCCTAAAAGCCGGGCAAAGAGAAGATGCCTTGATCACCAAGAAGTAATTACATAGCTTATTTTACGGAGGAACAATTGCTGAACATTGTGTGCAGCAGTCACGTTGTCAAAGAGGCATAGGCCTTTAAATTGCAGGGCTCTGGTGTTTGTCAACATGTATTTTAAGAGGAAGGCTCAGGAATAATAGAAGGGTTCATGTGAGTCTATACAATATCTAAGAACCATATCATGTTGCACTTGAAAACAGCTCACTCTAGTCAAAAAAGATTGTCGTTTCCATCTGTAATAATAAATATGTTCAGAGCCATCACTGCCCCTCATCACTCATGTGAAAATCACTGGAAAGGCTGTTGAAGAACACCTCCCCGCTAAGCAATGTGGCATGGAGAGCAGCAACAAGAGTCTAAACAGACAAAACATCAGTGGCAATGGATATTGATAAATGCAGCATTAAAATGAGCTAGGGTAAAGGTGGGTTGCAAAACAGCCTGCAGGTGTGAGACTTAAATGGACAGCAGGATGTGAGAAAGTGAATCAGCCAAAGACTGACCTCATTTACCTCAACAAATTACCGTGCTGACATTTTTAAGGTGCATTTAGAGGAGCTGGTCTCTGTCATATAAATCAATAACAGGAACTAATTGAAACTGACTGAGCTGGCACTGAGATCAACTTCACTTTATGGCCTGTCTGAACTAACGTTATGCTCAGGCTTGTTTCTTCTTCTATCCCTAGTGTCTTCACGGTGATTATTTACAATAGCACTGTCAGCAGATCTCAGGTCAGATAATTAACAGAAGGAGGTTTTCCCTTCTGGTCAGCTAATTTTATTTAAAGACCAAAACCAGCAGTTTCGTTCTCCTGCACTGCCTGTGCTCCTCCGCACCAAGCTCATTTACTTGAATGGGCAAAAATCTGTAAAAAGGGGTAATAAATACACAAAGTCACAAAGCCATTTGAGCAGGGGGGGAATTAGAAATACTTCTCACTTCTCCAACTGCTGCTGCACAAAGTCTGTGTTTATTACCGTCCACTCATCATGTGGCCATTTTAAGTCTCTTTTACTCGTCATCCAGTATGCTAGAACATGTAGGAGAGTCACAGGAGATACAGAGCCAATAGAGGCAATAGTGGGTTACAATGTAACACAGTACTGGAAATTGTACTTAAGCCTCTGTGCAGCTGCAAAAAATGCTTCAGCCATATGATTAATTTTAACACTACAGGGTGCCATACACAGTGGGCTTATAGCTGAGAAATGTCCCTGCAGCATAGATAGACAAACACATGATAGATAATGACTCCTTCTAATAATATGTGAAGGCACATGTGAAAGAATAACAAGATTTGGGGATCTGAACAGCAGGCCACCTGAACACCTCCTTAGGGAGGGATTATGAGCTAACATGGAGGAGGGGGAAAGAGCCAGAGTGTGATGGGGGTAAATTTAATCTCTTTCCTGGACTTTGATCATTTCAGATCCCTCCCAGAGGACCTGGGGAAAGCAGTTAAGGAGTGGGACACCTGGGGTACTTTGCTTAGCCTGCTACTTTGGATACTTCGACTTCAATGATCACATACAAAGCTCATCACTGGATGTGGATGTAGTGACACGTACCTCACTTTTATATAAATGATGCCTAGACAGCAATGACTTAGAAAACACCCTAGTATCATTTTTAAATGTTACATATAAACAACTCCAGGGTTGTGTGCATGTGAACTCAACCAATTTTTAACTTTAATTAAATGTTTAGTGGTTTAATATGTTCATCAAGATCATTTTTTGTGCTCTGATCACGCTGTGGTACAACAAAAGTCAGCTAGCTGGAGCAATTTTCATGTGCATATCATCAGATAGTGCATTTCTTTATTTCTGGTTTTGTTGTGTGCATTTTGATATTCCATAATAACCCACGCTGTGAGCCAGGCCACCACTTCAAACTTATTTAAACAGAAACATTTTCTCATTATAACTATAGGCAAGTGTGGCACTAAGTTACTACTCTGTAAGAAAATAAATGAAATTACACATTCTTGTTGTTTTTATGACTTATTGTAGGTTTGGTGTTGCCAGATTTCAACTTGAGATAATCACTGAAGTGTGTTTCAAACAGATTCTTCAGACTCTTTCTCCGTCGGAGTCGCCATTCATGAAATGCAGCCACACTGCTTCAAACATCGTGCCTGCAAAGATTATGAAATATGATGCCAGCACATTGTTTGGGTTACAGGCACCGCTCACACTGATCCGACTGTGTAGCACATGAAAAGAGTCCATTTCTGTCATCCTGTGATGTCCGCAGTCTCTTGGCTTTAAAATCCAGCCAGTGTTATGAGAATGGAAAAATAAGAGACTTGTCAAAGGGGAATAAAACTCTGTAAGCCACCCCTGATAAGAGTGATTTATAAAGAAAGCTTCTAACTTTCATCCTGCCATACCTTCAAAACTTTACACTCAAAGACACTTTTATTTTAAATCAGGAGACATGTGGTTTGTGGTTTTCTGTTTGTTCCTCGGGGTCAAGAAATTAACAACCACTGATCTTTTCCTGAGTTGCAATCAGATGTACTTTTTTCACTCTGCTCTATTTGGCATCTCTGCAGACACACTCACGGAGGATTGATGCCCGCTCTGAAAAGAGTAAAGGGAATTTCACAGGTGCCTGAATTCCTGAGCTCCTGCTGGAAAACTCCAGACAGTCTGCACCATGGCATTCCTACTGCAGCATATGGATGATTCATTTCCCCTGACTAAAGGTGTTCGCCTCAAGCCGTCAGATACCACCATCAGATTCACAGCAGCAAGCAGAGGTCAGCAGGTGAGAGGTCGAGCCTCAAGCAGCTGAGGTCGGGAAGGTTCACACCACAATGACTGCAGGTTGTCTCCACAAAGAATTTCCCCCATCTGAATTAAAGAACCAATCACCAATTCATACAATGTTATTTAAAATGTCTCTGTGTGAAATACTTTAAAATTGTAGTACTGGATTTATTTGCAACATAGTTTTTAAATAATTGACATAGACTTCTGAAGTAGAAGTCTATGTCCCTACAGTTGACAGGCTAACAAACCCTCCTGTGTCAGTGGCAACTGAACTTCATTCGACCATGGCCTGCAATGACTTTGCCAAATTCTTCACAGAAAAAATCCAAAAGATTAGACAAGCAATTGGTACATCAACAGCAGATCCAGGATATGTACTGTGTCCACCGAAAAACTGTTTAAACACCATCAAACAGTTTCACCCTATTAACAGCAAAGACCTGGAGGACATCTTAGGTCAACTGAACTCCTCCTCTTGCTGTTTAGATATCCTGCCAACAAGTTTTTTCAAAAAGGTCTCAAAGACTTTGGAGTCAGACCTGTTACAGATCGTAAACTTTTCTTTAATATCAGGTGTGTTTCCAGAACCACTAAAAACTGCTGTAATAAAACCTATACTGAAAAAGGACAATCTTGACAAGACACAAATGAACAACTACAGGCCGATCTCAAACCTCCCATTTTTAAGTAAGATCATTGAAAAAGCAGTTTCTCAACAGCTCAATTACTTCTTAACACAGAATAACTGCTATGATGCCTTCCAGTCAGGTTTTAGACAGAACCACAGCACTGAAACCGCTCTGACCAAAGTGTTTAATGACATATGTCTGAATACAGACAGTGGAAAAATGTCAGTCTTAGTTCTACTGGATCTCAGTGCAGCATTTGATACAGTTGACCACAACATATTACTCAAACGACTGGAGAACTGGGCAGGTCTTTCAGGAACTGTACTAAACTGGTTCAAAACATACTTAGAAAACAGGAAATACTTTGTATCAATAGGTAACTTCACATCTGAGCAGACAAGTATCACATGTGGAGTTCCCCAAGGTTCCATCTTGGGACCCCTTCTGTTTAACATATACATGCTCCCACTGGCACAGATTATAAAGAACAACAAAATAAACTATCATAGCTATGCAGATGACACACAAATATATATCACATTGTCACCAGGAGACCGAGGCCCTGTACAGGCTCTTGGTAAATGCATTGAGGAAATTAATGACTGGTTGTGCCACAATTTTCTCCAGCTAAACAAAAACAAAACTGAGGTAATAGTCTTTGGTGCCAAAGAAAAACGATTACATGTCACCAGAGAACTTCAATCTATACACCTAAAAACCACAAACCAGGCGCGAAATTTGGGTGTAGTGATGGATGCAGACCTAAACTTAGAAAAACACATTAAGACAATAACAAAATCAGCTTACTATCACCTCAAGAATATTTCAAGAATAAAAGATCTGATGTCTCAACAGGACCTGGAAAAACTAGTCCATGCATTCATCTTTAGTAGGCTTGATTACTGTAACAGCATCTTTACAGGTCTACCTAAAAAATCAGTCAGACAACTACAGCTCATTCAGAACTCTGCTGCTCGAGTCCTCACTAAGACCAAAAAAGTGGACCACATCAGTCCAGCTCTGAGGTCTTTACACTGGCTGCCTGTCCGTCAGAGGATAGACTTTAAAGTTCTGATGCTGGTTTATAAAGCTCTGAATGGTTTAGGACCAAAATACATCAGTGACCTCCTGACCGAGTATGAACCTTCCAGATCCCTCAGGTCATCTGGATCCGGTTTCTTATCAGTTCCCAGAGTCAGAACCAGACACGGAGAAGCTGCATTCAGCTTTTATGCTCCATATCTCTGGAACAAACTCCCAGAAAGCCTCAGATCAGCTGAAACACTCAGTTTATTTAAATCCAGATTGAAGACCCACCTATTCTCAGCTGCTTTTGAATAAATCACCAAATCCACACTTTTAAGCTTAAATTTCAAAACTTACATTTTAACTACTGACTTTATCTACTGTTCTGATTTTATCTACTGTTCTGATTTTATCTACTGTTTTGATTTTTGATTTTAAATACTGTTTTGTTTGTTTGTTTGTTTGTCTTAATCAATTTTAGATCATGCTTTTTATTTGTTTTTGTTTTTAATGTCTCTGTAAAGCACTTTGAATCACATGTTGTTGAATTGTGCTATATAAATAAACTTGCCTTGCCTTGCCTTGCCTAGAGGTTTTCTCTTGTAATGCAACAGGCCATTACAAGAGAGGCAAGGAGTAGGGGCCATAGATCCACAGAGAAAGCCTCTATGCAACTAAAAGGGACAATCCATAGGTGGTTGCCGCTGGGACACAAGTAGGGGCTTCCCGTCTGGGATACCTGGGTGAGGGCGTCTGATGCTGAGAGACCCAAAACACCGCAGAAGTATCACTAAAGATGGATCTCATAGCGAGGATCTTGAAAAATGTATCTTACACAAAACAGCAACAGAAAACTTCCAAAAGAGTCCCTAAGGGACAAAGAGCAAGTAATAAAACAGTAAGAAAGTAAGATAAATACTCAAAAGTCTGATATAAAGGGGGACACCTGGTCACCCTAATACGACAGTAACCAATGACATCTAATTGTGAAACTGTGAAAACTTGAGCATCAACAGCAACGATGGCATGCCAAATTAAAATGAGACATTTGTATAATTTTAATTATTTCTGTTAACTTACTACCAGGAAGATGAAGCTTCTGAAAAAATCTAAACACAGTCTAAGTTCTCGAGCCTCTTGGATATCTACAGTAAACATCTTTTCACATTCTGGCTTCATTGAAACTACAGCAAATGCAGCAATTGCTAATTTACACATACCTGGAATTAAACTTCTACGCTTTTTTCTAAAAATGGAAACACATAGCTCTTATCTCTACAAAGATCTGGACTTGTTTTGGCACACCGACCAGATTGTCTTGCAAGGATTTAAAGCTTTACAGGGAGACACATTTTTTTCATTTCAGTCTAGATCCAGCTTCTTGAATTCAGGACAGGCCGTAACCTGTTCACAGCTTTCCCTGACATCCTGATCCCTCCCTCATAGCATAGTAACACAATCATTCTCCTATGTGTGTGTGTGAGTGTGTGTGTAGGTTCCTTTTTTTTTTTCTACTGGTCACACTGAACTTGCTTTGTTTCACACAGAAACTAAATGCACACAAATTCGAGTTCAAAGCTTTAATCGGTTACTTTAATCCTGACTTCCTCATAATTTCTTCCTTTCTTTTTCTTTCTACCATAAAGAATCACGTGGAAAAACCTAAATTGTTTACCAGAGCTTCACTTAAGTAAATCCCAAACTCAGCTTACAAAGCGGAGGGACACCCCACACAAACAAATCCTCAGACTGCTTGTGGGCTCAACAGGGTGTCTGTGTTTCAGTCCTTCAGTAAAAGTCACCTGCATGTACGGACATGCTGAGCTAACATTGATGGTAAATATTTTGAAGCTAAATTTGACAATGGAGGGGTGGTGTGGTGATAAATAAATGTCACATTGTTTCTGTGCCTGTCTTGGTCTTTATTTGAACTTCACATGTCTTTGCAAAGGCATGTCTGCACATTGCCCTCCAAAAATACCTCAACAGCAGAGTAAAATGGATGATTTTGCTACTTTTGGATATTTGCTCCCTAGATTCTACAGTATTACTCCAAATACTATTTGAAATATTAAACATAGATGTAGTAGATTTAGGTTTCCAAAAAAGTAATCATATGGCCAAACCTTAGTATTATGAAACTATGGCTTAAAGTCTCTAGTCAGCAGTTATCTGTATCATGATGAGCAAATATGTAAATATTCTAAGCAATGTTTAGCAAATCTTTTATCAAAAAACATCAGTTCAGTTAAATTCTGTTTAATTTCTATAGCACCAATTCACAAGAACAGTCACCTGAAATTTCTTTATATACTGTAAAGATCCTACAACATCAGAGTGAGAACCCCAGCAATCTCAGGATCCCCTTTGAGTAAAACGTTGGTGAAGGTGGGAAGGAAAAACACCCTTTTAACAGGAAGTAACCTCCAGCGGAAGCTCAGAGAAGGGTGGGCCTCCACTCTGATGAGACGGGGTTGAGGGGAAAGAGAGGAGACAAAAGAAGAGCACAAAGAGATAAGATGTAACAAAAGATGAGACAAGATATCACAAACTGTATTAGTTATGAGCAAATGTGAAAATATTTCTAAGTGTATAGTGATATTTAGTAAAAGTTCCAGCTTTTTATAAAAACATCAATTTAGTTAAATTAGAATTTATTTATATAGTATTTATTTATATAGTTGACAACATTCCACTTCTTCACACTTTGTTACAAACCTTTCCAGTGTGAGCTGGAGGCACCACCTGACCAAGCCAACAGAACCTCCGCCACTTGGTTACGCCTAGAAATGTCCATTAAATTATGAACAGAATCGGCGACAAAGGGCAGACCCGACGGGGAACAAGTCCAACTTATTGTTGGCTATGCAAGAGGGTAAAGAGCTGGTCCAGTGTTCCACGAGCAGGATGAAAACTGCATTGAAGCAGAGGTTGGAGTGAGTATGGAGCACAACGCTTCCTTATATTTGGCGCTTCCTATAACTACATTATAAACTACTTCTTCCATTTGAATTTTCTATTCAATTCAATTCAGTTCAACTTATATAGCATCAAATCACAATAGTTGCCTCAAGGCACTTTATATTACAAGGTAAAGACCCCCAAATAATACACAAAACAGAGAAAACCCCAACAGTCATATGGCCCCATGAGCAAGCACTTTGGCCTCAGTGAGAAGGAAAAACTCCCTTTTAACAGGAAGAAACCTCCAGCAGACAGGTGGTATGTTTAATTATTATTTATGTTCCAAGAACAATAAAAACTAAAACTTTGCATGAAAAAGTTTTCATGTAAAATGTGTTTTTAGCCATTATGCTCCAAATTGGCTTGGTATTTTTCAATGTAATTTAACAACTTATTTTTGTGTAGTGTTATATAATACTTTGTTGTTTATCTATTTTATAATGTGTTGTTTTTTCTCACTGTCAGACTTTTAATTTTATTGTATATAGTATACTGTATATATTAAGAAATAGCTGTTATTTCTTTGCATAGCAAACAATTCATATGATGAAAACACAATTGTAAGGATTCCTGTTTTTAAAGGTAAAAGTGAAATTAAAATGTCAATTAGCTGGTCAAAAATATTCATTAGTCTAATTAATAGTCATAAAACCTGAGAGGTTTTTTTTGTATGTTTTTGTTTTCTTTAGTTGTTTTTGCTCCCATATGTTTATGTTCAGTTTCCCTAACATTCCCACAGCAAAGTGGGAAGTTCCCACTTATGCATCTCCCTAAAAGAGAGCAAATTTAAACACATCATCTACTTTAACAGCCAGCTATTTTGAGAAAAGGAATCTGGCTCTCTGTGTGGGCGATTCAGAAACTATCAAAGCCTCAGCATGCAAGACAGATGCATGATATGTTTGGGTGCCAAATGACTCTTGTTATTTTTGTTGCTCTGTGGTTCGTGCCAGTGCTGTGGAATGATAATGAGGATTGTTTGAAGATTTCCATGCCAGCCAGTTTGGACATTTTGGCTTAATTCTGAGCTTTATCCAAGTGCGTTGGGATTTGTAGACAACAAATTTGGCTTGGCATTTGCATTTTGGCTGTTTGACTTGCAGTTCATGGGCATATTGGCTATGGTTGGGAACTTTTGACCTCTTTTAGATGTGGGCTGATGCACAGAGTCAGGCCTGCAAACCTCCCAGCCACAGTATTATAAATTTACTTAAGCATTACTGTTGCTGGTTCTATCTCTAACCATGAGCAGAAAACATGACGAGGACAAATAGAGGACAGGGTGAAAACTGAAGCTTTTCTTCTTTTTCTGTTCTTTCTCCGGGACTTTCTATTTGACACAAGATACACCATCAAATACTCATTTCCCACAGTAACTATGACCAGACTTTTTCCATCTATTTGACTTCTTTGGTGTCAAACTTCTGACAAATTTCACACTTCCTGTGAAGTTTTAAAGCTAGTAAACTGTCATATGTCACCCAGACAGTAAGTTCCACATAGACTTGTTGTAGATAATACAAAACACCAGTGATGTCAGGTTAACACCCGATGGTTTGTGGGTCATTCCATGAAGTAGACAATTTAAATGTTGGAATAAATAACACAGATAAATAAGCATGAGATTCTGACCAAGCCCATGTACTTTGAAAACCTCTAACTCTGAAAGATTACACATTATTACGGCATAATGTTTCATAGTTTCATTAAATATGCTTAAAAAAAATACCGTACTGGAGGCAGAGTGAGACTTTTTCTCAGATTTAACTGATTTATATTTACTAACCCGTAAATGTGTTTAGTAAAGGCCTGGTAGCTGTCAACATAATCCAGTATTGTAATGCAAAGTGAAATAAAAATACTTAAAGATAGTATAAATGACAATAAACTAATTAATGGGGCATTTTGATTATATTCATTGTGATCACAAATATATTTACGATGGATGACTTATGGACAGCTACACTGTACAAGTATTTGCTTTCTGTTTGAAAGCATTTCATGGTAATAATGTTACAAAGAGTAAAATTACTTGTGTTGTTTTATTAATTAATTAATGGAAAATAAAAATCCTCAAAAGGGCTGTAATGATAGCAGCTATGCATCTAATGTGTTTTGTTTGCATTTGAATGTTATGTTTCATACATGAATAATTTTACTATGCACAGTCATGAGGAACAGAAAGTACACACATTTACTACAAAATACTATGCTGTGTTTGGTTTTGACCAAATGTGGTGCTAACCACACATCTCCACTTTGGTCTCATCTATCCAAAGGACGTTGTTCCAGAAGAGTTGTAGTTTGTTCAGATGCAATTTTGCAATCCTAAGCTGTACTGCCATTTTCTTTTTAGAGAAGAGGCTTTCTCTCAGCAGCCCTTCTAAACAAGCCGAGTGCATTTCTTTTTACCACCACTGCGAATGTGATAGTAAAAAGTGTATTTACCATTAATGAAACCTGGTAACTTTAAACAACATAGTTCTGAGTAATCTGATGATTTTTGCCCTCTCTTCTGTTTATAACATCACATCGCTGTAGAATATACACAAAGTACACACTATGTATGTAATTTCCTGTTTTGTTTAAAACAGTTCTGTATGTATAAGTGTATGTGTAAGTGCTACCAGTAATATATGTGTCACAAGTTTTGGTCTTTACAGAGAACTTTGTCTTCTACTGTACCATGATGAAGCAAAAGGGTTTTTTTACTGTAACACAAATGGAATTTGTACCACAAGCACAAATGAACAGCTTCACTTTGAGTCTAATAGATAGTTAGTGGGTTTGGAGGCTGAGGTCTGACCCTCGGAAAGTGCTGCGTATGGAGTTAACATCATGTGAGAGGGCCTTCATCCAACCCAATGGTTGTGTAACAGCAGGTTTGGAGCCTTGGCAAGTCTCAATTTGGTGGGAATGGAAGTGGTTTCCTCCCAAAGAATGAGGGTGGATCCAGTCAAGTCCCTACAAATTGGATGCTCACTTTACTTCAAAACTTCACCCTGGGAACAGAAAAAGCAAGCTAGATTCCACCCAGGACGATATTTTTTTTTGCATCATCTAATAATATGAGCCTGAAACCATAATGCATGTCAGATGAAGAAATGATGCTGCAGAATGTGAAAATCTGTTGTTTTCCGTGAAAATATACATGGGCCAGGGAGACTAATCCCACAAAGTTGTTGCCTCTCCAAACTTCCTTAGCCAAAGTTTTAAGTTACAACGAAAGCACGTTTCTCTGGCCAGATCAGTCATCCTGGCTTTCAACTCAAAATTTATGAACCATCATTAGTCCCTTGAAATATCAAGGGTTGTGTTTACTTCCCACACTGTATTCCTCCTGTAATATTAAACAAAATTAAAATTTTCTGAAACCTGCTGGTTTTCTTGTCGCCTGTTATACATTTTAAGCCCAAAGAAGTTAGCAGACCTTTAAAAAATGAAGGCAACTGATTCCCTTATGTTTTTTTAAGTTGATGAACTTAAAAGTTGAAGCTTATCAGAACTCCAATATTTTGATTACAATTGAAATGTACCTTTTGGCTAAAAAATGTTTAATATTTAAATTCAAAAATCTTTAGTAACTAGAACTTAAAGTTTTCATTAACGTCTCCTATGTGAATAAGTTGACATAACTTAAAAAGGAATGAGTTACTTTTTTAGTTTAGCAAAACTCAATATTTACTGTTCATTTTTGTAATCATTTTTAGTTAAAAGTCAAAGATCTTGACCTTAAAAGCTCAAAAAGATGTCCCACAAAATGTTTTTTTAAAATTAAGGCATCTGATTAATCTCAATTGCATTGAGTACTGCTAAATTTAAAAGCTTAAGTTCAACAATATTTTCTTGGCCTCCACCAATAACAAACTGAACTGTTAATATTAGAGAAATACCAAAATAAATCATCAGTTTTAAACAGTTTAAAATTTAGCAGTCATCTACCGCTCTGAACCCAGTCAGTTAACTCTGAATGGGCTGTGTTAGCTTATTAACTCTTAGGTTATTAACTGGGTCATCTCTTGTGTTTTGGGCAACATTTTGGTATTATGGTTTAGGTTCAGATTTACTGGTAGTCTTAGTTGTGCTGTTTTGAGTGTTTAATTCCTTGGTTAGATTCCTTCTTGAGTCTTGTTTAATGTTGTTAGGTTCTCTGTGTATTTTATATTTCCTAGTCACTATGTTGATACTCTTGACTTTATTCTATGTGTGATTGGTGTCAGCTGTGTCTCCCAGCTGTTTCTTCTTTGCCCGGTTGACCTCTTGTATTTAGTGTCTGCGTCTTCCCCTGCTCGTCGTTACACTATCTCTTTGTGCTGTGTCTTGTCCCTTCGTGTCCTGAGTATTTCCTAGCGGGAGTTTCTTGGTTTCTAGGTTCCTGTTCCCAGTTTAGGTTCTAGTTCTGCGTTTGAGGTTTTGGCAATAAAGCTGCACCCTAAATTTAACTCTCTGTTTCTGAGTCCTGCATTTGGGTCCTCCCTCCTGCCTGCCACACAGCATGACAAACTGTTAGCTAATGGTACCACTGCTTTGTTTACATTTCACTAAAATGGCTTGGGAATAAAAGGAATCTAAGGAAAATTAGAATACTTACTGTGATACAAACAATGCTGGTAACAGTCAACAGTGACTAATACAGAGCCACCACCTTTCTGATTTTTCCAAGAGTCTTCAATCCTGCCCACTCACATTTCAAAATCTGCAGACAAGTAGGCAGACCTCGAAAATCTGACAGGATATGAACTCACTAGCGGAGTCTTTAGCTAAAAAATATTTGTGGATAATGTTAGTGCCAGAACCTGTCAGCAACTGATAAAAGACAAGGACATTTTACTTTTATTCCATTGTGAGCTGTTATATCTTTCAGGTTTGGGGTCACTTTGACCCCAGGACTCAAAACCTTCCAAAGATACCATATAATTTAAAGAAATTAGTAAAATTATATTTTTTAAGTAGTAAGTACTTTATTTGCAAAAAAGTAAAGTTGTTAAAAATAATAAGCTGAACTAACTCAAATGAAAGAAAATGTTAGATAAACTTAAGCTATTTGAGTTATTTTGTCAATTTTGTCCCCTTTTCATCAGTCTGTCTTTTCCATACAAACACTCGTAACGTGCCATCCCGATAACCCAGAAATCTGACAAGGATTATCATAGGATTATAGTATTACTAAAGGGTCATTTTTAACCCTTATCCAAACCAAGTAGTTTCTTCTTGTCATGCAGGAGTTGAACCCTAATCTCCTTGATCAAAGTCTTGCAACTTATCTGATTTTATGTGTCTTTTATGTGTCTTTAAACCTTGGTTCAAAACAAAATGAAGGATTTTATGGCAATATAATTTTTAGAAAATTGGGTTTGATTGTCACTTTAGCATTTAGTTTAAAATTATGCTCTGCTTTTAGGCATGTGCATATCTGTAAACTCTTTTTTCCAAATGTGATTTCACTTTGGACGTAGGTTGTAATCCGAGTTTGTTTCCCCCAAAATATGCAACGCCTAGTCCAAAAAATGTGAGAGGCCCCAGTTCGGGCCATATCGAGTCCAAAGAAAGCCTGATCCAACCTTTCTACTTCAGTAACAGCCCTCATAGTCGACATGTCACTTCACTGACATCGATTCAGTTGCTTATAAAAGCTAATATTCTCATAATTAAATGTATACATTGCTGAATAAAGGGTCTCAGAACAGGAATAGTTACTCCGGTGAGGCACAGGAAGAGGGCTGTTTTTCTAAGGCCTAAAGCTGGAGCTGGTTTGCTCCAGTGACGCTTGGGATCAGCCCAACCCAGAGTGGGATCACAGCGCTCTCCGGTTCATAGCTGCAGGAACATCTGGTTCTGTTTAGGCACAGTGTTTATTCCACGCGCCGTTCCAGGGACTGTTTGTAATGCGTTCCTCTGTCGGTGCAGTCAATGAGGTCCCAAAGATGGGAATTCTGCTATGTGATAAAAAAGGTTAATGCTCTCCCTTCTTCTTAAGACCTGTCCCTGATCCTGGGTTGAAATGAGTTTAATCTTCCTTATCCTTAACCTTCGGATAAGATCGTGTCCTCTGCAATCTGCAGGAGTTTTTTTCATTATTATCTTGTGGCTTTGTAAAGACAGGTGGTTTAGTTCTGTATTCAGTCAGAAAGTTTCCTCATAAAGCAACCATTTAAAAGAAGGCTTTTGTTTCAGCAGAAGAAAATTGCACAGTTAAGAACCTGGAATAGAAAAGTGGAGGGCATGACACATGTTCATTTCCTTGGCCTATTTTGTACTGCTCACAAAAAATGCTATTCAAAAAGCTCAGAGCTGTAAATTTTATTTTAAGTCAAGTGTTATGACTGAAAATTGGATACAGAAAAACCAGCATCATTTCCACTGCTGGTCCCATTCCCACTGCTATTACTGCCATTTCCATGCCATTATGATTTCCAGCGATACCTCCAGCTCTAGCCATATTGCTGCTTCGCTTTGCCTCCAGTTCCCTTCAACACTCCCACTAAACCAGTTTCCTGGCCCAGTTTATCACAGCTAGCACACTGATCTCCCTCACAATCAAGAGGAAGTAAATGACATCAGCAGCCTTCAGATCAGGCGTTTTGACCTGCAGGATCAGCAGGGACACAATGAATGCTTTTTGCCGTAAACATATCAGCAGGCGAGGATTGTTTACAGAACTCAGCAGCCTGCAGATTTGCCGGATTGGCTGATGATTTTGAACAACACTTGAGTACACACTGAGCTGTGGTGATGGAAATATACCATTACTGGCAACATGTTTTGGCCACAAACTGGTATTGACATGTTATTGCTTTAAGCTTGATAAGAGAAACGCGAGTACTGTAATTAATTTAATGGTGGAAACGCTTCTTGTTGTTAGAGCAACATTAACCAAAGTTTTTTAGGAAATTGTTTGAGCTTAAGAGCCCTATATCTCTCTCTTTCTCACTCTTCCTCTTTCTATCAGGAGTGGGAAGCAGGTGCTGTGGGATTTCAGGTTTGTGAGTCCAGCCAACACACCTGTTCCTAATCAATTCATCACCTCTTTGGGATTTTAGAAGCAACCCTAACCTCCATTCTCCACCAAACTGCGGTTTGTCCCAAGGTTGCAATTTGGCTCAGTAAACATTTACTTGCTTTCCTTAAAATCTGTCTGATTCTGGTTGCGGTCCCGTTCTCTCGTCCTTCTTTTGCTCGTTTTGGCTCGACCTTCTTGAAGATTCAAACTTGCCGATCCCCGCCTACTAACCCAGAAACCACCCACTCACCTGCCTGCCCACTCTCCTCCACTTTTTGACCTTGCACATTCCTGGACTGTAAAACCCCATTTTTGCAGTGTGAAAATAACCCCAACTAGGGAATCCTCTCTGCAAATTAAATCTCCTCATCATAGGTGTTCCTGCACCTGTAGAGAAACAAGCCTCCCCCCATGACCCTGAAAAATATACAGTGTAAAAATTTATTACAGGTCTATTAAGTAAATAATTATTTATCTGTTGCACATTTTGGAAATAAGCAATAAGCATCGAACTGCACATCCTCTGCTACTTTCTGTAATGCAGTAACTGGGGTAAAATATGAAACACGGATGCACATTTTCAAAAACAAACAAACATCATTACCATTGTAGTAAGAGCTTTACACTTACAGTATATTTTTCCAGATATCAAACGTTTTCATTAATACACACACTACAAATGTTTTTTTCTTAAAGAAGTGTGTCAGTTTGGTTGTGTGGGGAGCGAGGAGCTGGTTTCCAGGTGCTTTGAAGCTGTACTTGCTGGCAGTGGTGGGAGTTCAGGGTTTGATCATTGAAGTATTAAATTGGTGGAGGGGGTGGATAAGCTACTCTGAAGGCACAGTTGGAGATCACACGGTGAAAGTAGGAGGCAACATCATGATTTCCCACTGAGTTTACAGAAGAGAAACAACAACACTGGATTTACTGAATATTTAAACTTCACAGTTTCTTCCTATTGACACCATATTTTTGTGAGTTTACTCCAGTTTTAAGATTTGCTTTGTACTTTTTTTGCAAACATAAATGTAAGTGTAGCAAAAAATGGCTAATAAGTTTTTCTCTATTTTTAAGAGGGGCAAAAGAAAAAGATGCAAACATAACACATCCCTACATGCACGTCATAATCAATAATATCTCCAATAAGTGCCGGTGAAAAAGTGAATGTAAACACAACGGACATGTTTAGTGACAAACTTGCTGCAGCTGCCGCTTGTTAACAGTTAATCTGTTCCCAGTAAGACGGCCTTTTTCTTCTGACTCATAAGGAAACAAGACTCTTTGAAAATCACAGTTTGATTCACACCATTAATATAGGGGAGGGAAAAAAAGCCTTCTTTACACCAGACATCCTGATTTAGAGAACAGGTATGTTTCACAGTGAGGCGCACGCAAGGTGGGTGGTGGTGCTCCCACGGGTTACTGTTCTCCATAATTAGCCCATTACTGGACGACAGAGAAACAGGCCGACCTGCAGGAGACTAATAGCCCACAAAATCCCCTTTGTTAATTTCTGTATCCCACCAGCAACCATCCTGCCAGATACTGTAAAGCACATTTATGATGGAGGGCAAAACTGTTAAAAAAAAAAAGCCCTCAAAAACAACACAGTTAAAAACAAATAAACCGTTACCATGTTGTAATTACGTGCTGTCACACATTTATACAGCAGTCTGCACTACACCAGTGAAGTGTGACTATCAGCTGGCAAGCACAAACACCTCCCGAGCAGGTAAACATCCTTATGTAGGTGAACTTCATCATGCTGCTTAATCATAACTTCCAGAACAATCCGGATATTACACAGAAATGATTGAAGCAAGAAAGGGTTGTTTCATCGTGTCTTGTCCTGCCGATGTAAGTCAGAGTAAGGACATTCAATGCTGCGTAATGGAGGTGAAAAAATTGCAAGAAGCCAATCAAAAGTCAGGATACCCAGCTTGATAATAAACACCTGACGAGCCTACGGGTCTGACTCAGCTCCAGGATGCTGTTTAATCACGTACGAGGAATGTACCCTTAGGTGTGTTTTTCTATTTTGAAACAGGAACTTTCCTGCTGCGATTTGCTTCATCATAACTCAGTCTTGAGTCTTGATTTGTTTTTAATGGCAACATTGAGGAGCTATAGTTTGAAAAATCTCAAAGGTTCTCTGTAGCTGAGTTAGAAATTTGGTGTGGTCGTCTCCGGTGAAGGGTTCTGGGTTTTTCCAAGGGTAGAGAGAGATCTCTAACTTCTGATGCATATCCAGTCATTTGGTATAGGACGCAGGCCTTGGATAGGGCAGAAACTGCTCAGTTCACAAAAGAGAAACAAAGGTAACCCCAAGTAGGCATCAAAGGGGGAAACAGTCAATATCTAGCCTTCATTTCAAAGTGAATACACAAACTAAAAAGTACAAACAGTTTGGGGATGAAGGATGTGGAACACTGAAGCTAATCTGCAGGATGATGCTACGTTGTGATAGATTTAAAACTATAAGCCAGCTGAGGTTGAGCTCCAGTGTATTATGGATGTTGTTTAGACAGAGAGACAAGCAGCTGCTGTGTTGGCTGAGCCTCCAGCTCAGCAGGAGTCACACAGCACTCATTTCATTCACTTTGAGACTCATAATTCTTCACTTCGCTCATTACATCAGACTAGCAGCCAGGAAACTTGCACTCATGAGTTTTTTTAATCACACTCTGCTGTCATGAATCTCGTCTTCAAAAGCCTGTCGTTCATTTGCATGAATCACCCAACGTCTTAGATCAAGTCGATCAGTGTAAAGGTCATTCAGATGAGACGCCGACATTCTTTCAAAACAGGCCTTTTGGGAAATTTGCAAACACGAGGTGAAATGAGGGTAAGGTCCCATGCAATAGCATGGAGAATGAAGTCCAGTCAAAGCCGGATTTATTTCCGAGGCTCTTTAAACAAACATCAAAAAGTGTTTGACAAAGAACAAAGGCAGTGCATGAAGATCAAAACCGGTGATAAAACCACAAGACAGGGCAGGCACATCACGAAGTCTCAAGCATGAAGAGCCAGACTGCGTGTGTGTGTCTAAATGAATAAAAAGCCAATCGTTTCCAATCATTAGCTTCAGTTTTCTTACCAACAGGGGCACCCAGTGATGGAAATGAAGATTAAACAGGGAGTTCTATTTGTGGGGGTAATGACAGGTGAAATTACCGATGCCAACGCGATCCTATGATTAAACCATCTGGACCAAAGTAAAGTGAACTCTCTGTGTGTATGTAGCGTTTGTGTCCCCCTCCCATTTTATTTTTCCAAAGGCTAAAGAGGCCCCTCCATGCTGACCATAAATAATTAAAAAAGCCTAATTTTATCAGTAGGTGGCATTTACTGAACACAATTATCTGCATACATTGAGCCGTATGAAATGAATTAAACTAAACAGCAAGATAGATGGTTTCATTTAATAGCTTCTGAAAAACATCATCGTCAGCAGCATGATTGTGTAAGAAAAGTGCAACTCTCAAATCTCTCAAACTAAGCTGTCGAAGCAGTCTAAAATAACTTCTAATCTTATAGTAAGTGCAGTGACTGGCTGCTGTGAACACTTGTCAATAGATGTGTGTATTTTGCTGTTGTCATAATAGTAGAAAAGTCTCTAGTGTCTCTAATGGAAACACGGATTTCCATTAGAGATACAAGTGTCACACATAAATCCTTCACATTTCCAGCCAAGAACTCATTTATGGGCACAAACCTAAAAGTGTAGAGCATGCCACATGCCTAATGAATAATTCTGATTAAAGACTTAAAAATCAACGCAGTGTAGCTGCCTCTTAGCAGTTGGGTCCAAAATATAGCTGTTTATTTTATTTCCTAAATCTGGAGGTTATAGTTTTTAGGACACATTACTCAAGCAGAACCCCTTTTTTCCCCTCAGAACTGCCGTATTTCTTCATGACATAAAGTCAACCGGTTGTTGGAAATATTCTTTGGCGATTCTGGTCCACATTGACATGATAGTATCACGCAATTTCTGCAGATTTGAAAGTTACAGATCCTTGATGAAAATTCCCCTTTCGAGATGATGTCAGTTTTGCGACATGGTGTGCTGTCCTGCTGGAAGTAGCCATCAGAAGATGGAAAACTGTAGTCATAAAGGGATAGCCATGGTCAGCAACAACACTGTGGCATTAAATGATGATCAGCTGCTACTAAGGTGCCTGATGTCTGCCAAGAAAATCCTCCACAAATTTAAAGCACCACCGGCAACCTGAACCATTGATACAAATGAGACGCTTTCGTGTTGTTTACATCCAATTTTGATCCTATCATACGACTGTCCCAGGAGAAACTGAGACTCTTCGAGGATTTTTCAGGCCTCTGTTATCCAGTTTATCTCCACCCTGCACTTCACTGACAGGAGGACCAACCAGTGAGGTCTTCTGTTGCTCCAGACCAAGGTGATGTGTTGTGCACTCAGAGACGCTATTCTGCATACCTTGGTTTAAATTAGCGGCTCTTTGACTTCATATCAGCTCCAATAGTCTGGTCATTCTCCTCTGACCTCTGACATAAACAAGCAATTTTCACCCAGAGAGTGACTGCTCAGTTTTCCTTTTTCCGATAATTCTCTATAAACCCTAGGTATGTTTGTGCAGGAAAATCCCAGCAGATCAGCCATTTCAGAAATACTTACACTAGCCCATGTGATACAAACAACAATGGCACATTGACTTTAACCACTTTTCTTTCCCATTCATTCAGTTTGACTGAATGCATTGAATTGACATTATGTGTTATATTAGATTGTGTTAATGAGGAATTAAAGCCCTGATAAAGGTACCCCTAATAAACTGGCAGGTGAGTTTATCACATTTGGTGCATTAGAATTACAATGTCTACATTAAATGTGTCACCCATCATAATATTGAGGCTGATTTATATGTTTTTAGCAAGATAGAGAAAGTCTAAAGATAGAAATGCTTTTGTGTCCTTTGGCTGCTCTGCCACTGCTGGTTACACACATTCAATCCTGCATCTCACATTCCCATGAGCAGTAGCAATCCCTGACACAAGTCAATATGCCGTTTTAATTTTAGTTATGACTCACTTAATTTGACCTTATCTAATTGATGTGTAAGCTCACTGCTAGCAAAATCTAATTATCTTGCTTTTCCATTTGGTGCAGGGTTATTGCTGCCACATCATGGATTTGATTGATAAACGGTATCTGATTAAGCGAGAACAGGAAAGCAGAAACAAATCACTTGTCACAACAACACACAAATCGAGACTTTCTAAACTAAAGTGTTCCTTTAGATATCAGGGTGGTCAGAACCAGTCGACTGCCATCACGCAGGGAGCAAGTCAATTCAAGAGACCGCTGTGGCAGCCTGAATCTTCCTAGTTCTATTTGAACCAGTCAAGCCAACTAATGAGCAGAGTGAGAGTTTATACACATGACTGTGTGGTTGGGTGCAAAAGTGTGGAGTGTTGTCCAGTCGCATGAGGTCAGAAACACTGAAACAATACTGATTTAGTACCAACAAAATGGGATTGTTTGGATCCCATTACAAAATGAAACAACCATTTGGAGAACAGCCTCAGGTTACCTGCTCGCCAAAAGTTGACACACCTCTCTAGCTCTAACATTCCTATCTGGCTCACATAAAGAAACTATTTTTATTGCAGAATTATTTTGTAGTATATAGTTAATTTAGTTTTAACGTAACACAAAAATCTTTCTTCACAATGAAAAACTTTTGGGGGGCTCAGAAGACCTGCACATCCCAATTGCACAACACACATTATTTGAGCTCATATAACAGCCCACTTGAGTAAGTGAAACTCTACCTGAAGGGTAAAACAGGCTTAAAATGATGTGAAACACATGATCAAAGCTGAGCTACTTTGGCCACACTTGTCTTTTATTGCCTGAGTCAATCTTGAGATTACTGTCTGCTTTGAAGGCGGGGCAGGCAGCCACAGGGCAGGAGCTATTAACTCTGACTGAACTCTCTCTGCAGTTTGCCTGAAATATAACAGGCAGACTGGCAAATTTCAAGGGACACAGAGACAAAAACAGAAGAAGACACAGAGGGATGGCAGCGGATAGTGCGGTCTTTGCTCTGTCACAATAGCTCCACAGATCACATTTTACCTCACAGCATCTTGAGCTTGGGTATGGCCACTACAGAGAGCCAATGAAAAGCCAAGGGGATGCTGGGATGTCTCACTCATCCCAGTGGGAGATGATGTCATCGAATAGTGATGTAATTGATGGGCAGCATGTAAACGTTTACAGCCACACCACTCTCTGATGTCACATATGACCCTGTGCTCTCTCAGTTTCAGACCTCCCTACAATTACTGACAGTAACAAACCACCAACCTCACTCAGTGTCGAGTAGATGCACATTACTATCATCTTACCAGTGGTTAGACAATAGAAGTATAACAAGATGAGTTTTGAAATCTTATACTCTGTGCTGAAGCACCTTGAGGTTACTGGTTGTAGTGATGTGGTGCTATATAAATAAAATCAAATTAACTGTATGCACAAATATAGCTATTTTGAGGGTCAGGCCTTTTACTGTCTGTGACTTTGAACTTGGTATGGATGTTGGTGCCAGACAAGCTGCTCATCAGAATGATTTGCTGGCTGCTGCTTTATTGTACAGCTAAAATATTGTGTCCCTTACATTAGACAGGGGAAGAAAAAAGTACAGACCTTTAAACCTTTAACAGTGAACGCACAGCAGGACCAATGTGCCTCTCTCACACAGCTCCCCAGAGCTTTAAAACTTTTCATCCCGGCTTCTATTTTTAGCCTCTCTCTTGTCAGTGTCAAGCTTTTTTAGAAGGATGCATAAGATGCAAACACTGAGCTTTTGTACGGGTTCATGCTGCTCTTCTCTCTGGAAAACAGGACAGTACTGTCACGCACTATGTCGCCAGCGTCTCAGCTTTAAATCAATGTCTCGATAGAGCACATGCACACAATGTTTCCCTTACACGTGAACTGAGAGAAAAAGAAGTCAGCTTGACACAGTCATCGCAAACATCACATTTTTTATGTTTCTTTTTATGTTTCTTTTTATGTTTCATACAAAGGTTCTGACATGATATATCTGTTAAGTTCAGATTTGCATCGTCTGACCTCACAATAACCGACCATTTGCTGGGTGAAAACATTAGAAAACTTTTAGTTCTTATTTGTTCAGTAAGAGAGATCTGAAGTACATGTCTGAGTATATTAAGACCCAGTATTGAAGATAAATGCTATCAGCCAGTAAGCTTTTTGACTTATAGTCTGGGAGGCACGGTGCTCTGATGGTTATCATTGCTGCCTCACGTCAAGCAGGTCCTGGGTTAGAATCCCCTGGCTAGGTCGCGGTCCTTCTATGTGCAGTTACCAGGCACTTTTGACTTCTTCTCACTGACGATCCTAAAAAAAGCTGTCTGTCTCTGTGTGTCGGCCCTGTTATCGACTGCAGACTTGGCCAGTGTGTACCCACTCAGACCCTGAAGTGGATTGATTTGGAAGTGCTTAAGAAATTGGATGGATGGAATTATAGCTATTGGCTACTCGTGTTTGTTAAAACTCCAAAACCAACAACTTCTCACATAGTCAGGTAACAAATGCCAAAGCTCACAAACTATAACCATTTGAAAACTGCTGCAGTCCCTCATTTTCCTATTGCAGAATAATAAGTTATGACTATTCCAGTTATGTATTCCAGTTATGACTGAGGTACAGGTCTCTAGTTTAATGAGGCTAATAGAGATTAATATGAGATTGTTGATTATTCACTGACCAAATATAAACCACTATAGCCTCAAATGTTTAAATGTATCAGACATGTTGTTTTTAAAAATCAGAGGATTTCTCCTGTCAACCCTTCAAAATAAGCCATACTAGATCAGTCTTTTTTTGTTTTTTTAAATAAACTTAAATGTGTACTTAAGTTTTCACAGGACTGTATCAAGTCCCATGAAAACATGACGTGACTCGCAGCCAGTACTAGCTCTGGATGTAGTTAGAGATTACAGCAAATAATAAAGATTCGTCTTTTACAATAAGGGAAACTGTGGACACAAACGGTTTTATCTTCTTTGCTAATAAGGGTTAATGAGATACTAAAATAAACCAGTGTAAATGAATTAATATGCCAGTGATTCATTCAGCAGGAAGATTATCCCAGATTTAAATCTTGTTAGGAAATGTGAAAAGTTCAAACTTAGAATAGGACACAATAGTCTCATTAAAGACATGCCAAGATTAAATAATTTCTCTTTTAGTAAAGACTTTAAAGTGTTGGTACTATATAATAATGAATGGTGAAGTATGACTCTAGTATCTCTAGGATAGATGCTTAAAAGCATAAATATTTCCGCTTTAGGTGTCGTATAAGCACGTATGGTGGTATTAACGATAGGAATTAAGAGTTTTCTCTTATCAGGAATTCTGCTGATTCATTGTTAATCCCTCAAAACATCACACACCCACCACCTTCCAGTAAATTTAATCCGGTGTCCTCCTCGTTCCCCTCCAATCCCTGGCACGGCACCTATCTCTGCTTGCGGAGACACAACACGCAGAGCGACAAACACGTGGGAGGACATTGAGTTCCATACTGTGTGTTTCTGACAAGGGAATGGTGGGGAAGGTTTCTCAGCCTTGAGAACATGCGTCAACAAGATTTAGAATCCTTCGTGCCGACACTCAGAATATCATATCTTCCTTTTATCCCGGCAACAAAAATGATAGCGTGTAGGAATTCACAGTCAAACAACACCTGTGGTTTTGAACCTTCGCTGTGATTGAACTCATGGGTTTTGCCTGCTTTGGTTTTGACTGGCAAGCAGAGTTCAGAGAAGTAAAAGTCCAATTTTAGATTCTGGACTTTGGACTGGTTGAGGTGGCCGAAACCCAAACACACTTCGAGCCAGGGCAAATATTTGCTCTCACCCCTTCTCATTTCTCTGCACAACTCAGTAATTACTTTATGTCGCCTTTGTCCTCCATTTTATCCTGTTTTGTCTTGTATCAGATGTGTTTTAGTTTACAGGAAACAGCCTCTGACTCAGATTTAGACTCAGCACAGATAATAAATGCAGTGTCGCTCAAGGATATCGTACCCTTAGTATCTCATTATCTCCCGTCTTTGTGACCCTTCTGTCTCGGTTCGGGCACAAATGAGTTATGATACGAAGGGAACATGAAAGAATTTGTGCCTCTCATAACAGGACAGGCAAATGCAAAGATTTAAACAGGAACTTAATGTGTCATATCTGATCTGATGGTTGATGTTTGATGTGAACAGAAAAACATGCAGTTTGCTCTTTATTTTTTAATCTCTGATCTGACCACATCCACACTTGATTCAGATGACTTAACTCTATTCTTTAACCAGTGAAAGATGAAGGAAGCTCTTTTAAAAATAAAAAATAAAAAAAGACATCCAATAAAGAGGCAAACTTTAAATTCAGGATTCGAGATGAAGTGCCACTAGTTGCCAACCATCCTTTTGAGAATGTTTTTGTTTCAGTGAAAGGGAAGTGAGCTGCAGATACCTAGTTCAACATACGCTCACCGCTGTTCACAGCCTTAACTTGCACATGCTGATATTTACTCTGTGAGATGATAGATTAACAGTCAGGTGCAGATAGCAAAGTTAACTGTGGAGATGAGAGCTAACAAACAGACACATTCCATGCAGTGGGGTGGGAAGGAGCTGAAGTGGGGACGGGAGGTGCGGTTTAGTTGCTCATGGCCTCTTCCGTGACCCTTGCGGTTGGGAAGTACCGGTGATTGCAATCAGTACTAATCCCAACAACAGATATTCTCATCCCTGCTGTGAAAATCCAGCGTAAAACTGGTTCGAGATGTTGGACAAGGTTAGCCCAGGTGATTTATGACTCAGGAACTACCAGTGACCTGTGGTGGGACAGACAATAACCCGCTGATTGAGGGCTGCTGTTGAGTTTTCACCAAACGTAAACATCTTAATTCATGTTAATGGACTGCGGATGTGTTTCTCTGTTTGGGAAGTAACAATAAACTTAGGCTTTCAGGGTTGGGTAGTGATGGCTATTCACCTGGGGGAAGAGGTGTTCTCAAGGTGTCCTGTGTGTGTGCAGACAACATCAGTCACAAGGCAACTGCTAGCTCAGGAGCTTTTGACTGACACATTTTAACCTTGACTTCCAGACAACACACTATATTAAAATACTGGAGTTATTAATAGCATAGACAGTGAACTCTCACAATTCAGCTGGATGCTATTCATGATAAATTGTTCAGCACATATTTACAGTAAATCCCGGAAGCAGATTCTCACTGAAATCTAACTATTTATGGTAAAACTGATTATGAATTTGGTCCATTCTTCCCTCCAACCTTGCTCAAAGGCACAAACACCAGCTGTGACTGGCCAGAATCAAGTTAAAGTGAAGCCATGATCTTCAGTAAACCGTCACTCCCAGAAAGAGAAAATCAATAATTCTTTATTACTGTTATAAAAAGCCATTAGCCATTTTCTTAATAGTCTCTTATGTAAGCATCTGTTGTGATCTGTTATTGGTCAGAAAGGCTATGCATGGTCAAAGCACAGATCGATTTTGCATCATCCAAAAGCATTCAATACCTTTAATGAATAATGCAAAACATGTCAACATCAGTAGTCTTTATGATGGTAAGTGCTAAACGTGGTTCCAGTCAGTGTTTGATTGTGCTAAAGAGGGATATTCACCATGTAAAGTGACACCTGCGGTGACCAAATTACAAGGACAAAGCAAATGGTTCAAAGGTCACCAATTCCTGTCGCATTCCTGTCTGATATAAGACTCTAGCTGCCCTGAAAAAGACATTATCTGGACCAGAGCATATGTTGCTCTTATATCTTTCAGGACTGATGCCTTTACAGGTGTGCAAGGTGCCAAGTCCATAGATACTAATGCACCCATATACCACCAGAGATGCAGGTTTATGAACTGAGCACTGATAAGAAGCTCATTGAAAGCGATTTCCATGCTTTCTAAAATTAAATTAAATTTCTCTTTTAAACAGTTTTCCACTTTGACCCAGAGAAGACAGCAGCATTTCTGGATCATGTTCACATATAACTTATTCTTTGCACAACAGAACTTTAACCTGTATTTGTGAATGATACAGTGAGCTGTAGTCAGAGACAATTAATTATAGGAGTCTTCAGCCTTGTTTGCGCACAGAGATTTCTCTAAATTAAATCTTTTGTTAATATTATGTACTTTACATGAAGAGTATTTAAAGTATTTTTTATGCCGAGGAACATTATTGAGTGTAGTTTTTTTTTTTTATCTTGGTGAACCGCTGCTCTTTTTTACTTCTGTGAAACTCTGCCTGTCTAAGATGTTCTTTTTATACCCAAGGCAAATGCTTGTTTTCATCCATGGAAAAATATTACAGACATTCCTGTATGGCAGTAAAGGCACCTCCAGAAATTATGCTCCTTAAATGAAATGTGGTGCCTGTAATACTCATAATAATAGTTCTGAACAGACAAGTAATGCAGCAGAGCTGATAAAGTGCCAGCTGGCTGTGTGAATGGGGACATGGCCAGGTATGACAGCTGGTGCTCAAATCTGGCCCGTATTGATCGCACTAGCATGACCCCATGTTGCTACATTAGCCACGTGGATGCCATACCAAAACAAAACAACAACCCACTGTGACAACACATACACAGACACATACTGTATACTTTGTGGCTCATGTTTCCACAGAGCGTCCCTGCACATTCATATGATCCTCAGTGAGAAAAATACATAAAATTTGATAAAAGTAATAATAATGAACTGTTGCTGAAAATCATGCTCAGTTCCCTTTAAAACTTCGGTTTGTGAATTTAAAGCAAAAAGAGCAACAATTCTGCCCTCATTAGAGGTTTTTGTAACAATATATTGTCTGTTTTGTCCTGTTAAATTCTGCTGTCTAATACAAATGTAGACACGATGTCAGCTCTTGATATGGGCGGCGTCATGTTTCAGCATTTCAGAAAGAGAAATGAAAAAACCCCAGCTCACTGCTCATGGACAAGAGGCTAGTCAGAGAGCTTTATGTGCTTTATTTTATTACCAGTTACCAATGCCATACATCTATCTACAGCCTTTTCTCCTTCCCAGACTTATTTTACGTGATACAAATTGGATCAATACAAACATTGTTTGTGTGTTATCACTGATAAAACTATCTACATAAGGCTTCTTAGACTGGTGCTTTATTCATTCCTGGTCCACTAATGCCAACATAATGTTATAGTCTGCATGTGCGTTGCATATAGTATTGCAGTTTAGGATTACAAGAGCACACTGAAAGAAAGCAGTGTTGTGTTACCATTGTGCATTCTTTTCACTGTACCATCTGGTGACCTCACTCTTCCACCCCCATCTACAGCTCTCTTTCTCTCACTTTGTTTCTTTGTTTATATGTTTTCCTCTGTCACTTTCTCTCCTGCTCTCTGGGTCGGAGCATTCAACGTCCAGTGAAAAGTGCATTGTGAGACGAGCCAGTGACTGTGAGCAATGTGAGAGTGACTTGAACCTTTTTTAGCGGGACATGCTTGTTGCTTTTGTTTCAACAATACAGCGGCGATTGTCTCGCTCGATGCTGGGGAATCACATTTTGACAACAAACGGAGACAAGTCTTGGATGATTAGTGGTATTTGCTATCAAAACCTGCACCACGAGACAGCATAATAAACTTTTTATTTCAGCTTGCAGTGCCACTACTGATGCCACAGGGTTCTCAGACTGCATCTGGAGACGGCCTTGGCACAATAATTCAGATCAATGACCTCAACTCTCTATGTGGCTGCAGGGATCTCAGCATGTTTCTTCAGAATTGCTCTTGGACTAACTTTATAGTGCACCAGGGCTTTGGGATTACCACCCATCTTTTCCTCCAGTATTGCAGGATGAGAAAGTTCATTCTTAAAACTTTCAGTAATCTGTTTCATTATTGCACTTCAGTAAAATTACAGCACACCAGAGCATCTTGAAGCCTTCCTCTCCCCATAACACTTAAGTTATCTTCCATGCAGATACCCCACCCCTATTTCCCTGAGATTTCCCTGGGGAGTGAGAATATTGAGTCCATAGCATCGTGTAACTGACCAGCCATCTGCCTTACTGCCTGAGAATGCATTCAAAGGACACTACATAAAACAAACAAGAGCAGCAATACTTGAAACGGAGATGTTTGTACTCCTCTTCATTCCTCTTCTGATGCTGCTTAATAAGTTTGGTATGCATCCTTACATAAGAGATGAGCAAATGACCACAATTAGAGAACATCTGCTGAGCTCTGAATGCATGCTCAGCTTCTTAGAGTCCAGGCTGTTGTATTTAACAGAACAAGTACAAGCATTCTTTTGAAGGCAGAGAATGGGAAAAATAACAAGAAGCTGATAGAGTTCAGCTCAAACGTAAATACCTGTTCAGCGAGAAGGCAAAATAAGGTTTCTGTTAAATGTTGGTAATGGATGGTTGGCAACATCAAAGCGCTACGCAAATAAATGACAGATTATGATTTCTGACGATAAATTCCCCAACCCGTTTCTCATAATAACTGCACTGACAATGGTAACTTACCGAACATGTGTGTGAAATCCCCTATTTGCTTGTTTTCATCTATTTACATTGATATCTTAGGCAACAGTGCCCTCCCACCTTTGATTCTACAGGCTGTTTGTCCCTGTCCTGTTTCATTATAGCATCATTTAGGAGTGCAAAGCTGCACCCAGAAGAATAGCTTTGCAGCGCGCAGACTTACAGTGCATGCTGCAGAACTACTTTAGGTCCCCAGGGCACATTTCACAAAATGTGCAGCATACAAGTTGCAACTTGTAACTTGTGACATGTCATTGTTTACTCTCGAGGTAATTTTGACACTATTGTCTTATAAAAAAGAACCATGCCGCTCTCCACAAGTATAAGATGGAAGTTAAATAAAGCGATCCCAGGTGTATTTTTTTCTTCTACATGACTCTCTGGTCCAAAATATTTTAAGAAAGTAAAAGCAATAAGAGCAGAGGATGGTATAGCATATTAATGCCCTTAAGAAATAAAATTCATGCAGTTCAGTAATGACTGCATGTTTAAGTCATCTAGTTTTAGCTATCTAGACGGTGAAACCAGTCTGTGCATGCTCATCCATAAGCTCTTTTGGAAAGTATGGAACATTTATAAGCTGATGATCCAGAGCATTCTTGCAGGGGTTATTTTTGTATACCTTCTTGTGCACGAAATAAATTCCAAATCACCACTGCAGATTATCACTCCACAGGAGAATATCATAATGTCTTTCTTTTTACCTTGCTTTGGGTGTACGGAGTGGCTACGTGCGTCATATTAAGCCAAAGGAAGAGCTGATGGCAAGGACTCTCCACTGAGACTAAAGTCTGGTGGGGGAGCTGTTCATCCTTCCCTGGGGAGACAGAAAAGCAGAAAGAGTTATGTCAATTAGCCAGATACTGCCTCAACAAAAAGCTCCCCCTCCTTTGCACCTCCAGTCTGGCCAGACCCAGCTAATCAAATCAAGACAGGGAGACAAAGGCTGGAAGCACTCTGTGGTTTAAGAAGGAGGCAGACGGGGTGGAAATAAGCTGTGGAATATGTCAGGTATGTCACATTTGGAGTGGCATTTGTTCCAGTGGTTTTGCATTTAGTGAGAAAATGGGAGAGGGCTGCGCAAAGTACTTGCACAACAAGAATTAATGATGTTGCAGAGGTGTCACCACCAACTTCTGAACTTAGCTTCAAACACGACAGTAACCTGATCAGTGTTTCATCCTGGATTTGGGATTTGTGGCTTTTCCCCCCATTTCTTTTTTGAAGATAATGGCCTGTGGGTCGCTTTGTTGTTCACAGGTCCCTTTCTGATGTCACTTCAAAGCTAAGCTCTGCGCAGTCTGGACTAGATGGGGGTTTTAGCCTGGCTTGACCAGACACACTTCCGAGCCCCTTTTCATGTTTGACATTCATCTTTTTTCTCCCCTGACAGGCAATTGCAGCAGAGTGGGAGCCCCCACACACTAATTACAGGTCAGCATGTCACCTAAAAGGGGCTCTCCCTAATTTTTTGTTGTCTTTTAAGCAACCACTGCCTGACATCACAAAGGTGGAGCTGGGTTCCCCAAGCACAACCTTTGGTGAGGATGCAGTACACAAGTAACTGGAATGAATAAACATGAATATGAAGCATATGTACAGTTATTAAGTTATTACAATCATTTTTAGGGCTGGCTAACCTTTACTCTCATTACATGCTTTTTGCCCAGGTTTAAAAATCAGTAAAATTAGTGGATCTTATTCTTTATTTATTCTGAGCAATTTATGCTGTGCAATTTGTTTTCTTGACTGATAACACTGACTATGTGCTAACATCCACATTTCTAGTTCAAAATTAAGTTCGTTGAGCTCAAAGTCACCTTATGATAATTTTATGACCTATAATATCACACGATTGGGTGTTTTATAAAATGGGTCTTTGTATCCTTCCTTTATCCGTGTGGAAAATACTGTACTCATTACACCCTTACAGCATGTTCAATAACAGTGCAAGAGGAGAAGAAGACCAAAACAGCTGGCGATCCTGAAATAAAACAAACTGCCCTACATCTCAAACTTTTTGAGCTAGGCTTTTAATACATACGAACGACGCCGTTACTATTTTATCGCGATCTCCCTGCTGCGACTTCCAAATTTAATGCGGCAGAGTTGAGTCCTACACAGTTGGGAGGAATGGAATGAGAGGCGGCCGTGGAAGATACCAAATCAGACCTCTGTTAGGGGGGATGCACTACAAGCTCCGCGGCGATTCTCGATATTAACAGGCATAAACTGTCCCCGGGCACATTACTAAGTATACTTTTGGGATATTGACATATGTTGCCGATAGTCGTTTGGCTTTATTTTGTTGGGTCATGTAAACAGAAAATCCACATCTGCATCCCGGTTCCCTCCTTTCACTCGTCCCTTCACCGCACATGTATTCCTATGTGGAGCTCCAGCGCGGACAGTGTGGCTCCAGCCGAAGGCGGCCGAATGACTACTCTTCCCCAAAACTTACTGAAGTCCTTCTAAACTGTGGATCTCTTGTTCTTTTTTTCTTTTCGGAAAAACTCCTTTTGGATTAACCACTTCAAAGGGGAATAACTTGGTTTGTCATTAAAAGGTGAGTTTTACATCGCCGGCCAAATGCTTTGAATACCTTTAGCCGTTTTTATGACTTAACGCGGGGGGATTACTAACGGTTAGGACTTTAGCTAACAGGGCTGTGGCGTCTTTTCTCCGGGGTTAAGATGTTCAAATGGAGTGGGTTTCACTTCATTTCATATATTTAAATTATTTTATTATTTTTAGCAGTTTTGAATTCGTTGCCGCAAAGTCTGGGCAGATTAGTTGCGTTGCTTCATCAACTGGGATGCTGCCAGGATATTTGACTGGGAATGTTGCCCTGAAATATGAGTATCGTGGACTTAGTCGCTGCTATTTACCTTTACTTACACGACGTGAAGACGGCTTGTTCAGGGTACATGAGGAGTTATATTATTTGCACGTCTTCACCCATCTTCTGTCATCATTACCAGAAACCTGGTCCCATCATTAAGAAGCGGATATCTCGTTTTGGGGGTTGTGTTTTTATCCAGTCCAGTTTAACAGTAAAATGACTAACATCCAGGATTTATTAATGTTGTGTAAATACCCCACACGTGTGACTGTGGGGACGTAAATGGCAAAAAGTATGCGTGCCCCATTGCAGTCCTATCCCGGTTGTTCGTTGCTTCAAATCCCCCTTTTGTGTTCTTTTAAGCAAATTGCAAAGTTGTTGTCTTAGCGCACAGGAATGCCAGCAATTTCCCCCCTCTGTTTAATATTAGACCAAAGGGCAATCAAGACACAAAGGAGAATGGGAATCCATGGATTCTGTTTATGGAAAGGTGTTGCCTATTTAAAGCTAAAAATGTTGCATGGGTCCTTGATTTATTGTCCGTTTCCTGATTTAAATGACCTCATTTCAGAAGAAGCCAAAGCAGAAATGAAGCTTTCTCAGCTGGACTGATGTTAACTAATTTGTCATTCATGTTCTTTGCCAAGCTCTAATAGGGACATTAATGCAATGTAATAAACATTGTTGCACAATGCATAAACATTGCACAGTGATGATTACTGCACTTGTCACGCTGGCTGCCTCTGAAGACACCAGCATAGTCAGGCAAGGGGGATCCCCCTGATAACGTTAGGAAATCTCTCCACTACATATGGCAGCTTATTCAGATACTTTGCTTGGACCATTCCCCAAATACAACCTGCTATCCAGGTCTCTGGTCCAGCTGTAAGGGAGAACGGAAGAAAAACAAGTCATGTTTTTGATATGGTGACACTATCTTGGCTCAGTGTGGTGTATAGTACATACACAGCAAAGTGAATGGGAGAGGGGGATAGTGCAGGTGCTGTCTGCACGGGAAGAGCAGTGCTGGTGTTAGAAGCGAAAAGGAAATGAGTGAACAAAGGTGGTTGGAGTGTGTGCGTGTGGGTGACTCATTCATGCAAGTCTGTAGGAATGTGTGATGGGATGGTCCATAATTTCACAAGGCAATTCCCCCTCTCTAACTGCACTAAAACCTCATGAGTGTAATGTTTTCTGTTGTGTTTTTTTAGCTCCTTCTAAAACTTTTACCCTTAGCTTTACCTTTCTGTTATAAAACCATAAACAGCACTTGACATTACTTCACTGAATGTTTTACTGATTGTTTTTCTGAAGCTTTCAATGATCTCTGCAGTTTTACACTAAGCATCAGAAGCTCAACTGAATCCTTAGCCTTGGGGCTGGCTTTCTCTGATACTAAATCTCTGCAGTGAGTACAAAACGCCTACATATAGTAACAAAGCTGAAGAGGAAAACTCCTGTGGTGTTCTTTGTAGGTAACTGAAGATAACCTGTTACCTGTATTTTACATAGCTGTCAACTTGCAATGCAAATTCTCCTAAAGAAGCATGACATAATGCGATGTGGGGATTGTCACACCATTTAGGAAGCTTGTTTAAAAAAGCCTCTTCTCTTTATCTGCCCTTGGTTTTGTTGCTAGAAGATAAGGTGAAACTGTGTTTGAGTTTCAGGACAATGTGATACACATACACAAGAAAGGGTGAAATTACTGTTATTGCCATGAAGTATGAGAAACTTTATCTCTTGCCATCTTGCATGTATTATCTGCACAGTGTCTACAGTGTGAGGGTGTATACACCCTCAAATCTATTTTTCTGTAAGTTATACAGGTGCCCTCGGCTCTCTGCTGCTATCACTCTCTACTATCTAGCCCAGATAGCTCCTCCAGGTAGCTTGTATCTCAGGAAAGGCCAGTTTTAAACTAACCTAATTTCCAGAGAAACTGTTTATGTACCTTTGTGATTCTCACAATTGACTGGTTTTATTGCCTCAAGAGTCATGAACACACTTTGGCTCTGACAGGACAAACCCCAGTGTTGAGCAAAAACATCAGGGTGGTATGCTTTTTTTTTTTTTTAAACTCAGCTGAAAAGCTCAAGTGTGCTAAGGAGATAGAAGGGAAAAAATGGGTCAGCTCTTCCTGCATTTGTCTTCCCATGTCCTTCTTCCTTGGATTGTGTTTTTCCTCTGCTAGCTGGGCTCTTTAGTGAAGCTCATGTCTTTTTGAGGAAGTGGACCTGAGAGATTTAACCTGCCGGCATCCCGTGAGGATATTATTGGCTTGTTTCTCAATGCTGCTCTTGGTGTTTCCTGAAGGCTGGTTTGTTGATTTTTGGTAGGACTGATTGTGAGATGAGTTACAGAGACATGGGACCACTGGTGGGTCAGTAACACCGGATAGTGAGAAACTAAAGAATACCGTTAGCAAAAAGTGTATTTATTTTTCAGCATGCTATGATGTAATTCCAACTGTAAGTGTTGTATGGGTTTGATGTTGGCTGAACAGACTGGCCCAATTATCTTTACTTTGTCTTTCCGTTGAGGTCATTTTCATGCTTCAGAGCCCTTCGTAGCTGGCATGCAACCAGGTGATCGGGTTAGAGCTCTTGTTTTCCTTTTTTTTAAAAAAATAAAAAAAAAAAATAAAAAAAGGTGCCCAGGAGGTCCGCACAGTCTTCCAGAGAAAAAAAAACAAAACTGAAAAAAGACTTCAGTGTTGTGGTTCTCCCCTAGTGTGACAGTGTAAGCAACTGGAAGACAGTCCTTGTAGTTGCACACAGGAAACAGATTAGATCACCTGTACAAACATTTTCATGCAGTTATAATGGAGCACTTTGCTTGAAACAAAACAACCGGTTTTGGTTGGGGTTTTGTTATAATTGCAGCTCATTTTTTAACCCTCTCCTTTAAGGCTATTTGTGCTATTTCAAGCATACGTAATGGTCGGGTTGACATCTCTGTGGTGAATTGCACTGCGATTGCTAGGTTTGTGAGGTTACTCATGCAGAGTCCAAGATTAAATGCTGGGCGGGGAGGGAAGGGAGCGACTGCTGACTCTGTCCTAACATGTCTGGCAATGCCGGCAGTGTAAGATATGTGTGCGAGCTCTCAGTCCTTCCTCAGAGCCACATGGATGCCAGATGCTATGACTGTTAAAGCAGTTTTTCCATAAAAGCAGCCGAGCTTAAGTTGTTCACTGAGAACTCCCTGAATCTTTTCTCTTGGAGCTTTCTGTTACTAATTTTTGTTGTAGAGAAAGAGAGAAAAGTGGCATATTCAAACGGTGAAGGATGTGATGATTCTGAATCAATTTACAGATTACAAAAATATATTTATTTTAAGACAAGGGAAAAAGACAAACACAAGGAAACCTGGACATTCTTTTAACTTTAAGCATATTAATTAACTTTACAAGATGAAAGAGAAGGTTTTATATTGTGTGCTTTCACATGTCGCCACTTTGCAAACCTAGCCAACTCTAATCCAGTGTATTTAAATTCAAAGGACCTGAAAATATATAGCATACTGTTATTAATGCAAAATGATTTAACCTTGGCAACAACAGTAGAATGATGACACAGGACTTATGAATTATAAATCCTGAGTCAGCAACGAGAGGTGACGGGTATCTTTGTGATTATTAAATTTTTAAGCTAAAAATATAAATTAAATAGTTAATATTATTAAATATTAACTGTTAACTGTTTTATGATATGAAATATGTTGTTTTTACTGCTGGTTTGTAGGATGCAATGTGCTACAACTTCCAAAGGTGGCAGTAATGCAATTTTTAACAGAGCTGAAGTAAAAGAAGATACTACCTACCAGGTGTTGGACCAGTAAAGTGTGTGTGCGTGTGACACTTTGAAATGAGATGCCATTGAACAAACAGGAGAAACACGCAGAGCCAAAGGCAACAAACATCCTTCTGTGGAACTGCTTGGAAAAAATAAAACAGAAATGAGGCCCAGTACAACCCGTGCCAGGTGAAGCAATTACATCATAAGTCTGACATAAATATGCACAGACATTTGAGAGAAATTTGAGAAGGGGTGCATACTCCAGCCTAAATTTTAGATGCAAAATGATTTTAAAATTAAAATCCTAAAAATATATGTATATGTCGCCATTGAAAATTCACCACCCAAGTGGATTCAAGTAATGGCTGCTATATACTGAAACTGCATTTTACTGGTTGAGTGGTAGTTTACCCTGAGGGCACCTATTCCTTGACTTTTCTCTGTGAATTATGTAACAGCAATACAGTGCTGTCCTGTATTCAGATCTGACATTCAGCAATTACTGAGCATGAGAATAGTCCAAGAGGACACCTAAAAATTTAGAGGTCATGTGATCATATCTTTTTTTCTTTTTTTTTTTCTTTTTTTTAATATGATCCATCTACTGGCATGGAGGGACAAAATATTTTCTAGAGTGGGGGCTAGATTTGTCTGCATTGTGAATACTTGCCTCAATTTTAATCAGACATTTCACCAACCTTTAATAAATCGCCAAAATTAGGTTTTGGTTCTCAGAGCTAGTTTTGCTCAGAGCCAAAAGGTTGTTTATACTCTGCAAGCTGGGTGGTAGGAGACAAGGAATTCTGACAGTCTACACACAATATCTGCTAGATATTTTTGTGGTCAAGGGCTCAAGAGAAAATAGTGCACTGCAGCATTTCAGCCAGTGTATTGTAGGTCTGACTGGCTCACTAGCCCTAGCATCGGAAAACTGTCTGTGTGTGTCTCTCATAGACAGGTGGGTGTAGCCACCGTGATGTTTCCCATTGGTTTGTGAAGTCCTGCTTAGAGCCTTGAGCTGAGGGGTGGATAACACATCCACCCCTGAGGAACCACATATTCGTTGGCAAATGACTTGTGGTTGACGGGTTGTTAGCCAATGAGCATACACCGTATAGTTCTTCTTGCCAACTCTTGGAAGAGCTAATGTTGTCAATATGAACTGAGCCCATAAACTCATCAGGAAAGTGTTTACTGAAGTCACAAAGACTTCTGTGCAACCTCAAGTGTTTTTTGGAGCCATAGTAGTCTCCCTCTGCTGGCTGTTTGAAAGAATGCAGGTTTAAGACTTAAGAAGTTTAGACCATAAAAGGAATGGTTTCACTAGTCAAGTAGGTCAGCCATTAGCATAATTTTTATGCCTTTCTGTCCCTCAGCCTTGAAAGGCTGATGGGTTATTGTTGTTACCCTACCAGGTGGGCAGGCAAGATGGACAACCAAATTTGTGAATGCAAAAACTCGAGGACGAAGCGATGTAGGAGTTTCAAAACGATACCACAGGTACATCTACTAAAATTCAAGTTCACATCTCAGGTCAAGCTTTCAGAAAATCTTGTGAATGCAATAACTCAAGAAGGAAGTCATCTCGTCTGAAATTGATAGCATAGATTTATCTACAAAAATTCTCAGAAGAGTTTGAATCTCAGTGACGTTGACCTCAAGGTTAGAGGTCAGACATAATTTTTTCTGAAACTCTTATGATTGCGATAACTCGAGAACAAGGTGACATAGGATTTTGAAATACATACCACGGGTGTATCTACTATGGGGCTGAGTGGTACCACTGGACACCACCAGCATTTTTTATTCTGCTTCTCATTTAGTCCATCAGCAAGTTAAACAGAAGAGATGGGAAGTCTTAGTCTTCAGGTTAATGCCATCTTGTGACTAATATGATTTAGAGTTACTTGTCAGCTCAGCAACATTTCCTGTTAGCTGCATAAACTGATCTTTTGGCAGGGAACTGTGAGAGAAAAAGGATCAGCTCCTAGTCGAATTAAGTCATTGGAGCTATTTATAAAAGTTGTGCCCTTTAAATATTTCAGCCAGGGCACCATCTGAAGCCCATGAAACATGTCTGTATAATATAAGAATTTGTCTTGTGTTTTTGTTCCTCACACATACCCCATTGTGGAGAATTTTTAGCTCTGACTAAAGTTCAATCCCAAGAAAAGAAATGTCGAGGATAGCATATCATGACCTCATGGTGCTTCAGTTTCTTAAAATTGAGGATTTTAGTTAATATTTGTGAAGTTCTTCTGAGTTATTGCAGTTTAAATGTTTGTGGTGCTTTTATATGGTTCTTTTACAAATAAATAAGTTACCTGTCAAAGGTGTCATTTGTAGATGTTTTGTTTCGTTTCACAACAGTCTGAAACCCTGCTTAGTTCACTGTCATATTGGACAAAGAATAGCACCTCATTTGTATTTGTTATATTTTCTGGGAATCTCTCTTAAAAGTAGTACCAAAAAGTTTTCACAGTAACTAGAAAGTATGAAAATCTTAGCTCACTTGGCTTGACAGTTTTTTTTCTGGTTAGCTCCACATGAGGGATTACAGTGCATGTGTGCCACTCCAGGTTTTCAGAGGCTGTCAGAGGATTGTGGCGGTGCTGCTCGTTGTGTGCATCGGGAATCAAAGGCCGCCATTGTTGGAATGAGAAGCAGATGTTCGTGAGGAATTCTCCTGACTACAGCAGTTTTTTCTTTTTTTCATGCCAAAGCTCTGAGCGCTGCCTTGTTCCAGCTCCCTCCCGCCTGCTCTCTCGTTCTTTGTTGTGTATATATATCCACTCTTCTTCTCTCCGTTTTCTTTAGCTTTGACATATGCTGTACCTGAAGCTACACTTAAATCAGCACAGTGACAGCCTCCTTCAGTGAGTGTGTTCTTCCTTTTCCAAGTAGAGGAAGTTTTTCTTCTTCTTGTGTTCCTGGATCTTTGTAAGACTTGGAAGTGTCCACTCCTCTAATGTCAATGGAGGGAAAGAATGAGAAAGTAAGAGCAGAAGGCCTTGCTCTGTATCTCAGTGTGGGATTCGGTGTCATGCCTGACCCTGCCACGTTGACAGGATCCCTGTTTTAGACTTAAAGGCAGGAGGAAGCGCAGTTGGCCGCTTTTTGTGCGGGTGTTGGCTTAGTTGGACTTGAGCATTGCATCACACTTTGCAATCCAGTAGAAGGGGATTGAAAGCAGCATCCGATTCATTATCCAGCACTCTCTTTCCAGTAGGCCCCTTCACACACACACACACACACACACACACACACACACACACACACACACACACACACACTCTTATCCATTAATATGACGCCATCTGAATGGTTTATGTCTAATGCAGCACCCTGATCACATTTCCATAAAACTTACTATGGCGCTCTTACAAGACGTGATGTATCCCCTTGAACACACCACAGGGCTTAATCTACCTCAGCTTAGATTCAGTAAGTACTGTGCATGTATGGAGCAAAAAAATAGCTGTCTTCATGACTGTTGTGTGGTTATATATGATTAAAGCCTTGAAGAACAATTTAGCAGATTGATAAATCCAGTAAATTTATGTATTACATATATGAAAAGGACCAGTGCAATGTCATGGTGGACAACTCTGTAGTTATGTGTCACATGTAGACCAAACATGACACAATAGACCCGGACCCATCAGTAATGGCAAAATGCAGTCATGTCTGCATTACCGCTGTCTTTGATATTAGAGGCATTTGCTTTCACCATTCAAAAATGTAAAAGTGTAATGAATGGGTAGTATGAAAGATGTGACATTTGCTTTTTTTTCTCCCTCTGCTTTCCATCATCACTCACTGCACAACATTTCATATGGAGGCACCCTGAGGAGCTGCTTGATTTTTGCACCTTAACCAAAAAATTTAAATACAAGACAGAGCTATGGTGAGTGCAGTGCTACCATGTGGAGACTGCAAGACCTGTGGTTGGTCAACCAGTGGAGGTTGTTCTGTTACTAACTTTACAATATCACAGATAATTAATATGCAATTCCACTGCAACCCTTCTGATCTCAGCAGCTGTTTATTTTCTGTGTCGCAAACTGAATGATTATGTGACATTTAAATTATTACTTTAAACTTCCCACATAACTTTGTTAAATATTTGCCACTTACCGTATAAAGCCTTTGAGACATACAGCACAAGTGTGTATTCACTGGCATTTGTCTGTCTGCCAGCAACATAAGGTGAAAATCAACCATTCTTATCTCATGAAACTAAGTAGAGAGGTGAGGCACGGACAGAGGAAGGAGTCATTCAGATTTTGTGTGGCTTTCAATTATTTTCTTATTGTGAGATGGAACATTGGTCTGAATGAAGGACTATGTTCTTCAAGTGTTTTTGTAGTTAAAGCATGCTTCTAGTATTATAGTACTGCTATGATTGGGAGAAATCAGAAGCTAACCTGTAATGTAAATTAAAACCTACTGTATTTTTTAATGTATGTACAGATGCCTTGGCTTTATTTTCCATGCACTGCCATTCTGGCTAAGCATGGTATTTTCTGTAAACATTGTGTCTGTCACTTGAATCACTCGTGCTCCAACGAGGAAACAATGATAGAGAGTAGCTATCCAGTTAGATTGGTCTCATGTCTAATTAACCCTGCTGCCTTCCCACTGCTCAGCTGCCCTGAAGTAACACCTGACATATGATCATTGCAAGAGTCCAGGACCATACCCAGTGTGAGTGTGTGTCCTTATGAATGCTCTTACTGTAAATTTTGTCTCTAATTTTGTCTGCCTGTACACACGTGTGTTTGTGTGTGCGCAGTGCAGTTGCAGGTTTAGTCAAGGTCAGCAGCAGCGCAGGGAGCTGTCCCAGTCATGGCTCATCAGCTGACTTTGCTGAGTGGCTGGTTGCCTGCTACACTGCACACCCAATGACCGGCTTTAATGAGAACTGATGCTATATGTCAACAGTATGTGTATTTATGGCCGCTTTACCCACAATGCCCCTTGTCTCTGCAGAAACAAAGCAGTGTTATATGTCGACAGCAGGCGTACGAATGGTCAGTGACTTTGCTGCAGAAGTGCAGTCCTACAGTTAAGGATGTTGTTTATCGGTATCAGTTCAGTAATTTCAGGGTTGTTTTCAGTGGTGCTTGCTTTGTTAAAGCTGGAATTTACAGATTTAAGACTGTTTTTTTTCTCTCAGTCTTAGTTTTTATAAGTGGTACTAAAATGCTTATACTGCAGTGTTTATGGCATGCAGGTACTGCTTACTGAATCTTTAAGCTGAACCCCCTGTCAGTGAATCTTGTATTATCTAACTGCATCCTTTTAAATGCTAATAGTTTCTCACATGGTAATGTGATCCTCTCTGTTATCCATCCTGCCTGTTTTTAATGACAACATGCCTTCAAGTTAAGTGATTTTAAACAGGAAGAAGTGATAATCTGTACTGATTGTTCTCAAACTTTCTTTGGTCTGGTCTGCGACTTTTCATGCCCTCTGAAGGTCTCACACATCCTTAGGTGCAATTCAAGCTGTGAGCTACTAGCTGCTCACAGGACAGCTGTTAAAGCTGTTGGTGTGCCTATTGTGTGAGAGACTGCTATTTATAGTACTTAGTAAGAAACTAGGGAACACACTGCTGATCAAAAAGAGTATCAGTACAGTTTTTATATGACCTGACTTCAGGTTCATACACAGAATAAAGTTAGAGTTGGCCTTTTATATGAAAATACTGCTGAAAAATAAAATGAGAGGGTTTAGGAATATTTTTAGTGTTTGTATTTCCTGCTCAGCATCTTCCGACTTTAATTCTAGGCAACTGAGTAAGAAGGCATGGAGCACACACTGCCACAGTCTGACTCTTGCACTTGGATTCCAGCAGACGGTGAAAAATTCAAGAAAGTCAGACAGCCAAAAGCTTTTAACAGAACTGAATGAGTTGACAAAAGTGATGCCAGGAGGGAAATGTGGAGTTGGTTGGCTCACAGAGCCAACACAGTCAGACGCCCAGTCAACATCCAGTGCCCTGTTTAGGTTTTTATAGACAGCTATTCAAGCTGCAGTTTGTTACATTTGTCAAAGATGAGAATAGCAGCTAGATTGAGTTGTTTTTGAAAAGAAAGGTGGTGACATAAACTGAAATTGGATAGGAGTGCGAGTGTCTTAGTATCTCCTTAACCCAGCATTACATGTGATCAGTTCCTTCCAGACCCACCTCCACAGCTTCCCCTGGAGTCATTTATAGTCTTCTGAAATGGTGTCACATATACATGGAAATGAACAAGAGTGCTTCCCCTCCTTATTTATCTTATATTTCTCATTCCTGTCAGACTTCATTAGTACAGTTTTGCTCTTTTTAAATAATAATTTAGATCTTCAAACAAATTCAGATTTTTTTAAAAAAATGTCGGCCATGCCTCCTCCGCACATTGCAGAGCACATCTTTATAGTTCATACATTTGCATAAATCAGACTGTACTAACATCAAGTCCTTTGTTCTCTGTGATGTGTCTCCACAGTGGCTGACTACAGCTCGGGTCCCCATGCCCTGTCTTGTGAGCACTGCTTGGCCCGCTGAGCCCATAGGTGCGTCTATACCGGGCTACAGCTGAAGCAGGTCTGGTCGGTGGTGGAGGTGGGTCCTCGGAGGGCCCGATAGCAGGCGAAGAAGCCTGTCCCGTCTCAGCCACACGAAGATGAACAAACTGAACTTCCATAACAACAAAACCATGCAGGACCGCCGCTGTGTCTGTGTCTTTTTGCCCAATGATGACACACTGAATGTCATAGTTAATGTGAGTAGATGTATAAAAACTTTTTAAGGTAAAGAAATACATATGAATAAAATAATGTAGTGCACATCAAATGCTTTAATTGACAAACAGACAGCTTTATTTTCTAGATTAGATTTAGAAACATAAAGATGATGCACATCTTTTATATACAGTCTGTGGGCGAGCATAAAGAAAGTCAATGACCAAACTGCTCAGTTCTGTCTGAAGGTTCTACTATTTAGTGCTTTACCCCTCAGAGTAACATAGGTCATTGATTGTGCCAGGTGTTTCTTAGGTGAGCTACCTTTTGTTTTCTTATCTCGGAAAACAGGTGTCTGTTTCGTAGGTTCCTGATTTAAAGCTGCCTGGTTTGTTTTTCAGAGGTAGACATAACACCATCTAAATGAAAAGCTTTTAACCCATTCAGGAGCAGGCATGAAGTCAAAATCATCTCTATAAAGCCTAGAACACTAAAGACAGTGTTACACATCATGTTGAGTTTAGAATAAGTTTTAAAGAGCTGTTTGCTGAACTGTGAAAGTCCCAGACTTTTGATTGAGGTATACATTTACACTTAATGAAGAGCTATCAGCCAAGCAGCTGATTGATCCCAGTGCTTTCCATGCTAAGTAAGCAAGGAAAAACAAGGTAGTTCTTTCCAAAAACAACCGTTACAGGATCTTTTTTTTTTTGTTTTGTTTTTTCCAAAGAAATGTCTCTGGCCTGGTCAGTAGGTCTTTCAGCCTTTCACTGTGTTCTTTTGCAGACTGGATAGCTCTGTTTACGTTCTTATTTCACCACTGGTGAAACTGCCTTATGAAAATGACAATATATCAAGTTATACAAGCTCGGAGAGCATATTAAGTCTGCTTGGTACAGGCTTAGTAAAAACTAGTTGGTGCAACCGGCCACTGGCTTAAGGTTGGGATTGGGTTTAACTGTAAGTGTCAAAGTAAATAAGGTTGTTGAACTATACCTAAAAGCACACAGACTGAGAAGTTTTGATTTCATTGCAAATTGTAGTCAGTATTTCAGAAAGTTCACAAATCTCTTCAAGTTAAAAGATCCAGAATTTAATTTCAATCTACAATCACCCATCTGCTTATATTTTCCTGTGTTTGGTGGCTAACACCATGGTGCCAAAACATGTTTAAGCTTGCACAAGATGTCATAGGATGATAAACATGCGGGCAGAGTGCTGCTCATGCATGCCCCAGGTCTTTGTAGTGGTTCATAACAGTGCAGAATAAATGCAACACATCGCCGGTTTGCAGTTATTTGCGATCACTAATAATTGTCCTGACATCTCCTCCCCAGGTGAAAAGTTTGTGCCAGGAACTATTGGTCCAGGTGTGTGACCTCCTCAGGCTGAAGGACTGTCATCTGTTTGGGCTCAGTGTTATTCAGAGTAAGACTACTTTTCATTTAGGGGTATCTATATTCTGTTTTGTTGTGTGCAGCTCAAAGTTGATCTCTTCAGTCAGAATTATTATTCTTAGCGTCTATATACAAATAGTACTTTTGATCATAAAGTATGCTTGTCATCAGGAGCCACATAAAACCAGTGTAACCAGACAGATACTTTCCTTAGTACTAAAAGTAGCATCTCTCACCTATCTGTCATGGCCGTTGCCCAGGAACCAGGGCCTCCTCATCCTGACTGCCTCCCATTGTGTGGCAAAGCTAAAGTTGTTTTTACAGTGATGGGGCTCAGCGAGGGTTGTCCTATTGGAATGAGTCACTGTGTCCGTTTTATGGTGTGGCAGACAGCAGATGACAGTTGTAGGCAGCTGCATAGGGAGAGTAAATTGCAAAAGGCGGTGTTTTCAGACAGCTGCCCGCCAGATGAGCCAATCGCGGCACAGCAGGTCAGTTGAGCCGGAGCCAAAGGGTCTGATTGTAGGACATTCCTGAAGTGCTTGTCTGAACAGCGTGAAATCCCCAAGGCAAACAGCGGCCACCCACTCCCTGTGTGTCACCCACTGTCCCCCTGACAAGACTATCTTCACCAGACTCAGTTTTAGATAATATCTGTGGTTTAAAATAATAAAAATTTGTGAATGTTTTCAGCAATAGAGAAAAGATTTCTGTGGTTCTAGCGTATATTCACACAGTGTGCCAGAAATGGCGTCCTTCTCTATTTATATTGCCATTATAGGCCACAAAATTAAGTTTATAGGTCAGTTCACACAAATGCAAAAAAACCCAAAAAACAAACAAACAAACAAACAAACAAAAAAAAAAAAAACACATTTCCCACTAACCCCTGGTTCATTTCCACTTCCACCAATGTGCAACCACAAAAATACATCTGCAGATTGTCCTTGGTAATAGGAATATTGTTTCTGGAAACAGATATTGCCTTTGGGTATTTCAGATATATTTTTTGGATTCTTCAAGTGCCACAAACCAAACATAAATTGGCTCAATAGTAATAGAATGGCGGCAGAAGTCTTAGCTGTGGAGATCTCAAATTGTCACCAAGTAAAACCAGCATTTTCTTGGAAAATGTTTGAAATCTAACAATGTGGAAACAAAGAATTTTAATGGGTCTTTGTATTCTGGCAATTATAATAATGTGCTGCTGCTTAATGTGCTGACTTTATAAGTGCAAGTCATGTAAACGAACACTCAAATTCCAGGTATATTTATAATGTTGATAAAAATAGGTGCTGGCATTCTGTCATAGAGGCTCTGCTCCTGCTCTTTATGTCCCTTTTAGCTTTTCAGCTGGTTTTCATTGTATAGAAGCCCAGAGTTGTCAGATCAGCAGGCTGCAGCTTATGAAGGGTGTCACTTTAGGAAAAGATTAAGACATGACAGCGTGAGTTAAAGAGAATGAGAGGGAGGCTCAGAGTACAAAGGGAAGCTCAGAGGCTGTCTGATGTGACTGCTCTGAGGGAGTCTTTGAACTGGGCTCATTCAGTGGTGATTTTTCTGAGCAACACACACAAAGGCATATATGTATGTATCCAGGTGTGCACACACAGATGACACAGACAGTGAGTTCCTGGGCTAAAGCTGTTTCTCTCCCATTGCAGATAATGAGCACATCTATATGGAGCTGGATCAGAAATTGTCCAAGTACTGTCCCAAAGAATGGAAGAGAGAAGCAAGCAAGGTAAGAAAGGTTTTGCTGGGCTCCCAAATTTCAGTAGAAATTGGAAGAAGACAGTGAGATGTAAATCAAAACCAAGGATTTACCAAGGGTCTTCTACCTGGACTTGCATGATTTATACAATTAAAATTCCTTGTCAGATGGGTATAATTTACCTCCTACTTGCTTACCTTCTAAAAACCCTGGGCATATTTGCATACAGTTCTGCTCAAAGCCTTGAACCTTTTTGGATCCAGAGGAGCTATATGTACTAACATACAAGTTCAAATCTGTAGGTATGGACATTAGATTGACTTTATCTTGTAATTATCTGACCAAGGCCCAGAATAGAGAGGTTAACAGAGTAGCTGCCTGGAGAATTCACAGGTGGGGAAATCCTTAACCAAAATCAAATGGATTACAAAGCATCTGATTCAAAGTTTCCTTTTATCTCCTACATATGTGAAAGAGCAACTCTGCACGGTATCAGGATTATATCCTTGCCTAATCCTCCATACATTGTCTAGAGCTCATGTGTAAAATTGGCTCACCAAAGTTCTCTGGATTTAGACAGTATTAATGTCTTTGCCCTGTTCATGTAATCGCAGACCAACTGTGATGTTAAGTTCAGGGCTCTGTTGGGATCAGTCTGCTGTAAGGCTCCTTGTTCGAGGCTGAAGATAGAGGAGTTCTTTATCAGTCTACTGGCTTTTTTTTTCCTTCACAGTTGTCATATTGCAGAATGAATTTGGATCACATGCCTGTCAGTGGTATTGCTCTAAACATATAAAGTGTTTAAAACATTTGCAGAGTACTGCATGCACCTGGAGATTTGTGCAGAATCTCTGGCTGTAACACCAGATACAGCTGTGTGCACAGGCAATAGTGTCTGTACATCCAGGATGGTACCACACCTGGAAACCTCAGTCTAAAGACGAGACTTCAGGGAGTTGCTGTGTTAGGTTGTCACACTAGCCAGGCTAGCTGTTTAATGCCAGTCTTAATGCCAAGTTGGTCAACATGAGAGTGGTAATGAGCTTCCTTTCTCACACCCAAGTATTAGAAAAACTTTATGAAGTAATTACCTGTTGCTCCTTTTCTATAGAGTTGATCCAGTTCATTTTTGTAGATTGATTATAATTGTTCAGTGATGCTGTTTGTAGTAAATAAACAAATTTTTCCACATGTGGCTTTTGCAGGGCATTGATCAGTTTGGGCCTCCAATGATCATTCACTTCAGAGCTCAGTATTATGTTGAGAATGGACGATTGATCAGGTCAGTAAAGCCTCTTGCTTGTTTATTTGCATGCTGAGTCAAGTTATATGTGTGAATAACGAGGATATTTGTATAGACTCCACAAAGATCATTCTGTTTAGCCCCAGTTATCCTTGAAGCTGGCTGAATCTGCTCTTTCTGCCCTGCAGCGATCGGGTGGCCAGGTACTACTACTACTGGCACCTTAGGAAACAGGTGCTTCTCTCTCAGTGTATCCAAAGGGAGGAGGCCTACTTCCTCTTGGCAGCCTTCGCCCTGCAGGCTGACCTCGGCAATTTCAAACGCAACAAGCACTTTGGGAAATACTTTGAACCTGAAGCGTACTTCCCCCCATGGGTGAGTCTGTCTAACATGTACTGCATTTGGAACGTACTGTATGTCAAACCTAAGTTATGATTTAAGATAAATGACTATTATCCTGCACGCTCACAGGCTGTTCTGAATTTATGACTGATAGTTAGTTGCCTTAGTATCAGATACAGAAGTTGAAGTATAGTCTCTCTTAATCAAATGATAGCCATTTAAGTATTTTAAACAATTACTTTCATTACATATATTCATATGTAATGAAAGTAATTGTTTTGTTGCATAGCTTTTGTTTGACTTCTGTGGTTATAAGACTATATTTCTTATGCATTAGGTGATGCTATGTTATGTGAGGAGTGACTGACAACATGTGCACAACTCAAAGTATAAAGTATATCGGTATTAAAAGATGCATAAAATGTAAAGTTGAGTGCCGTGACAAGAGAATCATTTTTTATAGTTGTATCTTAATTTAATTGCCATCTGGTGGAAAGCTTTGGCATATGCATAAAATCTTAGAAGTGATGTTAGAAGTTGGAAACACAAGCTGTCAGATCATTATGTGGATAGCCTGCCGGAAACCAACAAGTCACTCTTATGTCCTAATATAATATAAGACTGAAAGAAAAACACATAAACTGCTGTATCACTAGCTGAGAAGCTGCAGGTACAGTGGGCATTATGTTAAAATGAGATTTTAGGCTGTCAAGCAGTGTTCCTGGGCTGCAGGGTGTAGAATATGTTTTAGCACCTTCCATTAGTCATGCTGACCAAACACTTAGCAACAGCTCCATAGCCTAGCATGGAAAATAATGAGAACTGGAACACTTCAGTTTATTTTTGTCCCTGAAAGTAGCACACGCACTTTTAAAAAAAAAACAAAAAAAAAAACACCAAATCTGTAGAAGCATGCAAGACGTGGCTATTCTGGCATCACTGCCTCCCCAACCACTACTGCCATCCCTCTGAATATGGCAGCCACACCCATCCGATTGCCCCACTTCCCGTCATTAGCCTCCTGCCTCCTTATCACTACTCCTAGCCAGCAGTGACAGGAAATTGTTGGAAATGAACAGCGTACGCTACCCTCTGTAAATCTTGCCCAGATTTAGGTGCTTAGAAAGCTTACTAAATCTTCAAAAAGGGGCTCACAAAGCTTAGCGCGTGTGTTTCCGGTTGCTGCCTCTGGCTCTCACTCAGTCTCTTTAGGTTGACATCTGTTTGCCCTGCGGCAGGCAGCTTCATCACCCTCATCAACCTAAGCCGCCAGTCGGCTGTAATAACTCAGCACTTCAGGGCAGCCAAGCCTGACGACTACCCCCCCTCTCTCCCCCACTTCTCTCTCTCCTTACTCAGGTGATAGCCAAGCGAGGCCGTGAGTACATTCTGAGGCATATCCCAAACATGCACAAAGACCAGTTCGCTCTCACGGCTTCAGAGGCACACCTCAAGTATATCAAGGAGTGCGCCCAGCTTGATGATGTCACAGTCCACTACTACAGACTCTACAAGGTGAAAAATGCCTCTAATCTAGTTTCTGACCAAGATAGTGATATGTTGTATGTTATATTGTTATGTTATGGCTAAGCAAAGATTATATGCATGGACAGCTGGTTTGATTTCAGCCTTTTCTCCTTAATTTCCTCCTCTTATCGTGTAACTTAATATTTTCAACAGGACAAGAAAGAAGTCGAAGCATCTCTTACATTGGGCCTGACTTTACGTGGTATTCAAATATTCCAGGTACAGTTCCTTAATTAGAAATCAACATAGCTATTTTTTTGTATTCTTGTATACATACAGTTAGGTGTTTTAACACAAAATAACATAACCAGACAAAATCATATCCAGAAATAATAAATCATACCTAAATCTGCCAATCCTTAATTGCTAATAGAGGCAGGTCCCAAATTTTATTTTGTTTTTTTTTGGTTTAATTTATGAAACCAAGTATTCCAAAAATATTGAACTTTATTAGTGTAATTTAAATTTTCAGATTTCAGGTGGTTTTGCCTTTAGTGCCTTTCATAAGGTTTCATGCTTGACATTAACTTAATATGACTCATGTATGCTGTCATCATGAATCACACCTAGAAACCACTTGGTGACCATCTGGCAACCAGAGGCAGCAAGGGAAAAATGTTTATTCCCTGACTGGTTGACAAGTGGTTGCTGGAAGTTGCTTGCCAATCAGTATACAGTTCTGCACCAATCACCTCTGTGTGATTGCTTTGGTTGCAAGCAGATTGCTGTGGTTGCCAGAATTTTGCATTGAAGATGCAAACTTTGCTGTGAAGACTCTTATACCGGTTATAGTGGCAGTGAAATTATGCAATTGCTAGTGACCAAAGCAATCACAACATTTTTTTGGTGCAGCACCCTGTTTACAACCAGTTTCACCTGGCAACAGCCAGCAGCCACTCACCAAATGGTCAGGGAATATACAATATACATTCTTTGTTTACTTTGATTTGTAATAAGTCGACATCCATGCATTTTTGCTTCTGTGTTGCAGAATGTTGGGTCTGTGAGGCAGCTGTTGTACGACTTCCCTTGGACCAATGTGGGAAAACTGGTATTTGTGGTGAGTCAGATGTCTCATCAAAACACGTAGCCCAGAGAAATGTTCTTCACAGGTCCTGCAATTTACTTTTTTGGATTTAAAAAGAAAAATAATTTCCGTGATGATGAAACACAAACATCCCCTTGCTTATGGCGATGTATGTGAGAGCCTGGCTCCTGCTTAGGGTCGCGGAAATTTTTACGGAAGGATTCTTTCCTCCTTGCGGCTGTTTTATCTTAGTCCTCCCAGTCCTCTGGAACTAATCAGGGATTTAGAGAGACTTTCCTTGCACACGTACACATGCAGAGCCACATACTGTAAACTACAGGCATTTTTTCATCTAATGAGCAGCAGGATTTTCTGTTTCATGATATACATGTCCCTCGATTCATCCATTTTGATCAGTTATCACTGTGGTCCCTGTGCTCTGTAAAGGAAATCCTGTTAAATCTTCTCATCTCTGCTCTGAGTCAGCTTGCTGTTAAGCTGAGCGTTGCAGCAATTTACTTCCATAGGGTTTCTGTTATCGCAGGAGAGCAGAGAAGCTTACTGTATATCTGTTTCACTCCTGACGGCTTCACAGTTTCTGCCAGTCTGTTATTAATCACAATCCCGAGAGGTCTTTATTGCTCATCACAGCTGTTACACAAAAAAATGGGCTCCTTGTGACTCTAAATTTGGCTGTTTTGTTGTTTTTATACAATGAGACAGAGTTTACAGGCTGTAAGGTCTCTGAGAAATGTGGTTTCTTTGTCCCAGAAAGTTGAAGGTCTTGGTCTCAGACTGGGTTTTAGTTTGGTCTAATTTTGGAGTAAGCAGCCGTCATATCTGCTGCACAGTTCACGGTGGAGACTTCCTGTTTTCCACAGTCTTGTTTTTTTGGGTGGTTTTCTTGCGTCTGCCATCTACACCGTCGTGACAGCGAACAAGCCGTGGCGTGGCTGTGGTTTGACTGAGACCCAAAAAGCCTCTGAAGGCCCTGTCCCACCCTTCTTCTGAATAACAGGCTTTCTCCTCCACCCCACCCGCAAGTCACGTCATCCTGCATTGCTGCCATCACCTCTGCAGCTACAGGCAAGCCAGAGAAGGATGCAAGCACAGGGGCGCATGGGTCAATAAGCACCAGATGTTGTGATGATTTTAGGGGGATTTCCGATTCAGGATTTTGGCTTTCCGAATGGCTAAAACTCCCCCTTTTTTGTATAAAAGTTTAAAGCAGGAAGGGTAGAGTATGTTCTTGGTTCACTAATGCAACAGGGTGGAATTCTGGGTTTTTCTGAAGTAATAAGTTGCATTTAGATTTTTCTTGAGCCAGTGAGCGTTTCATCTCCTCCCCTTGAAAGCTGAAATTAAGTAATTGCCCTTATGTCCTGTGCTCTTGGATCTCAGGCCAGCTTTTGCTTCGCTACTACTCTGGTTGATGCTGGTCTGTATGAGGAGTTGTTGGTGTTGCTGGGAGATTTCAATGTGTGTGGCCTGCTCGGGAGGTCTTTTTTCATGTAACGATTAAGAAAGTTGTCCAGCAGCTTTAGATGACCCGATCATGTACAGTGCACAGATCAAGAAAAGCTGTGGCTTCTGAAAACCTCTTAACAACCTGCCACTCGACACCAGTCTGCTCTTTGCTGTGTGTGTTTGTTCTTGAATAGAGTTACTGTCACGCAAGCTGTTCATCCACTATACCTGCTTCTGGGTGTCGGATTATTTTTGCCTACTTAAAACCTGACTGAGATATTATTCTACTAAACAGAAAAAAAAAAAAAAAAAAAAAAAAAAAAAAAAGAGTCGCCCCTCACAGAGTCATAAATACTGATGTCATAATCAAAACCAAACATATCCCACACCTCCCTCTTCATATTAATCATCCATAGACCTGCTGCAGAGAGTTCAACTTAAAGATAAATGCCTGTTGAACAAACGATGCAGCATCAACACTCATAGAATGTTTGAGGAGCGTGTCTCCCATCTCCTCTTTTCTTTTTACTAATTTTCATTTATCAGCTGTCAGTACTGATACTGGCTGATATATTGGCAGGGTGTTTGTATAGATGGCTGTGGGAATACAAACCTGCTTTTTTGCCTCAATAAACTCTTTCCTGATGAGCTAATGATCTCAATCTCTAGTTTTAAGTCTTATTATAAAAGATGATGTTACTTTTCTAAAATATGGCTCCCATTAGAATGAAAAAGGAAAAAAGAATTAGTGTGTGGTTTAGGGTAGGCCTACCGTGTGACAAATTACTACCCTAATAGCCATTTTCCATTAATACCTACTCGGGTTGGCTTGGAACAGCTTGAGATGATTTTTAGGGTTTTCCATTAGGCGATCGTACCTGACGCCAGGTACATTTTTAGTACCTACTCGACCAGGGTTCCAAGCGATCCAAGTAACGTCAACAGACTTCATGCCACCAAATGGCTAGTCAGTGGCGTTGTTTGATGAGTCAACTTCACGAAAATCAAAACAGCTATTCTTGAAACCCAGCAACAAAGGAAATGGCTACACAGAAAGAACGTCCCTGAGTCTGACCAAAAGCCACAGACCGAGCAGCGGGTATATCATCGCCTCGACGCCCACCTTTGTTGTAGCGTTCGTGACGCATACAAATGACATCAAGAAAGGTTGCAGGTTATAAGGTTTGGGGAAACCTGCAGTCAGCTGAGACTGAAGAAGTCACTTGGATGAGTGACGAAACGTTTCTCCCACAAAACGCTACGTCCAGATGAACAGATTCAACTTTTGGAGACATCAAGAAACGTTTGGCTGTATTGCTGTAATGACACTTCGCACATTAGGTGGTACTCGATTGTAATGGAAAATGAGTGGAGCCGGAGTGGCATCAAGCTGATCCAGTTAGGTACTATTGGAAAAAGGGCTCAAGAGCGTGTACTCTTCACTTGTCACATACAGACAGCTAAAATGTTCCATTCAAGACTTCACACCTGAACCTCGCAAAACCAACAGCTGATGTGACAGCCACATAAAATCTTTTGTACGCAGTCTGCGGTTGTTATCCATTTTTCTCCCTTCTGCCTATAAATAAAAGGAGCTCGAACCAAACAAAACAGTGGATGGTTCAAAGGTTTAAGATAAAAGCATTGCCTGGGAAGAATAACTACAGTTCACAGAGTAGAGATTTAATGCAGCAGCATCAGCTGCCTCCTCTTTGGACTCACCGAGTTCGCCTCGTTCACACCTGGCTGCTGCCCAGTACGACTTCACTGTTTTAGTGGTGGCTTCTTGGATCTGCAGAGTAGCAGTTTGAGGTTAAAGATAAATACTCAGTTTGAAGGATGGCAGCAAATTTCTCTCGCACTTTCCCACCCAGAGTTTTTCTCCTCTCCCACAGATTTAAAGAGGAAATCTTATTCACAGAAAAGTCTTTTGTGGGAAAGCCTCAGTTCATTTTTTATGAGCTTATTTCTCGAAAGCTGAATAACCAACAATAACCACTAAACATACTTCAGTTCAGCAGCTTTCTTTAAAAGTATTTGTCTAAATAAAGTAATGCTCTGTCCCGTAGTCCGAAAGCATAGCTATTTGCATTTTCTCGAGGTCAGGGCCTAAACACTTGCAGAAATGTTTATAGGTCTGTGTTGAAAACAACCCTGCTGACACTAAAGACAGCTGTTATTGTGTCGAGCCTCTGCCAAAAGGCGCAGGAGAAGGCACAAACCCACCATTTTAGTTTTTCCGAGCATCCAGCTAATATGTCCTCTGACTGGAAAAACAACCAAACTGCTGAGAAATGGTTTGGGAAATGAAGAACAGATTCATGAAGTGATTGTTGCTTTGTGTTCAGCTACAAAATAGTTTTCAAGAACAGACTTTGTTCTTTGGCTAATGCTTGCCTTCAGGCCTCCCTGGCACTTAATCACAATTTCACATTCCAATTTCATAATCATGTTTTGCTAACTGCTGTAAATCACAGAGTCCTGTAATCAACATTCATGTGTTTTCTTTTTCCCCCTCCCTCCACACTCTCAGGGGAAGAAGTTTGAAATCCTTCCTGACGGTCTTCCCTCGGCTCGTAAACTTATCTACTACACAGGATGTCCTATGCGGTCTCGCCACCTCCTGCAACTGCTCAGCAACAGCCACCGGCTCTACATGAACCTGCAGCCGGTTCTCAAACAAGTCCGTCGACTGGAGGAGAACGAAGGTATTTGGCGCCAATTATTCTATCAACAGTAAACACCCTTTGATCAGGTACTTCTTCAGAAATATGAGTCAAAAGAGAGCTGATGCTTCCTGTTTTTTGGTTGCCTGGAGTACGTAAATTTGTTTTCTGAGATGTATATAGCATTTTGAACAGAAGTCTGTTTGCGGTAGATATTTAAAAACTACCTGTTTTTTCTTTCTTTCTTTCCCCACTTCAGAGAAGAAGCAGTACCGGGAGTCATACATCAGCGATGCTCTTGAACTAGACATGCTCGCATACCTCCGGCATTGAGGCGGACAGCTTCAGGGCCCCCAGCCAGGCCCCGCACAGACCCCTGCGCACCTGCAGCTCGTCCACAACCAGTCACGGGAGCTCGCACACCTCTGGCATCGAGAGCAGCGGCAAGGAACGCAACCTAGATGATGAAGGTATGAGTATTTACATTTATCTATTTTGTGCGTTTAGAGTCCAGGTAAAATTTCCCTTCAACGATACAGTATAGGGGTAGATTCATTTCATAAAGTTTTTGCTTTTTTATATAAGAATCCACAGGAAGTAATTTATCTTCAGTTTTCAAAATAAAATGCTGTAAGACCTGCCTGATCAGAGTTAACATGCTGATGGCTTGCTAGATTTATGGGACTTGATATTACAAAAAAAAGCAGTAATCATACTCCAGTCATGCTGTTGCAGAGAAAGTGAGAAGACTTGTTTATTTCAGATAATAATTCAGAAACATTTTACTCTGCAGAGATTGAGATGCTGGTGGATGACCCCAAAGACTATGAGGAGCTTCATGAGATGGCCCTGGATCAGGAGATGTGCATCCACATTACTGAGGACATGCTGACGATGTCACCTGATCAGACCAACGGATATTCAGGTACAGTTTCTCTGCAGTCAGGGGAGATAGCCCCAAAGTTGAATGAGTTAAATTACTTAACGCCACCTGTCTGATTTTATGGAGGCGGTAGCAAAATGTATCTCAAAAGTTTGTCTTTTTGCAGGATTGATTGTAAAAGATGTTAGCTCCTCCACATCCAGCTCCTCTGAGACTGTCGTCAAAATGAGAGGACAGAGCATCGAGTCTTTGCCACAGGTAGTTAAAGCAGTTTTTATCTGTGGAGGCATTTTGTTTGTTTTTAGTTTGCATTCTTACTTTGTCTAGAAAACAAGTCATAAGGAAGTAAAGCAGAGGGTTTAGAGTGACTATAAAGAAACACTTAATAACTTCTCTGTGTTTAATTGTCTGTGTTTTTATCCATAAATTTGATTTGTTGTTTTCCATGCAGACGTCTGCCTGCAGGAAGCCTCAGTCTTCGACTGACCGCCACAGCCAATCACTAGACGACATCCGCCTCTATCAGAAGGACTGCCTGCAGTGGGCGGAGCTCTGCCAGGACACCGCCCACAGCTACACATTTGGTTGCGCTCAAGAGCTAAGCGACAGCAGCGGCGGTGGCGGCTATCAAGGCCTGGCCGATCAACGTGTCGGCATGCTTGGTGAGCAGCACCCGTTTCCCATCAAGAGAACCAACAAGTACTTCTCTCTGGACCTGACCAGCGATGAGGTTCCCGAGTTTGTCGTGTGACAGAAGCACAAAGTAGGCGACCTCAGGGTGCCCTTTTCGCTCCTCCACGTCAGACGTGGAGATGTTTCAGGCCTCAGGGAACGAGATGAGAGGAGCGCTGCAGAGCTGGTTTCTATTCTTGGCAGCAAATAGTAGCGATGAGTAAACTGGCAACAAGTTAGCTGCCCCTTTTAAGCACCACTCGAGATGTTTCACATAACACATAATAAATCAATAGACATGGTCTGTCTGAAAATCAGACTTTAAGAACAAACACTGGGCTCAAAAGAACTAAAAAAACTGCACCCCAAGGTCAAAAGAAACAAAAGGGATTGTGTCATCTTTAAAAAAAAAAAAGAAGATTTTATTTAATTCAGTCTCCTCCAAACTGATCCGCTTCTTTACAAAGTCATCAAAAGACTTGTGCATGTAGGTTTACAGCAGACAGATTAATGCACCTGACAAGCTTTTCAAAGATCTTCTGTGGAGGACACAAAGGACAGAAATCACGCTGAGCTACAAACCAAAGACGAGATGGAAATAAACTGAAACTACATCTGTCTCTGCATCCAGTGTGGCAGAACATTACATGTCAGTCATGCAGGGAGGGAACATGGACCTACAATCCTCTGTGTGAGAGCGGCCATGCCTCCGTCCTCCTCTCTTCTTCTGCTCCACCACTTCATTTTACCTCAACTGGAAGTGGAGTGTGCCAACCCCCCTCACCCTCCCAGACTGGACTTTTTCATAATTTGAACATAAACCCGACGTGCCTTTATCACACTATGCAGGTGTCAGTCTCACGCCTCGACAATCACACATCTTCACCCTTAGATCCAAGCCATCAGAACTCAAGCTCTGCTTTATTTTTTTAAACATTGCGTGCACACACACACATAAACACAGAGGTCAAGCTAGTTTTTCAGCAATTAAATGTTAAAAATATCCGGATTTCACAATGTTTTGTGTCCTGTCAAATTCAGCCGAGCTTCCCAGGAGGAATGAGGTCGGGTGAGTTCCTACGTGTTCTGACTCGCTCTGAGATTGCGGCCACAAAAGTTTCCCTGTAATCTAGCCTGAAAATGGAGCCGGGCTGGCTGTCAGCCAAAACAAACCACACTTTGACGCATACATATACATTCTCCTTTGACTCTTCAAATCCTTTTGTTTCAGCTTTTGTTTTAAACTGGAATTTGTTACATTTTTCTCTTAAAAATCAATTTATATGTTGTATTTTTTATGAACTGTATATGTTACACACTTAATCTGTGTAAGGTTAAAGTCATTCAGTATTACAAGCCAGTGTAGGTGACAGTATTAAGGACATGTGGCTCTGAACAAGAAAGACAGGTTTTATTGTCGGTTTGATTCAAGAGATGCGACCGTTACTCAAGATTTCAATACTCTAGAAGTGGCACTGTTTCCACTGCGGATTGTAAGGCAGGTGGTTGTGGAGTGACATCTTTTCATCAGAAATGGAGACTATTTCCCTGAACCGATGTTTCAAAACTATTTTATTGGGTTCATTTTTCCGTTTTTCTTTGCCCCACTGAATAGTATGATTGAGAGCAGGAGGTCAGTCAGTTATTGCTTTTGATCAACAGTTTTCTTTTTTTTTTTTATCATGACATGAGGAGAAAATGGTGTAAATGTTCAGTTTTAGATATTGAGGATCATGAATTTTTTTAAAAAAACGCTGCTTTATAATGTAGGATCATTTTGCTATAAAGCTACAGCTTAGCTTAGCTAAAAGACACAAAGAACAATTATCCTGGTAGTCCATCCACCTGCCAGCTCACATTCATTCAACATGACGGTGTAGGAACTGTTCATTGCCATTTTAAAATTGAAAGTTTTGGGGTTGGCTAAATCAAACCCCTCAGTTTAACCCCACCTCCTGCCCTCTTTCTTCTTCTTTTTTCTTGTTGCAGTCAGCAAACAAAAGCGAGGTGTTAATGTGGTGATACTCCAGCGACTTTTTGTGCCAACCTGTATGACACGTGCAGTGTAAGAACCGTTAGCTGAGAGTTTAAAACTCATTTATCGTGGTTTTAAGTGTCCTGCGCTTACAAACGCTATTTTCACACAGTCTATCAGACAGCATCAATGAGGATTTTTATGCAATACATAACAAATACATGGATTTAATTAAAGCTGTGTAATTAAATCAACTTCTATATTTCATACTGTTTGTTCTTTAACTGTTTATATAATTACTCATTAACTGAAAATGTCTATTTTGATGGACAGCAATGTTTCTTATATTAAAACAGCATGTGTTAAGGTACATAGCCATACATTCATAACCCATGTCCTTAAAGTCTTCCTGATTTACTTCTTTGGCTCTGCTATATGGTCATACTTACACTTTGTAAGAGTCTGTATGTCTGTGCCCATAATCCTTTCTGTGAAAGGATCGCCCTGCAGGTAAAAATGTTTTTTGTCACCTTGTTGTTCAAAAAAAAAAAAAAAAGAAGAAGAAAAAAAAAAGATTTGTTATAATGAAGTCTGGTCCGTGCCTTCTTGGTACTAATGCCCTCAATATCCAATAAATAGGTACATTTATCTACCAATTATATGTTGTCAAGTCATTTCATTTTTTTGAGTACTGCCAGCTGGAAGCTAAAATCTAACTCTTTAAGTATAAAACTTTACATTTGGAAGGTGGCGTACAAAATGTTTCCTTGGTTCGTGCTGCCCTCTGGTGGTTTACACTCACTGGAATGCAAGTCTCACTTTGGCCTGAGGGTGGCAGTATTTCATAATAATTAAATAGCTCTGTTCCTTTTGCACTCTGGCCTCAAATTTTGCTTCACACCTACTTTTTTTTTTTTTTTTGTAAAAACACACATATAAGCCTTATTTTAAAGTGTGCTATCTAAACATAAAAGGACACTATAACAACTTAATATTAACAAAACCATTAACATCAGAGCTTCAGCTGACCTTGGTTACCTGTCATCCTCATTTGTACCTCATAAATCTAGGTGATAGTGATCGACTACCTCAGGTAAAGTGATGTTAAAATGGTTATCCCAATAATTTATACTATGAATTGCAGTCAGTGTTAATAGCAACAAAATAAGCAGATCATCTGACAATCAGTGTTTAATTCTAAGCTACCCTTCTGTAAATATCTATAAGACAATCACAGAAACTGCTGGTCTATTGGGATTTTCCCACACAACCATCTCTAGAGTTTACAGAGAATGGTTTGAAAAAAGAAAACATCCAGCGAGCTGAAGCTCTCTGGGTGAAAATACTTTGATGCCTGAGGTCAGAATGGCTAGACTTGCCCTGGGCTAAACAGATGGCAGCAGTAACCTCAATTAACAACTTGTTACCATCAAGGTATGTAGAAGAGCATGTCTGAATAGGTCTCAAAGCGTGGAACAGATGAGCTACAAGAGCACACTGGATGCTACTCCTGTCACTAAACATGCTACAGGTCACAGGTTAAACAAAATTGGACAACAGAATTGTAATTCTCCATTTCAGCTGCGATATTTAAACGCATCACCTCAAACTGGTTTCTCAAACATGACTGTGATTTCACTGTACTCAAACGGCCTCAGTCACCAGATCTCATAATCAATATCAGCAGAAGCCCCCAAGAAGCAAGCAAGGCTACAAGAGGTGAAATCCTTTGAAGTAGGAGGAACTGTAACTGTGTTTTCTTTTGCGTTAAAATATATCGGGCTGAAAACACAAATCACCACAAAATCATTGATGCACAAATTAAGGGGAAACATGGAAGCCTTCCTCAGCGAGCTCCACCTCTTTCCCGCACTCTCCCCTCCGAGCTCCACAGCTGTACAGGAAATCATTCATCCACCATCCACTGCCGTCTCCATGGCAACACAGAGGGGGAAATCCATTCTCAGTCCCTTGTCAACCCCCCTCTCTCTCCTTCCTTTTGTCTTGTTGAATTAGGTGGAGCTCTTTTCTGACCACGTTGATGCATCATTTTTAAATTTTGAAACCGAGCAAAGGCTTTGTACACTGATCCTAATAATGCTTCCAGAGCCTCATTTGTATCCTCTCTAATATTTCCATACATCTGTTCTCCCCATCAGTGAGCATGCATGTGTGGGTGATCATTGCTGCTGATTGTTTGAGAGTATTAGGTGGCAGTGTCTCTCCAGCAGCAGTGGTGACCTCTCCATAAATCCCGTGGGGCATTGGGAAAGGACAGGCAGGGCGGTTATGCTTGGATCGGGCCAGCAGCTGCCTGGAGGAGGCAGATGGTCGCAAATCAGAGATGAAATCCAGGCCCCTCCCCTGCCTACATGATAACCTACCGCTCTCACACACACACACATACAAACACTACATGAATAGAACAGTTCAAACTGCCGTCTTACTCCACAAATTTTGGGCGAGTGGGGTGAATGAATGCTGATGACCAAAAGATTAAGAAAACTATAACCCTTTCAAACAAAGGCAGGCCAATCAGAATCAAAGGCGGTGCTTTCCAATTCCTGAAAAACCAGCTGAATTTAAGCTCCGCCCTGATGCACGAACATCACTATTAACTGCAGCAGAAAAGTCTGAAGTCACCACATCTGTCCGTGTGCTCTTGGAAATGGATTAACAGCACTTAATAAAGCAGCCTATTAACCTAAACAGCTGCACTGACACCAAAAGGAGATGATCCCCAGAGCCGATAATAATGAAAAACAGTAATCTGATTACAAACAAACAAATCTCTGGAGTTATCTCTTCTCTAGTGGTGGAGGGAGGTGCCTGACACATGTAACTCGAAATCAGTCGGTGGTAAATATACAGTGCAACTGAAGTTTCCACAAGATAAGTGGAATTTCAACCATCTCAGAAAAATAATTTTTGAAAAGGGAAAAGAGGGAATACATGAAATATGTGGTTGTGACAAGTCAATTATCCAGAATATTCATTATGTTAGGTAATATATTTTACTGGAAGTAGCAACAATATGTGAGTGAATAACTAAGTACACCCTTTCTGCTCCCACAGGACTTAAGAGGGTACTTAACAACCAGGTGCTGCAAATCAGTTGCTTGTGATAAATTGATCATCAGTAAGTATGAACACCTCTATAAAAGCAGGAATTTTGTACATCCAAGAGTGGGAATACCAGCAAATTAACCACAATGTCAGAAAATGCTCAGAAATATTCCAAAAAGCTAAATCTACAAGCATCTGGAGGTGGCTCGCTCATTGCAGATTGCTTTGACGCTGAGATCTGGTTGCTTGTGGACATTCAAGGCTCTGGGTGCTAAGGTCACCCTCTAACTTAATAGCAACTCATAAGTCAATCAAGTTTATTCTTCTCTTTTACTTTTACTTCAGTTGCAAATGAGAAAGAGGAGAAAAGTTTATCTCGGGTCCTGGCCGCTTCCTTGTCTTCACCATGGCGCTGCGAATCACTTACAGTGTGTGTAGCTTCAGTTCAGTTCAGTTAAATCTGGTCACAGTGCAATTAGAAAAAGACTGACGCTGCAGGACCCAAGCACCTTGTGCAGCATCTGAGGTTGTGTTTACCCAAAATTAATAATCTAGTATGGACAAGATGATTTGTAAAACCTAACTGAAAGAGGATGTGTTCTCCCTTTTTACCACACTGTTTCAAAAACATGATTATAATACCCAGGCCTCTGATCCATGGATCCAAGCATCCATAGTTAAAACTGCTCTTATCTTAGACACAGAATGAAACTTCTGATAAGAGTACACACTGCACTAATGTCTACTGAATGCATTTTATATTATTGGAGACAGAAATCCAACATCTGACTTCCTACAAATCCATTCCAAGTCAGTGAGACGGAGGACATGCAGCGTTTATCTAATTAATGGCAAAAAGAGTCAAACAACGGCCATTATGAGTCTTAATGAGGGAGTACTGTTTCAAAGACGGCAGAATGAGATGCATGCACTGCTGGTACTATGAATCAAATTATCTGAGTGTAATGAAACAGTCTCATCAATACTTTTATTCCAAACATCAATGACCGTACAGTGTGCGGTGCACTAAAAGTGCCAAATTTTCATAAATTATATTCGTGGCTCTCTATTCAAAATATAGAACAGAATATTATTTTTATTTTAAAACGTTCCTTCTCTTAAGAGATCGTAAACGAAGGCACAAATGAGGGTAGCGTGGTCGGACATCGAGGATATGACCAGTTTCCTGCTTTTCAATATTGTGTCAGACTCGCACCTCTATTTTTAGAGGACATAATCACACATATTGTTGTTACATTTTCAGCCACTGGTTGCTAGAGACCTTTCACACATCTCATAAACCAGAGTGTCTATGATTGTTAAAACACTGTGGGTGGCTGCTGCTTCACTATCCCACGACATAACACAGAACTGCTTTCAGCATACAGTTTATTCACTTTGGGCTTTGCCTAATTCTAATAACAAGAAAATTGTTTCTACCATCAATTAAAGCTTAATATGAATATAGACATAAATAATAGTACCAGGGGAGTAGCACAGAACTCTGGGCCCTATAATAAGCAGTGTCTTTGGTGATCAACATTTCTCAGGAGTCTTTTGACTGTTCTGAAAAACTATTAATACTATTTTCAAGGCTTTGGGGTCAAGATATAGAGGTCAAGGCACACCATAATAACTGTAAGTATTGTAATTATCTTCATAATCTTGTGCAGTAAAAATGCCTTAAATTAAATTAAGTTTATGATCTCAAACACAAAAATTAGACAGATACAGAAACATGTGTATGTTAGTGTGCTACCTGTGGGTGTTTAGAACTAGCAAAAGCTAAATAAAAAAAATCTATCCCTATTTAAATTAAGCAGCAGTGTCATTGCGGTATTCTGAAATACCATTTCATCAGCCTGAAACACACCGACTTCCTCAGAACAGCTTATTTATCTCAAGGCACAATGCTTGAAAACCACCGGGCCAACAATAAATAAAGCTCAACAGTACAGCAGACTACTTAAGATGATTGGGGGGGGGGGGGCTACACAGTGATGCAATGGTTAGCAGTGGTGCCTCACGGCATGGAGGTTCTGTGTTTGAATGCAATCTGGGGCCTTTCTGTGGGGACTTTGCATGTTTACTGGATACTCAAGCTTCCTCCCACAGTCCATACACATGCAGAGGGTTAGGTTTATTAGTAATTCCAAACTGAGCAAGAATGCTAGTCTGTCTCTATGTGTTGGCTCTGTGATAAATTTCCAAACCTGTCCAGGATGTACCCTTCCTCTTAACCTGTGACAGCTGGGATAGACTCCAGCCTCCTCCCACAGCCCAGAATTTAATAGGTGGAGAACGATGCATGGATAAATTGTAGTTCCTTATGTTTTTGTTATTTCAATCTTTCAGTTCTTAGCTTCTGTTCCGGAGGTACTTAGGTTAATACAGCTAAAACTGCGAGAGGGTAGTTAGATTATTTACAGAAGTTAGCCAATAGAACAACCTGCTCAGCGTTATGTTTGAAACTGTCCAAAGATATACTCGTTAGGTTAACTGGTGATTCTAAAGTGCCTGCTGGTGTGATGGTAAATGGTTATATCTCTCTCTGTTAGTCTTTTAATAATAACAATAATAATATTAAAAATTAATGACAGAGTGTGCAAGCATGAGAGAGCTGAGCCAAGGGTAAAGGAGTCTTCGTGCACTGAATACATAAACTTCATTGACTTGAAATAAAGAAGTTTTTAATTTATGAGAGGAAAAAACTCGACTCAAAAGTAAACCCTACGAGAAGGATCCAGCGGTTGAATTTCTGCGGTAAAACGCTTCTTTCCTGAGATGGAAAATGATGGCCTAGTTGGAAAACTGTGAAAATTCCAGTTGCTAAGAGGGATAAACATTCAAATTCTGGCGCTTGGATCCACTTCATCTTTGAAAGCATTTTTGAGTTATTTACTTCACTATAATGCTGGATCATGGTGTTTCATTAGAACTAGCACAAGCAGCAGAAGTCCCGTAAGCGTCCACCTATTTTAATTTTAATTACTAAGACGTGTCATTGCGTTATGTTAATGTGCCGTTTCATCATAGCTTACTGCTAAACTTCCACCTGTTTCTCACTGTCTCAACCAACTCATAACAACTTTGGGGAGTGCTCTGCTTACCTTTTTCTTTTCCTCAGTTTTCTTCCTTCTCTCCTTCTTTCCTTTCGTTAATGGGTGGGCTAAACCATTAACGGGCTTCATTTGTAAGGGGTGGAGTGGCGTCAGAGAGGCTCCATTAGTTTTGGGAATCAAGCTCAGTCACCAAACTGAGTTATTCAGAAAATTTAATTATGACACTAATTACTTAGGAATACAAAACTGCAAACAAATATACCGTTTTTATTCGACGCTGGCCGGGACCCATGCCACCACTGGGGCCCTGAGTTGTCTGCTTGTGACCCCAAAAGCTAGGCTAGGTTAAGTGCCAAGACATCAAAGGCGATAATGCGCATGTGCAGCTAGCAAGAAAGGCACTTATGGATGTGTACACAATATTGGGTCATGATTTTCAGTCAGGTAAACACCTTCTTTGCACCTGACAAACGGCTTAAGAGATAAATACTTAAATCAATAAAACAGTTTTTATAAAATCACAGATGCCCTTCAAAAACGTTAAGTTAAAATCAGGTAATTGTTTTTTGTTTGTTTTTTTGTTTTTTTTTAAATATTTAGCTCAAATGCAGTTCAGTGCAAAAGTCTTATATTTCTCTAGGAAAAAGGGGAAGTAGATACTACTTTAGATGGAAGTAGAGTATATAAGGCAAATATTTGATGCGCTGCATTGTTTTTCATTAGAACTTAAGTAAAACCTTTATTCTTCACTCCACCCTGAGCTCTCTTAGACAGTTGTCTAGTAATTTCTTGAAGTAGTCTTCTGGAATAGTTCCTAAAGCACATTCAAAGCTCTTCTTTTGTTTTGTCTTTTTTGCTCTTCCATTTTGTGTTTTTCTATCTAGGTATGCTTTGAATGCATTGCTAGTGTGCTTGGGATAATTGTAATAGTGAAATGAAGTTGCTGTCAATCAGATGCTTTCCAGATGGCACTACACGGTGGATCAAATTCTCATGGTACTATTCTGTGTTTATAATTCAATTTTGACCCAATCTCCAACACCACTGGCTGAAATGCAGACCCAAACCATGACAGCACCTCCACCGTATTTTACAGATGACTGTAGACACTCACTGTTCTACCTCTCTCCTCTGACGTCCTCTGATTTGACCCAAAAATTAAATTTGGATTCATCACTTTTAAAGACCTGTTCACACTGATTTTCAATCTACTTGTCATGTAACATGGGATACCACAGCCTTTTCTCCCTAATTTTACTTCATCAAGAATGGCTTCTCATCAGCCACACTTCTACTGAAATAATTTCTGATGAGGTTTCAGTGAACAGTAGATGGATCTACTGAAGGGATACATCTCTCAGGTCTTGTGCTAGGTCTTTGCTGAGGATAAAAACAAACTAACTTTTTATGGTTGTTTTAGATTGAAATAATCAAAATTATTTGTAAAACTGAATACCGTTCAGATGATTGTACAGTCCTGTTTGTTAATGTGTACTGAGCATAGCCGTTTGCTATACACTTCCAGCTGGAATTCTTGCATTTACTGAACTGGATGTGGACACGTTAACAGTGTAATCATCAGCAATAAAAACAAAAACAAAAATCTAAATGTTTATAATATCAGGGCAGACGGTGCTATCAGTGATTCTTGAGTTCAGAAACAAAAGGACTCTGTGGAGGATATGTGAAAAAAAGAGATGTGTGGAAACCATTAATTTACTGGACCCAGGAAGGGCTATCCCAGATCATGGTGGTATCCTGGCGACAGAGGCTTCCTACAGTCGCCTTCGCAGGAACCATGACTCACTGATTCTACATCTTCCTCTCCCCCCTCTCTCTCTCTCTCTCTCTGTGGATATGAGCTGCTACTGTAAGTCACAGAAAATAACATCTGCATGAATGGAGCCAGGGAAAATGTGACTCACAGAAAACATGACGCTCAGACAGTAGGAGGAACACGAATACCGTTTGCTGAGTTTACCTGGAGGCGAAAAACTTGATATGCATGAGAGCAGATGTACAGTATTCTCACAGAGGCATCGTCTGAATGAGCTCAGAATTAGTAGCTAGACAGCTCTTAAATGCTGCCTTAATAATTTATATGAAATCACAGGATCAGCACATTTTTATTATTTTTTTTGGTGTGGCAGGATGTAAGGCTCTCCTGGGGGAAGCATCTGCCATCAGGGAGAGGGGCTTTGGCACTCTCTGTCTATTTGTTTTTACAAACTACATCTGCCTGCTGTTATAAATTAACAGAAGAAACACTCGACTAAAGCTGTTTGATATAGGACTGATACCAATACCGATATTTCGTGGTTTACAAATCCAAAATTCTGATATATGATCTGATTTTTTTTTTTCTTTTAGGCAAGCAAACAATTTGTTATGTGTAGTTATGTATTTACTTTTTTTACACTCTGCCAGGGCCCAGTTGATGTACCAGTGGAGCCAATTTATATTGGTTGAAATGAGCTATTTGCTCATATATCAGTATCAGCATTTATAACAGCAGATAAATGAAAATTTAAAGAGTAAAGAAGAGATGGGAGAAACACTTTTAGCCAGCTGAGTAATCCACGAGTTACTGTGGCAATAAAACAAGGTTATTTTTAAGCTGCATTACATTGTCCACCCCACCCAAGAACAAACAAATACATTTTAGGGAAGCTGTTTATGTTTCTTCCTTCTGAAAGAAAAAAAACCCCCAAACTATTGGTCAGTTTGATTTTTAAAATCATAAAATGTTAGTGTTGTTATCAGCCTTAAAAGTCTTGTATTGGTCGCGGACTCGGCTCGTATGGCCAGTTTTTATTTTTTTAAGAGTGGCAAACAAATGTTGCCAACGTGGTGCCTCTGCTCAACACTCATATCATGATTAAAGGGGGTTTTTCCTGTCTCTTCTTTACTCTTTAAATTTTGATTTATCAGCTGTTGAAGGGCATTTTAGTTGTTGTTGGGGTTTATTTGTTCGTTTTTTTGGAATAAGTGGTTCAATATATATGAAAAGAGATACTGAGTGTTGCAACTGGCACCAAAACAAGCCAGATCAATTAATGGCTCAACAGGACAGAGGAAACTGGCCTAAAATTCAATTTTTGGGTGAGTAAAGATTGTAATCACCTTAATTCCCTGTTGTCTCTGAATGCACTGAAGTAATTACATGGCACAAAAACTTAATGTATTATATTTACTAGTTAAAAAAAGCCAGACATTCCCTTGGTTGTTTGTCAGAAACTTAGGATGGGTTGTTATGCTGTTAAACGCAGGAGCGGCAAGGAAAGGCATAAAAATAACAACACTAACCAATTACAAGGAAAAACAAGCTTATACGAAATCAGATAAATGCAAGCGTACAGTAATTGAAACAGCTATTTTATTCATTAATGCCGATTTTAACATGTTTGTTTATTGTCGATTGTGTATTTGAGTTAAGAATCTGGCTTTCACATCAGGCAGTCGTTTGCTAAGTGCCTTTGCAGCGCAAATAGCAGAAAAGAAAAGAGAAAAAAGTCCCAATCCCACAATAATATAGAACATGGCGCCATCAAGATAATGTGACAAGATATGGTGCAAAGTGCAGCATATTTAAACCATTTCCAGTTGTTGGGGCCTGTTGCGTTAGTGAGATAATGTCAGTTAGGTTTGCCAGTACTAAGGGTAAGAACCAGTTTTTGATTCTAGCCCTCTCGCCCAAATTGAGTGTATCCAGCACATGCAGAAAACCTCTGTACTCCCAAATGTACAGCGCACTTTTTGTGTTTTTCGCCCCACATCTGGTGTACGGTTGCTGAAGCGCTCTGGGGTTTTTTTTGTAATCTTTTGATCTTTGGCTTTGCTGTGATATGCAAGTAGACTGATGATTAAACATTTCCGCTGTGGCAAGAAGGCATGTGTCGTGCATGCAATACAGGATGTGATGTTGTTAGATGATGTTGTTTTGGGTTTTTTTTAGTTATGTAGCCCTCATCAGTAAGGATGCTTTTTTAAAAAGTGCCACTGAAATTTCTCAAGATTTAAATCCAGACTGTCGGCTGTCCTGGTATGCATCTGTTTATTGCAGCTGTTTAGAGAGACACTCAAGGCTTTTCCTGTGGACCTCTGAGAGGCGGAGGAAGTGTGTCCTAATAGCAGAAAAGAAAAGACACAAAGAGGGAGGGAGGATGAAGAGGAGGGTAGATTCTTGGAGCCCGAGCGTTTTGCTGAAGGGTGGAGACTCAGAGCAGCAGTGAGGAGGGAGGATCTCAGCGGGAGTAGACACAGAGAGAGAGAGGGAGAGAGCGAGAGCGAAAGGCATACAGATAGAGGAGTGTGTGTTGTGAGCGTGGATGTAATCGGCTGCCTCTGTGTGTGTGTGTGACAGAAAGAGATCAGCAGAAGGCAGAACGTGTGGATGCTACTCCACATGACTGGCTGCATTTGGATTCACGGAAGGAGAGCACACAACCACAGTAAAGGTAGGCTGAATTTTTATTTACATTTTTGCTTCCTGTCATTTATTTATTTTTTGCAATTTGGTGGCATATGGGTTAATCGCATCTGAAACAGGGTGTGTTCCAGAGGAGGGGGGGGGTTTACATATCCATGATGTCTTTTTTGTCAGCACTCGAGGGGTGAGATTGATGCTGCTGGCTGGTTTACGTCATGGAATCCCCTCCTCCCTCTAAAATCACTAAAAAGCTCCTTCCTCAGAGGTGAGCCGCTGTTTAATATCACCCCCCCCTCCGTCCATTATCTCCTCCTGTACGTGTTTGTGAAAAGAAAACAGGAGAGTGGGCTTTCTTCCTTGCTTTTCTTATTCCTCACTCCTCCTTCTTGCCTCAGGATTGGGCAGATCTTATAATGTGGGGCCAGAGGAATTAAGGGCATCTGTTTCAGGGGATATTTGCCTGAGCAGAAGGGATGGAAAAGGCAAAGAAAGAGGTGGATGAAAAGCAGGGTGGGGGTGGTTGGCAGGAAGAGATGCAAAAGACGGAAGCAGCCGAAAGTTATCCCAGAAGCTTTTCGTGAGGCTTCCTAGCCCTCCATTGAGGAAAGGAAAAAGGAGTTGACAACACACAAGCTGGATGTAGTGGTTGTATCAGGCAGATGGCTGAGGGAGAAGGAGGGAGGGAGGAGGTGGAGGGGGTGGTGGTGGATGTTTTTTTATGTAGCTTACAGACTATATAGTTGCTGACAGCGGCACACATTCAAAAGAAAAGCAAGAAAACAAACACAGATGCGCTGTTTTTCCCCGATCTTAGCCCGTCACACAAAGGCATCGTCATGCACAGCTACGTTAAATCACCCAATCATGTGCATGCAATTGTGTTACATATCCAGGCCTATTACAAATGCACACTGCAAGCTGGAATTACGCAAGAGCTCGCGTCCAGGCGGGTCGTACTGTACCTCAAAGAGGAACTGCTCCGAGGCCACATTTTCAGCTGCATCGATGTTGAGACTAAAAGAGTGGCTCACAATGCCTCACAAAACCTTGAGTGTTTTCCAGAACCCCAGTGCCGAGTGTTTAATAATAATAATGGATTGGATTTATATAGCGCTTTTCAAGGCACCCAAAGCGCTTTACAGTGCCATTATTCATTCACGCTCACATTCATACACTGGTGGAGGCAAGCTACGGTTGTAGCCACAGCTGCCCTGGGGCAGACTGACAGAGGCGAGGCTGCCATATCGCGCCATCGGCCCCTCTGGCCAACACCAGTAGGCGGTAGGGTAAAGTGTCTTGCCCAAGGACACAACGACCAGGACAGAAAGGCCGGGGATCGAACCGGCGACCTTCCGGTTACAGGTGCGCTTCCCAACCCCCTGAGCCACGGTGGAATAGAAAATAGAAAGCGAAGGGAGTAAGGGAGGAATCACTGAAAAAGAGTAAGGGGAACCGAGCGGTGCACGCCTTGTTGAGCACGGTGACCTCTCCCTGCTCCTTTCGCAACCTCCACTCAAAAATGATTCTGTTTCAGGGTAAAGTGAGAAACTATGGTTAACCTTGTCATCTGTGTGTCAGTTTCCTTATTTAAGATGTGAGCTGAAGTAACTTCATAGGAAAAGCAAACATGAGGTGGGGATTATGTTGAATTAAAGGCTTTGACCTTTGTACTCAAAGCGGTTGTTTGCTTCTGACAGTGTTGATTTTGGTTTTTAAGCTCATTCGACTGTGCTGTGTTCTCAGCTGTCATTTAGGGAAAGCGGAAATCAAGTCTGGAATCTTTGAAACAAAGCTCAAGCCAAGTCACTAGACTTTAATTGTTTTTTTTACAGTCTAAACTCAAGACCTAATTTTTACAGTTAAAGCCCCATCTGCATATAAAGAGAAATATCCACCATGCGTAGCTGTGCAGCGGGCAGCCGGTCGATACGGTCAACTAACTGCCTGAAAACAGAGTAGTTTGAGTTGTTATGTCTTCATTGTCCACTGCTAATTGTTATTTTGCTTATAGTCACTTTCACTGACATGTGGTCCCCCTTTAGATTTAGATTTCCCCCTCTTGACTGGGACGATATAACTTTAACCCTCTTAAAGTACGCCTCTAGACAACAAGGGCAAAGTATAAGTTGTGGGGAAAGTATTCAGAGTCAAGTCACATAGCTGTCACACACTTTTGTGGCATTGTCGTGCCGCTGCTGCCATTGGGGAGCGCTATTTCCATGGATTTGTGGTTGGGTGGGTGGCAGATGTCACATATCCACCCTAGCGCAGGATACGGCCTGAATTTTCCCAGCAGACCACTGATTCCAATGAGAAAACCATTGTTATTTACATTTGTATTTTTGTGAATTAGGTGTGAGCCAGATCTACCAGAGGCAAGTCTTATCCAATCCAACTCAAATCCTCGACTTTCAAGTTCGCAGGAGCAGTTTTTAGGTCTCCTGGAGCAAATCCAGCAAAAGCTAAAGCCATGGCAGAGGTCACTGCAGGAGGAAAAGTCTCAGGTCTGTCATCTCTCATAGCTGTCATATAAGTTTAAAGTCTCTCCTAACTGGTTAATCTCACAGAGACGTGTTTAAATAAAATTTACAGCAAGTCTGACTCGAGTCCAAATCAATCAGAAGTGTTTAGTTTCCAGGCTTTTAGTTTGTAAAAGCTGATCAGAAAGACCAGAAGGACAGTGAAGGCCAGTGAGCGTCTGTGATGGTCCCTCAGCAGAATCCACACAAGCCCGGCTGTTTGTAATATTGTTAACAGCCCAGGAATCTGGCTGTGTTATTCTCTTGCATGCTGATTAATTCCAGAGGAAAAATGTGTTTGTGCTGCCATGAGTGAGGGCAAAACTCCTTCAGATTCCCGTCAATGAAATCACAGAGAAGAGAAACTGACGTACACAAAAGATGCGACCACACAGTCTCATTCCAAGTATAATTTAGAGTGGGTAAAAGTGATTACCCCCAAAAACCTTCACAAAAATCAGCAGCATTATTTGGCTGATGACTGGTGTCCCCCCCCCCAAAAAACCCCCCAAAGAATTTGGTTTTTTTCTTTGTGTTTGCTCCTGAAACTCAGAGGCTGTTCCCGTGAGTGCCAGTGTCATGCATTGTTTCTACCCCACTAACTACACTGCTGTTACGTAACACACAAATCAAAGGTTTAAAATGCTTTGCGTTTAAGGAAAAGCCAAACCACTTGGTCACTGCTTCAATCTGAAGCAGTGACCAAGTGGACCTTGGCTGTTTGATTTAATCAACATAAAAGACCATATTTGCACTCCCTGGAGCAAAAGAAGCCCCCTCCCTGCTGCCTTCTTGACTCCCAGCTGATGCATCATTTCCTGGGCCACTGCTTTCTCCCCTCCCCCCTCAGGGACCTAGATTACCCCCAGTACACATGTATACAGTATATGTGCACACACACAGCCTCTGAGATGGTAAGATGGGCGGGGCGTCCTGGGGGTGGCACAGATGTCCAGGCTCATTGAATGATCGTGGGTGGTGGTGGTCTGACCGGGAGGAAGTGGCACGAGGAGGGAGCATGAAGCAGCTAATACGTGCCAAAATTAAAACAATGCTGGGGGAAAAATAAGCCTGATGATGATCATCATCATCGTCATCATGAATATTTATTTCACTTGACACAGATTCTAAAAACGGTTTTTGTGACTGAATCAATAAAACAGATTTACAGCTGCGTGCTTGCTAGGCCTTTAAATAGTTAAATGATTAAATTAGCAGCTAAAATGTTTTAATCTTACATGTTTTTGTTTTTAAATGATGAAGATTTGAAAGAAACATTTGGATCCTTTTCTATTTCTTAGTGAATTCACTATACAGTGCTATATTAAAAAGCAATGGCTTTAGAGATATTGAATGGGGATTGTGTATTTTTCATAAATCATGAATGAAACGCAAGCACAAGCCTCCCTCCCACACACGACATAGATTCACAGCACTGAGGTGCTCTTTTAGTACTAAATACGCAACTCTGGTGGCTCACATGAGATTTTCCCGTGATGTTTTCACACATTTCTCAGTCAGTGCATGTTCAGTTAGCTAGTACAGATATTAACTTGCACTATGTTTTCATTTCTTTGTGTTTTCAGGCTTATCAGTGAAGGATAGGCATCTTGAATGGGCCGTTTTGTGATCAAACCTCCAAATGTTCTTTATTTCTTCTACTAATATGATGCTGTGTTGAGATCCCGCTCAGAGCCCAGTATAACTGAAGACTGTGATGGAGAAGGGCATTCAGCTGTCGCACTCAGCATCATTTCCACAGACAGTTATGACCTGACAGTTTAGCTCTCTGTGTCTCATCGCTTCGTCTTTGCGTGCAGAGGGAGGGGCGTCCTTTCTCCTGTTCAAGGGCAGGGATCCGTGCTAAATTACAGTCAACAGTCAATATCTTCCTGATTGTGTTCATTAATAACTCCGGAGGTCAGTTTTATGTTTCTGTACTTCTCCTTGCTGCGGTCAAAGCCACTCTGGAAGAAGGCATTGCTACCACATCCTCTCTTTCATCTTCCCAACAAACTTTATTTCCAGCTTTTATTTGCTTTTCTCTCTCTTTCTTGGTGTCCTCTAGTATCTGTTTACACTTCTGCAAATCTTTCTTTAGCTGAGTGTGCCTTTTGCCGTCTTTAGTTCCCCAGTGACATCGCAGCTCAGTGTCCTATGACGCATTGAGGATGGTACAGTTACTCAGTCATACTATGAGAGTCAGATGACTGAAGTTTTTGCACACTTATTCTTTTGCACACTCACACAAGGCTACAGAAATAAATGGAAAAACTGAATTGTTAAAAAATCCGCAGCCAGGTTTAGGATTGGTTTTGTTTGGTAGGAAAGCATGAAATACTGACTCAATGGGAAGGATTGCAAATACTTCTCTAAGGTTGCTACGAGCTAACCTTGATTAATATGAAAAGAAATAACATTTTATTGCATACCGCCATTTGTAGCGAGCTATACAGAACCCTCTTTTCACTTGGCAACAGCCAACAAAGTCCAGCAATCACTCATGAACTCGTTGGGGAATATACATTTGCAGCCCGTTCTCACTCCCGAGGTGTAATATAATGACAATTTGTCAAGTCTCACGGCGTTCCTGAGGAACGTGAAAGGAGACCGTAGGACCTGTTGACATTTTTCACCCTCTGGTCTCTAGGCCTTAAGAGCCCAAATTTGCCAGTTTGAAAAAGGCAAAATTAAATGACAATTTGTCTACTAGGGAAGAGAAACTTTTACTTTTTTTTGAAGAAAAACTACAAAAAAAGAACTTTTCTTCAGAAATAACCAAGAATTTGCAGAAATCTGCTGGGTTTATGAGTGTAACTTAAATATAACAGCAACAATAAGTAAGGGGGCTTTGACAAAGGTGTGCTGTTTGCATTCTTGTAAAGACAGGCCTTAAGAGACCTTCAAATGAGCTCTGAGCAGGGGTTACTTCCTGCCTTCTTGCTGTCCCTGCAGACCCTTGCAGGTTAATCACTGACTCTCCAGGGTCCAGATGGCTGAGCCAGGGACACATTTTTAATTACCACGCTCTGATTTCACACCCTAGGCATCACAGAGGACAGAACACTCCCTGCCTCGCTGCTTAAATTTCTCTCTTTGGATGGTGTAGGGAATAAAAGACAGGATAAATAAGGTGTGCACTACAGAAGTGAGAGGAGTTGGAAAAAAAGAAGGAGAACTGAGCCGAGAGCCAGCCTGTGTGGGAGTACATAAGAGATCGTCGCTCTCGACAGGCCAGGAATTATATTTTCCTCACCAGGATGTTTCCTGCGGCGCTTAATCACCCTTTAAGTCAGCGACACCCAGAGTCGAGCAGCAGCTATAATCACATCTATGGAGGGCCTCGTCACGAACACAGACCCCCCTAAAGCCTGTAGGAAGAGGTTCAAAAAAGCTCCAAATGTCAGGGGAAGGATGGCAGAAGGGGTTAGATTGATTCGGTGGTGTTGGCAGCAGGACAGAGCATGCTGGGGGTGGTTCTGTCATATCACTGAACACCTGTCTGCCATACAGGGAGGGACGGGAAGCAGAAGGCTGGAACAAAGGAGAGAAATGGATCACCACTCACATGTTGCATTTGTTTTTCCCCGCTCGCCACAGTTTAGCTAGAAATGCTTTACTGGTCTAAAAGTAGGGAATGATATTCCCAAGTATTAAGATAAAAAAACAAATTCCTTGGACTTAAGTATTTTAACACCCTTTGTCTCTCATCCACTGATCTCGCTGCTGCTTTGCGAGATTAATATGACAACACAATCTGTTCACCAGGAAATCAAATTCAGCAACTTTATTCTTTTCTTTTTTAAGAATGGCTGGCTTTCCTGACTTTCCCACAGCATAAAGTGAATTAAAATAAGCAGGAAATTACTAAAGTTAGTGCAGCCATTACTATAAAAAAGCTGCTCTTTTCTACAGTAAATGAGATGAGTGCTTATTTTCAAACTCACAAGAAGTGTTTGTTTTCCCACAGAATCTGTTTGATTTGATAGAGTTCTACTTCCTGATGTAACCCCATCTGGGTGGGATCAAACCAGCTACCTTTTCAGTTACCATGCAAGTGTGTTAACTACCACACCATTAGAGGCACTTGACTAAAATGGCAACATTATATGGCTGGAAAAGTAGTCTAAAATACGCGCTAATGTTGTTTGAAGAGTGTTTTTGCTCCCACACTTTTAAAGGTTTAGCGTAACCTCCAGGTCCGACAGAGGAAGCACATTCAGAAGCGCCTTAAACCTGCATTCTCTTAATGGGCAACAGGGGGCAACTCTTCTGGTTGCAAAAATAAGTCTAATTGTAGAGAAGTCTATTAGAAAAAGATCCTGCTTCTCACTGCAGTCTCAGTATCTAAGTAAAACTAAACTCAGCATAATTTGTTAACCCCTTTTAAAGTACAGAGGGTAAACTTGGGTCTCCTTTAGGAGATGGTTTTCCTGTAACTTGAACTTACTTACTTGTACTTAAGACACTAAGGAGTCATTTTTTCCTGAGTAAATACATTTTGTTTCAAGCCCGCTTTTTTCTGGGCAAAATGAGCATCCCAGTGAACAACTGGCTAGCTAGCTATGGTCACTTTAAGTTTCAAAAACCCAACATGCAAAACACCATCCTTCAAAATCATCTACAAACCTACTTTTATATCCAATATGAAGAAACGATCACACAAAAATACAGCTGTTTTAAACACTGTGTCATAATTGGCTTAGTTGAGTTAAACCATGCAAAAACCTTTTAAACGTTAATCACAAACTTTAGGTTTGGAGGGTAGCAGACTGCTGAATTAGTTGTTTAATTTCTTGCAAATTCAGTGTTTACCGATGCAACATTATAAAACTTTATCGATCGAGTCATATTGCTCTCGATCCCAGCAGCAACCTACAGAAGATGATTTCTGGAAAGTTCCCGGATGTAAAAGCGATTCCTTTGATTGACAAGCCGGATATTTCTGTGAGCAAACATGTGTTCTATACAAATAAAACTTATGATGACACAGTCGCATGTTACTAGTCACGTGACTCTGCCACTGTGTAATGTCAATAACAGTTATTAGTTAGAATAACTGGGTGATACACACAGCAAATAAATTCAAAGGCCAGTTCATTGGGTACACCTGTTCAACTGCTCCATAATGCAAACATCTAATCAGTCAATCACATGGCAGCAACTTAATGCATTGAGGCGTGTAGACATGGTTGAGATGATGACGTTCACGCTGAGCATCAGAACGAGGAAGAAAGATGATTTTTGTATCTTTGAACATGAGCTGGTCTGAGTATTTTAGAAACTGCTGCTCTACTGGGATTTTCCCACACAACCATCTCTGAGTTTACAGAAAGTGATCCAAAAAAAGAAAATATTCAGTGAGCAGAAGTTCACTGGGCAAAAATGCCTTGTTGGTCTCAGAGGTCAGAGGAGAATGGCCAGACTACTTTGAGCTGATAGCAAGGCAACAGGTACTGTTTGCATCTCTGAATGCAAAACACATGAACGTTGAAGCAGATGTACTACAGCAGAGCACACTAAGTGCCACTCCTGTCAGCTAAGAATAGAAAAATAAGGCTACAGTTTGCACAGGCTCACTAAAATTGGATGATGGATGACTGGAAAAATATCGCCTGGTCTGAAGAGTCTTCATTTCTCCTACAATATTCAGATGGTAGAATTTGGCATAAACAAGATGAAAACATGGATTCGTTCTGCTTTATATCAGCGGTTCAGGCTGTTGGTGGTGGCCCCGGTAGCTTGAACCATGGGGAACATTTTCTTGGCACACTTTGGACCTCTTCGTACCAACTGAGCATCATTTAAATGCTGCCGCCTGCCGCTGACCAGGCCGTTCATCCCCATCTTCTGGTGGCTTCTTTCAGCAAAATAATACACTGTCACAAAGCTCAAATCAAACTGGCTTCTTGAACATTACTGTTCTTCGACTGCTGCTCTGAATGTGCAGCAGCATTTGACTTTTTTAGTGGAGTATCAAAACAACATTTTCTTTGCAATCAAGAGCTAAATAAAATTTCCCGTTAAGAGATTTTACAAGACCATCCCGCTACACACTTCACACCTGCTACAGCTCTCCTGCTGCTAGTTTAAGAATCACTACGCAGATGAAATTATTATAGACACTTGCATAACACAGTGTAACAATGTAGATTAATGGCACCAGTGAATCTGGAGGGGCTACAGTGAACTCCAAGACTGCAAGAGTCCTTTTCTTTTTGCTTGTTATTTAAACTCTAAGCAGCTTCAGCATTGCTAAAATACTTTGGCTCAGGGATCCTGCAGCTGTTGGCAAGGTTTTGTTAATGGATTCCTCATTGTAACGTTGCTTTAATGTTGTGCGCTGTGCTACCATGATTTATGATGGCAGGAATTCCCGTCCTCTGCAGATCTGCTCATGCAGGATAATTGGCCCATTTATCAGAACCGAGATGCAGAGTCACAGATGCATTAAAGAATGAATCTGAACGGCCAGAAGAAGAAAGAACAGGCTGATAGAGAGAAAGTTAGGGTCAGCACCCACTGAAGACTTAAAGGAAGAGTTGGACATTTTTAGAAGTGTCATTATTTGTGGTTTTGCTGAGAGCTAGATGGGAGAGCTGATAGCACTGTTCCTTTGTTTAGCGTAAAGACTGCAAATGGGGACAAATAGCTAGGCTACTTCTGTCCTACCAGCACATCTAAATCTCACTACACAGCACTTTATATTCTATATGTCTTCCTGAAAGCCTGTAAAACGTCTTTATGCTAAGCTAGGGTAAACAGCTGATCTCTGTTGTACATATTTATTGCACAGACAGAAGAACGATCAGCCTTCTTATCGTGCTGAAAACCTTTTAAGTTTAGTCTGAGGATTAGTATGTTTGCAACAGAGGTAGCTGTTTCCAAGTTAAGGGACCAGCATAGTTCATGGAACAACTGGTCTGGGGAAAAGCAAAGTTATAACATACAAAAGGCTAAAGTGAAATCAAGTGTTTAAAACAATAAAAACTGTCCACTGTAGCTATTTTCTGTGCTTCTTTAATGTTTTTTTTTCCACCCTGCTCCCTCTGTGTTGTGAACTCCACTGCAATTCCTTTCCTGTTCTGGGCAACTTTACAAAATCAGCACTTGAGTTATGCACAGAGTCATCTCAGTCAGGCTACCCAGTGTTGGTGTCACGGCTGGGGCGGCAGTCGTGTGGAGGTGAGAAAGGAGGATCCAAAAGCAGACCTTGGCGGAGGTGCAAGTGGGTTTTGTTGAAGCGCACAATAACCAAGGTGTGGGCAGAACTGAACATAAACCTAAACTGGGAAAACTAATACAAAAGGAGGACATGGAGCGAGGAGCAGAGAGACACGGACAAACACAGAATAACATTAAATACACGGAAGATTCACAGGGAAACACAGACGACGTGACAAGGAGCACAGGCAGACTATGGGGCGCCGTTCGACGACCAAACCCAAAGAACTAATACAAAATCAGAATAAACTAGAAAATGATAATAATAAACTTAAAGTGCTGGGTCACTGACCCAGGACCATGACAGTTGGTTTTTATGGAGGACCACATGCAAGCATGTCATGCATAGGTTGTGTACCCATAAACCCTCACTCTGCATAGCAAATCACCTACGCAAATGACACAAATGCAATATCACAAATGCCAAATTATCCACATTATACTATGGAATACCTTGAAGGAATTTCCTCAGTTTTGGAACACACTTTGACATTGATTTAAGGTGAATTTACTCAAAAATATGTCACCATTTCACACTAATGTCTGATAGATTAAAATGATGACAAAGTCCCATATCTCTCAGGACATTAAGTTGGTGACATCCTTCATGGCACGTATTTTTATGAGCCTGGACAGACTCGTAAAAGTTTGACTTGTGCTTATAATTAAGGATCTGGCTACAAAATAGTCACACATTTAACCCTCCAACACTAAACTTGGGATCAACCAATGAGATCAAATATTAATTGATGAGTTTTGGTGGCGCTACAGGCAGATTATGTTACCTTGTTCCCGCCCTATCTTTGAGATAGCCTAAATGGCTGTTGTAAAATCATCCTCTCATCTTTCTCTCAAGCATATTTCCTTTAAAAGTATAAATGACTTTGCCTTGTCACTTGTGCTCCACTTGCATCTCCATCTGTGGTGCGCTGTTTCTCCATCAGTGATTTGTCTTTAGCCCAGTTTGTAAGAGCTATCTGTGACATTCTGACACACAGTGATCAGAGGACAGAGGCTACACAGACATGCCTTGGCGTAATTTATCTGGAATGTGGGATTGAAAGCATGCAGAGCTCTGATTCTGATTCTCACTCCCCTTCTCTTTCCTTCTCCTTGTTTGCAGAGAGTGTGGCAGACACAAACTGCTGACTGAACTGCAGACGCGCACCAGGGCAGAGCGCGGAGGAGTAAGTAGACAAGGTACGTCCAGGCAAGAGGAAGAAGGTTGACGAGAAAAGACGAATGGCGACATCTTTCTCAATCTTGTGGCATGAGGGCACGGTGATGACACAGCCCTTTTGCTGCAACTGCAAAGAGTTTGTGAACTAATCGTGACAGCTGCCATAAAGTTGTCGACAGCTTACACGGTTAAGGCCTCTGTCCATCTGAATGCATTATTTATCAGTGTCACACTTATCGGGATGATGACACCAGATGCAACATCTCAGAATGGCATTTTAAGCAGCTAGCAGAAAGGAAAGGAAAGTAGGTTGGAAGGAAGGAAGGAAGGAAAAGTGTGCATCTGCTACATGTCACCGTCACCCCGCCCTCCTTTAGCAGATATGAAAATGTCAGGGTGGCATTTTCGCACGCTCCAACAGTAATGAACAGGAAAGTGACCTTGCAGCCTCAGGGACAGCTCTGCCCAATTGCTGCTTACTTTTTTGTTTTTCTATTTTTTTTCCACATTCATGCTTTAACTTTAGTGTCATTTGGAGAAGTTTTTGCCATTTTTAGCCATGAAAGCAATGTAGCTTTTTTTGGTTCATCCCTTAGCAATGTGTTAAATTAACATTGATGAGATGAAATATAGTCCCGTGATTAATTAACTACACCCTTACTGCTTCCTAATGAATAAAGAGCTCTTACATAATTAATTCAATCATTACTTAATTGATCATCATCAATTCGGAACGCCTTTAAAATCAGCATTTTGATAGTTTGCTAGTCTTGAGCATTTAGGTGCATGTTAATATGATACTACAATCCTTCCCAGGAGTCAACATTCCTGCAAAGGTCATGCTGTGCAATCCTCGGAAAAACCGGAGAGCTACGTCTCAGACTCTACAGGCCTCAGTTAACATGTTAAATGTTGAAGTTCACGAAAGTGCAATTAGAAAAAGACAAGTATGTCTATAAAAAGACAACAACCAAGGTACTTGCAGTGGACCAGTCAAAGTTCAGACCACAAGCCAGTTGAAATGCTGAGAACTGTGCATCAGCGAGTGCCCACAAACCTCAAAGGACTGAAGCAATAATGTAAAGAAGAGTGAGACAAATATTAAAAGACTTTTAAGGTGCGGAGAAGATGTTTACTTCCCGCTAAAGGCGAGTCTACAAGCTTAGTTTCTCACATGACTATATAAAGTCTAGTAAAAAAATTATTTTCCACATGACTGTATACTTTATTTAGCTCTAAAGCAGGGAAATTCCTGCATTACATCTGCCAAAACTGTAAATAACCAGAGTCGCAGTTAATTTATGTGCCGCCTCCATTTCTTTTATTATCATAGAGCTTAGCGGGTAAAATAAAAAGTGAAACTTTTTACATTTCTCAAATTTCTGCCTCGTAGTCTCCTCTGTCCTTTTCCCTGTGACCTGAAAATTAAACTCGGAGTGCCATTTGAAGGATGTCCCAGCTACTAAAATGTATCTGGAGGACAAGAGAAGGCCTCCTCTCCACTGGTGTTTTTAGCCTGTATTTATAAAGCAAGCATGGCACACAGATGGAATACGCAAAATACAGAGGGACTCCGGGGACTCTAGGTACGCTATCTCGTCACATTGCGCCATGTGGCGAATTTAATTAAAAGCAGGCCTAATTATAAAAGCTGGCGCGAACACTGTTATGCTCATCATTAGTTGGGCCGTAACGAAACAATTTATGATGCATCTGTGCCAAACATCATATTTAATTGACATGAAGCGCTGAAGCCTCATTGTGCTAAATGCCTGATACCTGCGGTCCCCTCTCCTCGTGTCTCTCCCTCATCTTCTCACATCTCTTCACGTGAACTAAGACACAAGGGGAGGATGCAAGGACGGGAAAAGGATGTAAAAACTGAGAAATTACAAAAGGGGACTTGACTTTGATCATTTAGCTTCTTCCATATTTTGTACAGCGTTTATTCAAAACATCAACTTTCCTTGGCAATTCTACTTAAAATAGGCTATTGTACCTCTTTTTTTTTGGCATGTGTTAAAATGGAAGACCTACTTTTCTTCACGTATCCCAGAAACCTTACAGAGTGACATTTATCCCTATCAATAGTCTGATGATACGGTGGCCTGTTTTGACGTCTCCCAGGGGTGTTGAAACATTATTGTGGCCTTGATATAAACGACACCAAAGACTAATTTCTGTTCAGCGATCATAACTCTCTGTCCTATTTTTATTTTGGTGAGGGACGAAAACGAAGTTTGCTTTAAGGGCTTTTAAAAAGCTAACAGATTTGATTAGCAACCTCATAATGGATATTGGGGTTTTTTTGGCACACCATGACCCTACAAGGTGACGTTCTCCTCAAACTGAGAACATCCAGGATCCCCCAGCTGCAGTGACTATAAACCATCATGTTTATGTTCCACTCCTCGCGCTTTGAGCCTGCTGCAGGCTGTTCTCACGGATCGTCTACACGTTGTCATTTGGTTTGCGCTGACATCGTGCAGAGATGTTCCAGCTTAGGTTAGAGGAGGGGGAAATGGAAAATGAAAAAATACTCTTCCTGTCCTGAAAATTTTTAACCTTTGTGTTGATAATTAATCTTCTACATTGTATTGGTTTCAATTTTATTGTTTTAACTCATGCAAAAATTACAAAAACAAGCCAGTTGGAGCTTCTTGTGCATGATGCTTTACAGTTTTTCTCCCATTTATTTTAAGGTTACTCCAAAGATTAAATAGCTTACTGTAGTACTTTTTAATCATGATATTTCTTTTCATCTGTAAACCATTTAAGAACGCTTTAAAGTTAAATTCTCTGCTTCGTTTGAGTACAATCACTCTTTAAAGCATTGCAAATATAACATGGAATTAACCCGTGAACCTGTGCTGAGGAGCAGATGTGCCAACGCAGAGCGTTAATGTTTATGCTTTGCTCCAGCACCTCACTGAGATCAGTGCTGAACCCATGCTGAGTCGTACCACAGCGTGCACAGACGAATAACGAAGGGGGGGCTTCAGGAATGATTGATCGCACACCGAGGATGAAGCCGTTTTGGAGAGCTTGATCCATTTAATCAAAGCAGCTGGAGAAGTCAGGGGAGGCCCTCAGGACACGGTGACAAATGTAAAGAATAAATAGGTGGAGAAACGTAATGAAGACGCTGAATAGACGCTGAATAGTTTCATCGCATCTAAAGACCTGTGAGCACATTGGAAGTATTTTCAACCCAATATTTAATCACCCATAGTGGCAAGAAATGTGCTCCTTCAGAGGCGTTCCAGAGAGAACTTGAGGAGCACTGAAGCTTCTCCAAGGAGGCATTTATTATTTGTTTGATCTGCAAGAGGCCCATTAAGCATTTGAACAGTTTTAATCACTCAATACAGTAACTACAGTTGAGAGAAAAACTACGTGTATCTATATTAAAAAAATGCTGTCTTCTTAAAGATATTTGAATAAGTAGATATTTCCTGAGCCTCTGTCCATCCATTCTTTAAGTACACCTGCTTTACCCATCAGTACACCTGGTCTACTGGCTGCCATAGGGCTGTCAAAGGAGAAAAAAAAACACCACTCACACTTGCAGCCAATTTAGAATCACCAGCCAACCTTCCATGCACTGTGAGAGTAAGCAAGACTACCTGCAGATAGAGGTAATATACTCAAACCAAGAGCATGTAAAAAACAGTTTGCACTTAATTTAACATCTTGCAACTTTTATATGGAGGAAAAGTCCAGTTTCAGCAAGAGTTATGTCTGCTTAAACGGGGCAATAATAGCTTCTGAGGCCAGGTTGCTTATTTTTCACAGAAGAAATATCCCTTTAAGTTGAAAAAAATCAAAAACTTCAAATAAAATGTAGTTAATTTTCATGGCTGCACACCGTGTTTTTCATGAATTGTCCTACATATAAGACAGAGACAGACGCTGTGCTCTTGTGCGACACTGTGACTGAGTATCATCACATATGTTTAAAAAACCAAAAAATATTGTGCATAATGACAGCCTTTCCTTTCTGAAACCTCTAATGTTTCTTATCCGTTTATCTTTTTTGAAATGTAGTACCGGACAAAGCGCCACCCCCACACTCCCCTCCCACCTCCTCTGCCTCCCTCTCTTACTGTCAGGGGCTGCCTAGCAACTGACACCATAAATAATATGCTTGTGTCTGTGGTTTGTGTGTTCGTAGGCATGTGATAATAAACAGGGTATCTGTTACTAGCACTCCTCTCTGCATGCCTGTTACACTATATTATAGTGCTCGTCTGAGCTGAAATGTTTGGGATGTTTAAATCTCTTTCTCCTACAGGCAGACAGAGCACGCGAGGCCTGACTGATAGCGCCCATGGCGAGCAATAACACGGCCAGCATCGCACAAGCCAGGAAGCTGGTGGAACAGCTGAAGATGGAAGCCAACATCGACAGGATAAAGGTGGGCTGGCACCTCGTGGTTTATGTTTTTAATTAGTTTTCCGTCCGTTAACTTACATGTATTTGTTTACAATTGGGCTTAAAATTTTACAGAGCTAATGAAGGTAAACAATAGCAGTGAATACTTTATTTACTTGTAATTTTTGTTAATAGGCTTTTTACTTGGATACATTAACAACAAACTGTACTTACAAAGGGAGCACCAATCACTGTTACGCTCATAAAAACAGACAAACGCAGCTTTCGCACGTGACTTTATTATTATTTTTCAGATTTACAGTACTGTGCAAAACTCTTGAGTGAACTCTCATGTCTTTATATTTTGGTTTTAATGAGCTGGACTTTCACCAACAAGGTGATCCCCAAAGAGCTATTAGCTGAAAACGTGGCGTATCTCAGCATGGTGTGCAGTGTGTCCTTAAAAATGTGAGAAAACGGGATAAGTGGAGGACAAAAAAAGAGGTGGCCTAAAAAACTAGCTACAGCAGATGAGGAGTATATGAAAGTCATGTCCTTAAGAAATAGAGGAAAAAATCACCAAAGTTCTGGAACAGGACCTGAGAGATGTATGAGGAGCTTCCATTTAATAGTCCCTGAAGCCTCATCGAAAATGGTCTCAATTGGAAGGGTGGAATCAAGAAGCCCCAAACACACTGTCATTGCAGTAAAAGCATACCTGGATAGAAGAACACACAGTGGAACACTATGAGTCATTGGCAGGCCTCTCCACAGACCTAGAGCTAGATATGAGATCATCTTGACAGAGAATGGAACAAAAAGCCAGCCAACATCCAAAGAAGAGCTTCGAGTGTCCTTCAAGAAACCTGGAGAACTATTCCTGAAGATTTCTTAAAGACTAGAAAGCTCGCCTAAGAGAGTTCAGGCTGTGTTGTAGCATAAAGGTGGTCGGACAGGTTTTGCATTTATATACTCTACATATACTGTTTCCCATTTTTATTAGAAAACATGAAGAAACTTTTGCACAGTACTATAAGTACAGATGAGTATGGAAGCCCATTTCCGCCACTTAAAAAAAAAAGTGGCGGAATTTCGACGTATTAACTTGAAATTTCAAGAAAATAATTATGAGTTATTTCAAGAAAATAACTCATAATTTCGACTTATGGATACTTTTTTTTTTTTTTGAGTGGCGGAAACTGGCTTCCATAGATGTGTAAGATCAGAATGATTAGATGATTTATTTGGTTAACTTTCTCCAAAATCTAACATTAGGCATTGCAAGAGCAAGTCACACAATGATGGTAGTAGTTTGTGAGAATTACTGATGAAATAATGTGAGTTTTAAAGTAGTGCTAAGAGGTGAGACTGACTTATAGGTGTTCTTTGGTAAAGCTAAGCTAACCAGGATCTAGCTCCTACATGCTGCTATGCGTTTGCCATCCAGATAAAAGACAAGCATCCACCTTCTCATTTAACTCTTTGAATTAAACTGGACTTGTGTATTTCCACACTGTGCATGCCAACTTGAACTGATACGCTTGTGTGTGTGTGTTTGTAACTGCAGGTGTCTAAAGCTGCAGCAGACTTGATGTCATACTGCGAAGCTCATGCCAAAGAGGACCCTCTATTGTCACCGGTGCCAGCGTCGGAGAACCCGTTCAGGGAGAAGAAGTTCTTCTGTGCCATCTTGTAAACTCGGCACGTCCCTTCAGCAGTCTTCTCAGTGTGGGGACTTTGAACATGGACGTTCAAAACACGTAGAAATCTTCTAGTAGGAGGGCACGGCGATCATTGCCCCCTTTTCTCGAACGGCACCTAAAGAGTGCAAAAATTAAAGTGTAACCATTAAAGCGGTGCAATTGTTTTTGAGGGGGTGTGCGGCATATTGAAGGGTTCTGCGCTTTTAGATGACACAAAAGGGATGATGACGATGAGGAGGAGGAGTGTGATGATAACCACCTAGAGACATGATGGACAAGCAGTCAACCTACCACGTCGTCGGGTTGTGATGTGTAACAACAAAAAATAGATAAAATGAGAAAAATATGGATGTGGTTCTTTTGGGACTTCCAGATGTTTTGTTCAGTGGTTTGTGGGTTGGTTGAGCTCTGTAGGAAAGCAAAGAAAAAACAGAAAAAGAAAAAGAAAAAAACTACGCCTACCACTAGACGCCACCTGTATATTGGAATGTTTTTTTTAAGTTGTTTATTTTGTGTTTATTCCAACTTTACCTAAATATCTTTCTATAACTACATGATTACTGAAGTCTTTTTTTTTAACACCAACAGGTTAGTGAAAACTTTTTTAATGGGATGTTTGACACATTCAACTCTGTGACTATTTACACCTTTACCTTTCTGAAAATCAGTCTCTGTGTATCAACATCTAGCCTGTCTGGCACATGTGATGCAGTTTGTCTCCTTCAGATACGAACCCTCTTTCTACTATTTGTATGAAATGACTAGCAAGTAAACTGTGCCGTGCTGTGAGTTCTGAATGTTTGTGTTTGTATCATTAACTATTGCATGAAACAGTCAAATGATCTTCTCACTTTCCTTTCATGTGGAGGTTGTATAAAATAGGCAATCTCGTTATGGAGGTGACAAAAGTAAATATTAAAACAAGAATGATTCAATGCAGACTCAACGAGGACATCTCTCTATTATACATGATACTGCTAAAAGCATTTTTTTTTAGCAGGCAGTGGATCTGTGAGATTATTTTTTCCACATTGCTTGTAATCATATATATATATAAACTAAGAACCTCTGGAAACATCATCACATCTGCATGCTTGAGTCAAGCTGACACCGGTTTCATAAGAGAAAACTTACTCTCATGGAAAAACTATTTTAGAAATATTTCTTTGTAATATTTGGCATCCCAAACTTTGACATCTCCACCACAGTGTAAAATAAAGTTTGAGAAGTGCAACATAAGTTCATCAAAATGGCTCCAGCAGTGTGTTTGGCAACTTTAAAGGACATTTTCTTCACTTTTTAAAAATGGCAACAGTGTAGCTATTTTGCTGCCCTCTGCAGGTACTGAAAGTGCAACTGCATGGATTACAATTAGGTTTTTCTAATTTTCATTTTTAAATCATTATTTGCATTTAAAATGTAAAATAAAAAATTGTAGACTAGCTAGATTTAACAAAAAAAAATCCCTGTCTCTTAACACTACATAACAGAGTCATTAAGGTCACTGAATCAAAACCAGTACTTTAGCTTGTCAGTGTAGGTTGATTCTATGTGCCACAAACAAGGAATCAGTCAGCATTAATAATAAAGAAAACGGTGAAATAAAACCAGATTCATGTATCAAAAAATGTAAAAAGGTTATTGTCAGAAGTGGGATTCGAACCCACGCCTCCAGGGGAGACTGCGACCTGAACGCAGCGCCTTAGACCGCTCGGCCATCCTGACATACATAGACGAATAGCTAGACCATCTTTTAAAGTCGATTATAACAATCAGCACACTTATAATTGTGTTATTGTATATTGTGGTACTAAAACAACTCTTCAATTCATCCCACTGTGAAGGCGCTGTACTCGAATCAGAAATCTTCTCTGTCATTAGCAGGCAGCTAAATATCCATTATAGCAAGTAAGATGATTTTCATTGAAGAACTTGACAGCCGCCTCCCTCACTGATTGATTGATTGACTGGCGCGTCATACCTAGCATTGCAACAGACACAATCTACCCTTGGTTAGATAACGTGTCTTTCCAGTTTTACTTTTGTAGAATCGTAGTAGTTATCGGCGAAATTGTGAAGTAGCTGCCATTAAGTTGTCTACGGTACGTGCTAACGGCGAACGTAGTAACTAGCTTGACAGACAGGCTGAGGCGGTTTGAACAAGAGTCCCTAGAGTGCATTCATCAGTAAAACGTGAGTAATTCTCAGGACTGTTTGTCAGGTAATAGACATTAATTGTCTATAGGGAAGCTAATTGCTATAGGGTGAATTCCTCGCCCGAGCTGTCTTTACAAATCTGTGAGGTGCTTGGTTTCCTCATACCGTTGCTAAAGTTTAGCTAGATGTTACCTTTTGTCACTTGCTTTTCTAAGTTCTGAAAACAGACAGGTAAAGTCTGGTAAGGCCTGGAGTGTATTTCCGTACCGGACCTGTGCCCTATTATGGCTGCATTTGTAACCCTATTAAACTAATCCCTCAATGAGTCACTGGACTGTCTAGCCTAGCCAATAGCATTATGCTAACGTAAAGTAGACAGCTGCAGTGTCACTCTTGGCATCTTATTTTAGCGCTCTTTCCCGACTGTTAACTGATATATTTAAGATGTAAAAGTCGTTGTTGCTTTATCTGTATCTATGTGAGGTTTACATGTAATCCTCAGAAAAATCAAATTATTTTTTAGTGTCCCGATTGAGACACTTTGAGCCGGGTTGTGACACGATAAAAAATAATAATAAATGAAAACACTTCCCTGGAAGTGAGGGTTCGAATCCCACTTGTGACATCAACAGTTTTAGACTAAGAGAGTATGATTTTATTTTACTGTTTCGTTTATTGTCAATATAGACTGATTCTGTGTATCGATAACGTTTATAAAATAATCCTATATTCTTCCCCTTTCCAGGGTTGAATACTTATGGCCTCCTTTGCTCCACACAACTTCTCCTGGGTGGAGCCAGGCAAACTGGCTGGACTGGCGATGCCTAGGATACCATGTGAATACCGGTATATGGTGGACAATGGAATCAAGCACCTGGTTTGCCTCTGTGAGAGGAAACCACCCAACCATGACTCGTGCCCAGAGTTAGAGCTTCACCACATCAAGATAGCTGACTTTACTCCTCCTTCATCCAATCAGATTGATAGATTCCTCTCTATTGTGGAAGAGGCCAACTCCAAGGGTGAGGTAAGATCTCAGATGGTAATAGGCTGTGCATGATGGATGGTTATGCGTTTAACAGTTGTATGCTAGCTCAGTACTGTAACTTAAAGCATTTGACATTAAGTTTAATTCCTATAAACAAACGTCTTCTTTTGCAGGTTTTCCCCTAACATAGCTAAGTGCTGCACTCTGCCAGGAGCCCGGGGCGGGGGGGTGTAATGGATTATTTTTAAAATGTATTACATGGCATTAGTAATGTAATTTATCACTTCTGGGAACAGCAAGCCTAGGAGAAATACTCCATAACCCCCAAAATATTCAGGGATACTTTACAGATAACTGACTCAAATAATGATTTTATTGTTTTCTTCAGGGTGTGGCAGTTCACTGCATGCATGGCCATGGGAGAACAGGGACAATGCTGGCCTGCTACCTGGTGAAGACCAGGAAGATTTCTGGGATTGACGCGATCAACGAGATCCGTAGACTGCGGCAAGGTTCGATTGAAACTCGCGAACAAGAGAAGGCAGTGGTGCAGTTTTATCAGCGCATTAAGTAACATTAATTAACTGCTTCCACTAAAAGAAGCAGCAAACAGTTACTGTTAATAAGAAAATGATGTAAGAAGTGCCTTAACTACTCCTAAATGAACATTTTATTACCTATTAATAGGAAAATACAAGAAGGAACAACAGTGCTGAACAATATTATGTTAAAATTACCCACTTTTTGCCCCTGGGACATGTGATTAATAGATGCTGTCCTGATGCTAGCAAATAATTACATTTTTTTATTTAAACATTTTTGTCTTCTGAGCTTTCTGTTTATGAACTGGACGCCAAGGAAAAAAGACGCTGGCGCTCCTTGAACGTTAGCTTCTCAGGAGCCGACGCTCTCTTCATTTTCTCCTCCTGGTTTCTGCAAATACAACCATCACATCAGAGATACTTGAATTATTGCACATGCGGGGGAAACAAACATCCTGTGCTGTTTTAGAATGTATTTATAAAGGGGACTTTATAGATCTATTTTACTCAGGGATATTATTCCGTTCTTTTTTTGCACCACTGTGGGCAGATGTATCAGTAAGTCTTCTTGAGAAGAAATGTGGCATTAGTAGCTGCCTGTTAAATTAGATCAGGGATGGGGAACTCCAGGCCTCAAGGGCCGGTGTCCTGCAGGTTTTAGATCTCACCCTGGGTCAACACACCTGAATCAAATGATTAGTTCATTACCAGGCCTCTGGAGAACTTCATAACATGTTGAGGAGGTAATTTAGCCATTTAAATCAGCTGTGTTGGATCAAGGACACATCTTAAACCTGCAGGAAACCGGCCCTTGAGACCTGGAGTTCCCCCACCCCTGAATTAGATTAATGTTCAGCTTTGTGTGCCAAAAAAGTGTAAACTCACTCTTTTGATGCTGCTTGATGAACATCATGAGCTAATCCACTTAATCTCTGAGCTGCCAAAAACATGGACATTTTCCCAGTTAGAATCAAATGACATGGCTGATATGCACACATACTTTTCTGAATAAACAAAACTGACACAACAACATTCACTTTTCTTTAATGTGTGAATTAAGGGTTACCTCTCTTTTCTTCATCTTCCTTTTTGGAGAGGTGAGTTCCCACCTGCTTTTCCGTTTGGTCCTTCCCACCAGAGCTTCTTGTGTTGTTCTGAACCAGGAAATAAAAGACAATAATGCAAATTATTGGGTGTTTTTTGGTTGTATCCACAAGTAAATTTGTCACTACAGAAGTATGCATGTACAGTTATGGTTAGATATGTTAGTTATGGTTAGGTTCATTATGGACATGAACTTCTTGGTAATTTTGACCTTTTAATGTTTTCTTTAATCATTTCTTTTTCTTTGGAATGTTCTTTTTCGAGGGTAGAATGATTGTACAGCAAACGTCTTTAATGACTTAAAAAAAAGAGGAATTGGGTGCACAAGATTGAATTTGAATTGAAATGTCCAGTAGCAAGTCGCACCTTGACCAGACACTTTCAGTCAATAAGTTTCTGGCATGAATCTGGCTGCATATCTGACCTCTCTTCTTGGCAGAATAGGTAGAGTTCATTGAAACTGGCTGGCTTCCGGGCACAAACCTGGCTTTTAAGCCTAATCCACAGATTTTCAATAGGGTTGAGATCAGGGTATGGGAAGGCCATTCCAGAAGCTTAATGTCAGCCTGAGTTATCCTTTCCAAAACCATTTTGTGTATATGGGATCATTGTCCTGTTGGAACACCCAGTTTTGTTCAAGTTTCAAACATCTAGCTGTTGATTTGAGGTGAAGTTGAGCCCGTAGGGACGAAAAACTGGCTTCACTGTGGACAGTGATGCTGGTGTTCCAGCAGTTTCCAGTTCATGGCAGGGTTGAGGCTTAGTGGTGTTTTTAGTGGTCTTCTTCCAGACCAAGGTGGTGACACATCTTTCTTTTACTCATTAACATTTGTTTGAACTGATGAGCTTGGACTCTACAGTTGTTTAGAAATGGCTCCAAAAGACCTGCTACCTTGTGTAAATCTACAGTTCTCCTTAAATCTTCACTGAGTTCTTTAGACTTTCACGTTGATCAATCCAGTGAGTGCTGTCAATCAAATCCCTTTTATACTGACAAAGAGAAAATACTAGTTGTAGTCAATCATGATGACGAATGAGAAGTTAATAGGCCTTGGAACCATCAGCAAAACTTAAGAGTCTATGTATACTCAAGGCTGTATGTAAACTTTTGTATATAAACCATGTGGTTTAGAGAAACTCAAAATAAAGTCCATCAAATTCTTCTATTTTGAATCATTCCACCCTAGAAAAAGAACCGTTCAAAGAAATCATTAAAAGACCCATTTTGCTATGATATTTATTTACACGAAGAGTGTATGTAAACAAATAATTTAAAGCTGATTTTTTTCTTAACACTCTCTACTAAAGTCCTAGAATAAATTACCATATTAGGCTCCCTTTAATACACTTTACTTAATCCCACAAAAACTTTTGGGCGTCACTGTGTTCAGCTTTAAATTAGACGAGCTGTGTGACCTAAATAGGAATCGGAAGAGGTTCTAACAGTGTTGTGTATTAACAGTGTATGAACAGCATACACAAAAAACAGGCTCAAAAAGTAAAGTTTTCAGTGTGTTTTCTCTTTAACCTTGGCCTGTGACATGCTTTTCTCTAGCTGCTGTATCATCACCATCATGTCCAAATCCTTATCTTCATCCTCGTCATCTCCTCTCTGCTGAATTTCCTGCAGCCTCTTCTGAAACTGCCACTCCAGGTTGAGCTTTCGGAGTCGGTCGTTCTCCTCCGCTGTACGCTTAGCTTTAGCCTGAAGCTCTTGCATCTCCTGCTGCAGGAACTCCACCGCTTCGAGCCTCTGCTGCTTCTCCAGCTTCTCCTGGGCTTCCCTCTTCCATGGATCAGACATCTCCAGAGGGTCTTTCTGTTTCATTGGACCTGTGCTCTTTTTCTGTTGACAGGGAGGTTCTTGGAAAGAAACATGCTTTGTTGGAGTGATACTCACTTGAGGTTTTGCTACTTGATCTTTGTGTGTGTTGAATTTTTGTGATGAAAGTGAGGGTTGAAGTAGCTTCTTAGTTGGAGATACTGGACATGCATAAGTAATACTAGCTTGGCTTTGAGGATTCTGCTTGTGTCCATTGATTTGAAGAGTTTGGCTCATCTTCACTGCCAGCGATGAAGAACTTTGCTGGAAGGTAGTGAGTGGAGGATTTGACTGGTGGCTCACCGCTCTTGTTAGGGGGATGTCGATGCGTATCGGCTGGATTGAAGGTGTGGATGTTGAGTGTTGTGAAAAAGGGGTTCTCCAGACACCGGCACAGCTTACACGGCTGACCTGGTGCTGATTTGTGGGGGAGCTGTTATCAGAGAGGATGTCATGAGTAGAAAGACAAGAGCGGATAGGGAAAGACGTGCAGTAGTTCTCAGTTTGCTTTGCACCCTGATCCTTCTGTGTCCACTTGCTCTGACTTTTGTCCAGCAGGGGGCCTCCACTGTCTGTACACAAGTTCTCCTGAGAGAGGGCTTGGCGCTAGAGGGGGGTAAATAAAGAGATTTTAATGTAATTCTTTCTAGCTGTACTATTATGACTTTCCTTATGTATTTCTTTTAATCTCTCGGTACACCAAAACTTACCATGACGTTTAGAGATCTATTGGAGCTCTGTCCAGGTAAAGGTTTCAAAGACACTTGGAAAGTTTGCTGTGGTTTACTGGGCTCAGATACATTCCTGTCCTGGGATCTAGGGTTCGGTAGTGTCAAGTATTCCCAGTGGAATTTCTGAACACAAAAAGGAAAAAGAGTTAGGCTGAATCCTTAAATATTTAAATTTATCTGGCCTGTGTAAGATCATGACAAGTCTCTGAAAATGTGTTAAAAACAACAACAAGAATAATATTAATAATAATCTCACATCAGAGCAAAGATTCATAGTGGCCACAGAAGCGGTGCTGTTTCCTGTGAAAGGGTCAACAAGTTTATCTCCATCCTCCAGGCAAAAGTCTGCTGTAATAAGAAGAAAATAAAAGTACTGCAGCTGTTATTATGACTCGCTCTGCAATGTTATGCATATTTAACAGTAAGAAATATGTGCGGTTAGCGCTCGGCAACAAAAAGTGACAACAGGAGAAGAGCACCCACCGGCCATGTTGGGGTTGGAGCGATACAGTTGTCTGTTCCTCTGCATTATCTGCTCTTTCTTCCTTCGACTGCCTCCATGGAGCTGCTCTGAGGGACTGTGGTCCTCTGTGCTGTACTTGATGCAGGCTTTATTGTTTGGCTTAGCATGGTCTCTATCCCCTTATGAGGCAAGAAAAGGTCTTTGTCATGTAAAAGAAGGTAGAAAGTAATGGGAAAAAAGCAGAGGTTTGATTTGAGTGTACTGGTGCTTGCCTGTAGTCTTCTCTGGGGTGGATTCTCTCAGCAGGGCTTCTAGGCCGTGGTAACTCGCTGCAAATTTTGCAACCTGTAAGGTCACAATGGGGCCAGTTTGCATCATGATCGCTGCTGCCCTAAACCAGTGCAAGGTTAATAAGGTTACTTTAATGTCACAGTTTAGAGATTGTTTTGGCATTACTAAATACTTAAACTTGGCTAAAACACTCTTATTAAAGTTTGCCATTTGTAAAGTTAAAAACATGCTATTCTCAACCAGCTAACCTCTGCTGTGTGTCTAACAGTTACATTGCAGTTTTGGGGGGAAAAAAGAAGACAAATAGTTCATGAAATCCTTCATGAAATTCAGTATAATGTATCATATTAAAGGGAACAGAGAGAGCAACACACTTTATTATTTATTTTTTCAAGACTACGCCCTACACTGTCACAGTGTCGCAATAAAAAGTTTTGCATCACTCACTGCATGAAGCATGAGTTTTTACAGACTGTATAGGCCAAAGATTTCAGACTATTCTTCTCCAATAATATGGGAAAACATGATAAAATACACAATTTTGGTATGTAATGGTTCAAGGTCAGAGGTCAGAAGTCAGGATCACACAAATTGGGAAAAAGCTTTAGTTTTATTTTCTTTATCTCCAGATTTTAAAGCAATATATTAGTCACTGGAGGCCAAACCGTTATTTCAATATGACATTATATGACTTTACAATGGGACAAAAAGATTAAAATACTACACTAGATTTCCTTTTTTTTTTAACAATGCTGACATCAGCACAAATGATCTATAAAAACTGCTGATGTCATCACTTTGTAATAAAAACAGTGTGATAAAAACATCAAAGTTTTAGGGTAGCCTTTTCCTTCGGGGGAGCTGCACTGTCTAAGTACTCTTGTTATTATTGTTATTTTTCAGAAGTGAAGCTGATACGCATGTGTTGAAGGAGGAAAGGATAATATCTGCACTTCTGAATGAAAAGAACAGTACTTAAGTAAACATATAGTACATAAAGCAAACATACAGAAAGTATGTGTTTACTATAATCACCATCTGTGAGCGCGTGCAGCCTACAGAGGTTGTGATGAGATCATAGATTAAAAGTAAGGGTATCCCAGATGTTACATGATGTCGTATCATGATGGGAATATCAATGTCTGTACAAATTTCGCTAATTGTAAAAGAGAATAAGTCAGGGTTATTCTTATTTACTTATGATCTCGCCTGCAGTTTTCAGTTTAGACTAACCACCATCCTGCTAAACATTTCCCAGGCCGGTGTGTGCAGTAGCTACCTTTCTTGGCTGAGACCAACCAGGCTTTGACCATCCACACTGAGCAGCTGATCTCCAGCAGTTAACTGGCCATTCTGGACACAGTAGAGACACATAGTTTGATTTAGTGCGTACTTGCGCAGTTCATTGAAAATTCTGCTCTCCTTTTTCAAAGATGGACCTAAACTGTGTTTATTCTCACCATTTCAGCCGGTCCTCCCTTGACGATGGATTTAATATAGATCCCGAGGTTACGCTCCCCAGCTCCCTGCAGCAAAATAAGACAGAGGCTGTTCGTTTACTGAGATGGTTTGCTCATCTTTTTGACGTCTGTAGTAGTGAATAGTAAAATGGTAAAAACTAAGAAATAACAGAAATAGTCAGGAATAAACGAATGGTCACCTTGGCAGCTACAATGCTGACCCCCATCCCACTGTTCAAAGGTTTGTTCAGTGTGATCGTCATAATCTCTGGCTGCCTATGTCCTGCCTGTCAAAGAAGAAATTATGCACCCATATGTCAAAGTGAAATCCTATTTAAACACATCTTGGGCCATGTGTTTCTTTTTTGTTTTCATTTACCAAATATGTGTGATCTACAGAAGGGGCAGATTCGCTGAAATAAATGGTCCAGTCCCCTTTGGAGTTTGGCTGGGGTGTTAAAGAGCAGAGACCTGTAAGAGAAGAATGTAATATGGTGAAGCAAAGATCCAATTTTAGGTTTAAGTACAGTTGCTTACCGTAATCTGAATTTTAAAAAATCCATACCTTTTTGGCACATTGGCTCCAAAAACTCTCTAAACCCCTGAGGGATTCCTCTCACAGTGTCACAGGAGTATCCTCCCTCCGGCAGCAGGAAGGGCAGGTGGAGGTCGAGGCTCTCCTCCAGCTGGATGTCCCGTCCTTCGCTCCGAATCAGGTTATCTGCTGAGGCCTCGGCAGCTGTCACTACAGCATCGATCAAATCCTGCAGTGAGGACAGGCAGCGGATCACGCAGCTGAAATATTTCAGGAAAGGTCGATGTGCTGTATAGAGTAGATTGCCATTAGTCATTATGTAGCAAGGCTTCAGGAAACGGATATCCAATCGGCTGGGACTCAAAATCTGGAAAAGGACCCTCACCTCTGACCCCCCCTTGCAAATGAGTGCTGTTACCTTCAGGCAACTATAGTAATGGAGCAGGTATTGGTGCTAGTTATAAAGAACAGCAGCAATAATGTAAGTTAGAGAAGATTTAGCAGTTACAGTTAATATAGTTAAAATACTGTATATTCAGTATTGCTTAGTTAAAATTAGTTTTTGGACAGATGTAATGGTTTGTTTTATATGCGCAGTAAAAAATTGATTAGTGAAATTCTTCGTCTTTGGTTTTAATCTTAGTATCTTGAAAAATTTCTAATAATCTTGTAAGTCTTAGCTAAAACTATTCATCTGTTCTGCTGCATATCCGCCTCACGATGGTCCTCTTCTCATGTACTGCCTACACCCAGACATTCTCAAGCCAACCAAGAGGCAAAACCTCTCTGGCATATCGTGAATCTGCTGCTCAGTCTCCTCCCAGTCAAACATGCTCAAAATACCTCACATATGAGGCGTTCGGTCTTTCCTAAGGTGCCTGAACCACTAACACAATCTAATATTAGGTGCAGTAAATTCTACCCTAGTTAACGTTACCATGGGGCGGTTTTTACAGTGAACGTTTTAGAGAGGTGTTGATATAACTGTTGGACTTTTGGATGACTTAGTTTATACAAATGGAAACCCGACACCACTGTGGGAGGACAAAAAACAGCAGTTCCTCAAATGTCCACTTGAGGCTGGCTCCCAAAAGTGAGTCCATTCCCATAGATTTCAGATTAAAAGCATTAAAAAGTGTGATTATATGCTGTTACAAAAGAGTTTTCAGCTAATTCCCTGCTTTATGTGGTAAATCCTTGCCTCATTCAAAAGCACTTCTTTTTTATTTAAGTGCTTTCTTTCTAATATTCACATTCCACTTAAGACAACTTGGGGTTCAGTATCTTGCCCAAAGATAATTTAGGATGCAAACTACCAACCTTCCTATTGGCAGATGACCTTCTCTACCTCCTGAGCTACAGCCGCCACACATTTTCAACTCACAGATTTTATAAAAGCTTAAAGTTATGGATTATTAGGGGTGTGGCAGGTGGGTGCTTCCTGAGACTGCAAGGGGTCACTTGAGCCAATTCAAGACATTAAACTGGACTTAGCTGTGTTTGCACTGTTGGTGGCTTTTGACGTTTTGATTTAGGTGTACAGTAAAAGCTATAGCCCTGTACTCTGTCTTTGTTGTATGTTACTAAGCATTAATAAGCATTAATCGGTATCTCTCTGAGCTCATACCTGATCGAGCACGATGACACATGATGGATAGTCGGCGTAAACATTTGTTCTCAAACTCCAGAATAAAGTAATATGACAGCTCAATTTACTATTCTTATATATTATTCATTATCATATTATTTACCATTAATTATTCACACAGATCTATACAGCGGCACTCCTTTTCTGTGGTGAAGCTTTTAATTCAGCAAGGCACACTAAATGCAAACCCTACGTTTATGCCAGCGTACTGTTTTCTCTGTCACATGAAAATGTGTTTCACATAATTTGACTAACTGATCTTTAGAGTTGTACCTTTTCTTTCAAGGATTTACAAGCATGAGTGGAAGTGGAAGAGCAGACTGAAGGTACTCACAGGGGGGATGTGTGGCTCATTGGTTGCATAGAGGTAGCCAACCAGCAGCATGTGCAGCTGCAGTGAGTTCAGCTTGAAACAGGTTGTCTGGATGTCCTTCGCATCCTGCATTGAGTACTTGTTCATGGTCAGGAGGATGGTTGCCTAGAAACAGCAAGGCAATGCTATTTTAACGGCTTTAACCAAATGAAACATGCTGTAAATTAAAGCCAATAATGCATCTGTCGAAAGCTCTTCATATTAGAGAGAACAAAACCTGGTTCAGGTTTAAACCATTTTTGAGGTAGAAAGTTTTAGTTTTGGTAAAAAGTGCTACTGTTTTAACAGTATTCAAACAGAAAGTTACATACCTGGATGATGTGGCCCAGGTGGCAGTCAGCTGCCAGCTCCAGGCCCTGTCTCTCTGCCCAGGCTTCGATGGTGGTGAGCCTCTGACGGAGAGCGGCTCCCCAGTAGTGGGACCGCAGACCTGGGGTGCTGGCTTCAGGGCTCATGAGCTGATTGAAAAGCCAGATGCTGATGTAGTGGAAGAGCTGAGAGAAGAGCTGGATGGTGAGGGCAGGGTTGACCTGACAACGGCGTAACAGAGACATGGTGTTCATCAAGGTGTTAAGCACCATTTCTGCAACAGGAAGACAGAAAAAAGAACATTTAGTAAAGTCAAGGATCCAAAGACAGTTCACTTAGTAAAATATATATATGCTAATTTAATAACCAAACCTGCACCTATACCAGCTGGCAGCGAACCATATTGCTCAGGATCAATCAGAAAGGTTGGCAAATGTTTCCTCAGCTCATTCTGCAGACACTGTAGCAGACAACTTTGGGGAGTAAAAAGTATAACAATTAGACTTTGGGTGATACACTATGCATATGATTAGATCAAATCAGAGTAACATACATAAGATACAAAAATATCATAATGTAGTTGCGCATAAACATAAGACTTGCAAAAAGTCTTTTCATAATCATAGGTTTTGAACAGCAAGTGGGGAGGGGCTATATTCCCTCTCACTGACATCATACAGAGCCAGGAGAAGAAAAAACTTTCAGAAATGTGTCCTTATACTTGTGTAACAGCAGATATAATGAAAAACACAGTAAGACCTCTCTAAAGTTCTTGTTTTTGCTTGTATCACCACATATATAAAAACATCTTTAGATCATATTAAACAAAGTGGAAAAATTAAGAAAATTACATGTTAAAGTCAAACAGAAGGCTATGGTCTGATTGTGTCGTGTCTACCTGTAGGCTTTGTGCACCAGGTGGGACAGGTCCAGCTGGCTCTGCTGTGTCAGTGGGCTGAGGTCTTGGTCATGCTTGAGGAAGTTTAGCAGCTCAGAGGAGTTGGCCATCCAGAAGGCGAGAGCCCCACCAATGGTCTGCTGCCTCTGGAAAGGTAAATGTAGCCCACATATGAGCATCATGCAAACTTAAAGAACACCTACAGACATGATTCTGAAGTGTTCGTGTCTGAAAAGTCCACCTTGACTGTAGACGTAATTTAAATTAAACAATAAAGTGACATTTCCTTGAAGTTAATATTTGCAAATGTTACAGAATCTGTCATACACTTGCCTGGATGACCTTCCCTGTCATCGAGACCATTTTGTTACTGATCGAGGTTACACTGTCTGCGTGCTCTGAGGGTCGAGAGTCTTGACCGTACCGGCGTTGTAGAGCAAACCGGCACGCGGCGTAGAGGATGTATGCAGGCGAGAGCTTGAAGTGAACTGTAGAGCTGTTGGTGTAATTTATAACTGCAGACAGGAAGGGCTCTGCAACTAAATGTGTAAACGACACCAGCAGGGGGCAGGAGGACATTATGAGAGAGGAAGGCAGTGAGCCTGCAAATGCCTTGTATCAAACCATAAAATGCTTATTTCATACTCACAGTTATCAGAGAACCGAACGCCAATCGGTAATCCAGCTTGATCTGAAAGTTCACGATTAGATTTAGGGTTTAAATATGCCAGACTGTGTCCAAGTAAAGCACACAGTTATGATCCAGTCTGTAGTGTTTAATATTACTCACCTGCAGCAGCCTGCCTCTCTGGTCTTTTCTTTTCTGTGCAATATTTTTGTGCATCAAGGTTAGACAAGCAAATGCTGTCATTGTTGAGTGAACTTTCAGCTGGCCTGGATAATAATTTAAAAGGAGAGGATGTTATTCTGATGGTTCGGTAGGTGTGAGACTGGTAGTCTGGCAAATAAGTAGTAAAAACTGCGAACAATGAAACGTTTTACCCATTCTCATCCTCTGAAGCTTTGTCATCTGTGTTGCTGTTCCTCTCTTTCTTCTTTCCTTTTCTTGACAGCGTCCTCTTAAAGTTTTGTATCAAGCCTCCTTTCTCTTTCTCCTCAAACTTTTCCTTTATTGTTAAACACATAAAACGATGGCGCGGCTGTCAGACAGTACGTTACAGTTATAATTCAGGTTCGATGGGTGTTAGAGTTACCTCCACACTGTCCTTGTCTTTCTTGAGCACAAAGCGTCCTTCTCTGTTGTCTGAGTTCCAGTTTAATTGCACAACTAAAGGTCTCTCATTCAGATCCAGCTTGCATTCTTCTTCCATACAAAACATAAAAAGCAAGAAGAGCTTAGTTACTGAATCATATAAGTGACTACAGCACGTGGCTGTGCTTGATTACTCCTTTATATAATATATCTTGTTTTAAAAATAGTAACATAATGATAAAACTGACATTTCACTATTAATAAATGGCTTATTATCATTTATTACCCACACGTCCCACTATAAAAGCAAATAAACAGCCAGAAACATGCAGTGTCTTCACTTGTTTTCTCTTGAGTTAATTGCTTACCCCTATTGTTGTGGATTTCATACAGGGCATAACTAGTAGTCAGCATTTTCATGTCGGGCCTGAATTTCTCTGACAGCGTGTCAATGATCTCACGAGTCACTGAGTTGCTGCAGACGCGCAGACACTTCGTGGCCACGTTGCCTTCAGCAGGATCCTCGAAGTAGAAGCGCATCACGCCATGAAATTCCAGATTCTGCCAAGAAACGTGACATTTTTAAAGTGTTTTGTGTGTTTGCCTTTCATATTACTGCAGTCGTGAAAGAACTAAGACGAAGTTTGAACCAGCGGCTTGGGTATTTGCAGGTTAACCAGTCATAGATGACAGCTTTGAACTGTGTCCTGTGTTTTCTGTTCATTCAATTTACCTTTTTTTATTGTATCCACAAAAAAAAACCCAAAACACGCTTTTCTATCCTTCTGTGTCCTTCCTAAACTGTGAGGGTGAATAGACTTGGAAAAGGAATGGACCAATTTAGTCTTTATAAAGAGCTGTTTTATATTTAGGAATTTAAAAAGCTTTCAGAATGTCCCTGAGAAGCGTTCCTGCTGCTCCTCGTGTCTAAAACAAAACAATCGACCCGTTAAATCTGAAGCTAAAAACAGGATTCCAACTGAGAAAAAGTCTGTTTTCTACGATTTGGAGCTTGGAGCTAAGAGAACATTTGAATTTTGATCAGCTGGTTATAGCCCCACAGAGAGAAACAGGCAGTACAGCTTATGTTAAATGTAAGTTAAATGAGCAGAGCAAGATTTACAGTTTCTGCTGTCCTCTATACAGTTGTGCTCTGAAGTTTATGTACAATTAATTTTATGGTAATTTTAGGCTTTTAACGATTTTGCTGAGCTGTTGTTTTTTCAGGGTGGAATAATTATACAGTATATATCTTTAATGACTTTAAAAAACAAGAATTGGGTGTAAAAGTTTGAATTTATTTTGGATATTCTTTATACACTCACATAAATATTTTAATAAGTGATGCTTGAGGTTCCACAATGTCTTTTAAGTTGGCAAGGCCAAGGCCTGTTAACTTCTCATTAGCAATCATGATCAAGCACGACTGGTAGTTTTTCCTATAAAAGCATAAAAAAAGAGTTGTTTGACAGCTGTCAGTGGATTGACCAATACTCAGAACGATGGAATAGTAGTTATACACACCCTGTGAAGGTCTCTTAGAGCCTTTTTTAAAATAACTGCAGATTCCAAGATCATCATTTCAAGCAATTGTATATAAATACATGTTGTTAAGATGTGACACCGTTTGTCTAAGGTCTGGAGGAAGACCCACATATTCTGTGACTCCAGCCAACTATAATTTCCATCACCAATTAAACTTAATCAGATAAAAATAGACATTATAATTTCCCTAGGTGGTGTCTTCTGTTGTTTTCTAACCTCATAACAAACAAATATGTGACATTTATTTGGGGAAAAAAGAAAATTATCAATTTACTGAAATTATGAAATTACTGTTGCTAACAGCCTGAGGCCTTTCTTTGTGGAGTTTGCATGTTCTTCTTGTGCCTGTGTAGGCTGGATACTCCAGCTTCCCTGGGGTACAACCTTTCTACGGTGTACCCCACCTGCACCTGCCCAGTGACAGCCGGGATATGCTCCAGCCACGCCCCTCTGTGACCTAGAACTAAGTGATAATGAAAGTGAATAGAGGCTTCTGTATTTTTATATACTTTTGGGGTTTAGCCTTTAATTGATAGGACAGTGAAGGGAAGACAGGAAATTTAGGAGCAAGAGCAAGGAGAAGACACGCAATAAATGGCCCCAGGGCAGATTCAGACCCAGGCTTCTACAGTAACTTTATGCAATATGATTAAAAGCAGAGACCCAACCCAGTGAGCTAAACAGGCCCTCAGAAGCTTCTATATTTAAATATTGGGGCTGTTTTAAAACAGACTTTCTGTGTGTTCTGCGATTTTGGCTACAGTAGCTCTTTTGCAGGATTAAACAACATCAGCCTACTTTTGCTCATCACACTTAACGAGCTTTGGATCTGTTCACCCATCTCTTATTCCTTTACCCAGTTGGTAGGCACTAAGCACTGCATCACAAGACCCGTTGTTTTGGAGATGCAGTTCTCTTGCCATCACAGATTGTCTTATCAAAGTCCATCCTCACAGAGCCACTGGCTGCTAAAGTCTGGTAACCCGTCAGCCATAGTGAAGCTCAGTGAGAGGTTGCACACATGCTCACTGGTTCAACCAGTAATTTTTCAGTGAGAACCTTTTTTGCAGAACCTCTACTACTCAATGCATTTGTATTTATCTTCAGCGCTTCAACAGATAAAACTTAAAAAACAGTTAAGAGCACTTCCAATTAAAATTTCTGTAACCCTCCAATGCAAGGAAAAGTCTCAGCCTGGCCACCTCAGTAAAAAGAATAACTACATACTAACTAAATAACTTCATATTTCAGTGGTTTGAAAACTGTGGCTGGTGGGTGAATATAACATACCATACAAAAGCTATCTAACTAAACATTTTCCCTATTAACCACGAATATTCCAGTTATTTTACAACAGATAATTTTCCTGTATTGGAACATAAAAAGTCAAACGGCAACAAGAATATGCTAGTGGCAAAATATCTGATCAGACCAGAAATGCAAAGGCCAAAAGTACTCAGTTGATTCTTCTGTAATAATAACCAGTAAATCCAGGAATTTAAGAAGCTTTAAATTTAAGAGTAAACGCCAGAATTTGCTATAAATAAATTTGAAAAACTTATTATCTAAATACTTTCTATTGATCGGCTCACTGAATTGATCATTAGTCATTTTTAAATGAACTTTTAAAGTAACATCTGTGTCTTATAATATCAAATAACACCAATAATTAAAAGTAGAAAAACATTTGTATCTTTGAAACTACATCTAAAACTGTGGCACTGACAGAAAATACAGAAACCTTCACAAACACAGATATTTTGTGTTCCTCACCTCGTCGGGTTGGCTAATTTCAAACAGGTCCAGTCTGTTATTGTTCCACTGTCTGATGACTTTGCCTAACTTATCTCGTTCATCCTCTTCGGGCATTTTTAACAACCAACCTCAAAGTTGTTTTCTAACTAACAGCAAAGCTCCTTCCTGCAGAAACAGGCTGTTTCATTAGGACTCCAGCTCTCATCGAATCTATTCCCCACCTACATTGTTCTCTGCAGTGAATTCTTAAACATAGCTGCCTACTTAATACTCCCATACTCATCCCCTCTTCAAGCCCCCTCACCGCTCTGCCCTCATTTAACAGGTCAGTGGATCTTTGTTATGTGAGAGACACAGTTTCCTAATCACACATTTGATACAAGAAAATAATTCCCACGTTTATCGGGCAGCACAGATTTAATCTATCATCTTCTCTTTTCATTATTTTCACCACTTTCAAATATAATTGTCTTTAAAGATTGTGTTTTGCTGAGAAAACTTTTTTTCTCAGTCACCTCTTTTTTCTTTTTTCACAGCATTGTTTATGCTTGAGGGAATCCCACTTCTCACGCATGCCATTGATTTTCAGCACAATTTATAGTTACATGTCTTCCCATTCAGTCAGCACTATGTATGTGGGGCAGCTTTTGTTGGCTGCTCCAAAGCTTTCTGGGTAAACCTTCAGTGGAACAAAAGGCGTAACAAAACCATCCTCAATTATACATACACTATAGTTTGTTTTTTTTAAATGAACAATCAAGCGTATTGTTGTCTGGATGATGGAATGTGCAGATTTCTCAGAGAAGCAGAAAAACAAAAAACTACATTAAAGTTTCTTGATGAACACACCGAAGTTCCAGCCCACGAGAATAACAGTTTATTTATTTTTTTCATTTAAAAGCTTAAAGAGTGCACAGCTGTGTCAAGTTTATACAGTGTTTTATATATAAGTTTATATAAACATATAATATATAATGGTGTAATGGTGTGGAGAATATTTTCTTGGCACACTTTGGTACCAACTGAGCACGTTTAAATGCCATAGCCTTGATATCGTTGCTGAACATGTTGATCCCTATATTACTACATTGTATCAATCTTCTGATGACTAATTCGAGCAGGATAACACTATCTCACAAAGCTCAATTGAGCTATGTGTAGCTCTAGTGACCAATCCCATTGGAACAGGGTTACAGGCGGGTAAACGGTGCATGTGAAAGTAACAAAAGAAAGCTATTGCATCTGCATTTCAGAACCAGGTTCATGGAGTTGTTGTAGTGGAATGGATGTATAGATAAACCAATATAGAGCTGAACTGATGAAAGAGGTGTTTATTAAACACAATCAATAAAAGGAACAAAAATGACAGTACTCAGACAACATAAGGGTCTTGTAGGGGCCAAAGTGTTTTATAAATGGCTACATGTTGGCAAAATTGCGTTTTTGGTCTTTGGGTCTGTAACTCAAATACCTGAGGGTTCTTTTAGTTTTAACACCCATTTTATCTCAAGGAGACTGATCCGTTATTCATTTGACTGTCTTTACACCTTGTGTGTTTCATCACTTCACAGTGTCTATATTTCTAGTTAACACTTCATATGAATGTAACACAAGTCTGCACAACCACGGCAGTTTTAAATAACTTTTCACTGGCTGTGAAGCTACTGTTCAGTGTATTGTAAACACAGGACATCTGCAGAAAAAATCCACTAATGTTTTTCTCTGTGAAGCGTCAGACTTTCATCAAGCTGTTTCCCTCTGCATACTTCGATTTCTCTTTCTTCCTGTCAGAAAGCGCACGCAAACAGAAATGAAGGACTTCGAGCATGAATCTCTCTGCGGCAAATGCCTAATTGGAAAACTGGGCTTTCAAGCACACTCTTGTCTCTAAGTCATCAAACACTGATTTTCTTTCTGCTGTCTTCCTCCCTCCTCCAGTGTTTTTGTCAGCACATTTCTATTTCATGTTTTTAAATTTATTTTCATTTTTTTTTTCATTATCCTGAAACATTTCTGCAAAACAATTCTATGATCTCTGGCAAGGCAACTCTAGACATCTCAGGCAACACTGTTACCAGTACACTGTACAGCATCAACATCACACCTGAAACAAAGATAACATATGTAATATGCTAAATACTTTAAATTGTACTATTTATGTAGTAATATGTTCCGAGAAAATAGTTGCAGGTAGATCAAAAACTTTAAATTAACCGTAAAGAACCAGAGGCAGCTCCAGCCACATACTGGCCAGTCTGTATAGCAGGAATGGGGCTACAGTGGCTCCAGTGCTACTAGCTGATGAACACACTGTCACACCCAAATTTCTGTGAGAAATTCAAACTGACGACAGGAAGTTAGAGCCACATTGGTCTGAAAAGTGAAGCCACTATAGAAGTGTCTTAAACCTGCTCTTTTTTTAATGGGCACGAGAGGGCGATATCGGTGGTTGAAAGGACTGGTGGTAGACTTTTGCCTACAGAGATTTCACACATGATGCAAGTGCACATTGCTTTTGAGATGTCTCCAGTAATGTGAATGTGATACAACCACTGGTTGGCGAGTGGTTCCTGGCAGTTGTTCACTGGATGAAATCAGTCATGTTTCAGCTCCAAAAGCTCCTATACTCCTCTACTCTTTGTCTATAAACTGTTAGCCGATAAACGTCTAGCTGCACAGTCAGATCCATCCTTCACTTGTCGCCTCCAATTTCAAAACCAAAATGGCCATGGTGAAAGTGAGTATGTGAGGGAGCATCAAACCCGGTCCACCAGCAGATAAAATATGAGCCCAATGGGAAGCTCCACCACAGCACAGAAAAAAATCCAAGAAGACATTGTTACAGTGCTTGTAAACCTGGATCAAAGAATTATATTATGGTACCATCATGTTGTATAAAAACATAAAATCCTTAAATGTAGTTTCAGACTGATTTACCAAGTATACATTAAAATTAGTGTTTTTTCTTATATTTGGTGTCCTGAACAAATCCATAATTGACACATTGTGTACTTCCTTCTTTTCCTTCTAATGAATGATCTAAAAACATTTTAATAGACTGTTAAAATATTCCATTTGTAAATTGCATCTCCTATGTTAATAAGAATATACAGTTGTTCAAAAAAATATTGTCATACCTCTGGTAGATCATGTGGTAAGCATTTCCCATTGCATTTAGCAATGTTTGCAGCAACTTTCATGGCCTCGGTAGTTCTTTGTTGTGAAAAAACCAGTGTGGAGATTCAGGAACAATCCTTTTAACAAACACAACTTACTAGTGGACTCAGCATGAATATGAAGTGAAGATTAAAGACTGAATGTGTCACACTGAAGGAAGATTATATTCATACCAATGGTTTGAGATAAACAGGATGCCGGGAAGACTCATGGCCAGCTGCAGAGTCTTCCAGGAGGACAGGAAGTAAGCCAGGCAGGATAACCATGCCAATAGAGTAGGAAGTTCGAATCACCATGGACACAAATTTCCTGTTGTTGGACCCAAAGAACTCAATCACTACATAAAGAAAATAACATGTTTTAGCTGAACATTGAAAGCGAATCAGTCTAACACAACAAAGGAAACAATATGTGACAAAATATTCTAAATTAAATCAAAGGGTAGATTTGATCTTTCGTAGCCAACAACCTAATGTATAAGATGGATAGCTGCTCAGTCTATGAATAGTGCTCCTTAAACCTCCATTCTATCTAGTGGCCAACAGGGGGTGCTCTAGTTAAAAAATAAAGGTATAAAAATGTACAAGAAATCATTGTGTAGTTTTCACTTGATTTGATATGTCACTATTCATTTTGATAATGAGATTATGGTCTGAATCACTAGTTTTAAACCCTACTTAGTACAAAATGATGATCATTTTATTGTTTATTTTCCAATTTAAAGTAAATCAGATGACAATGCAAGAAAAGATTTAGGCATTGCTACCCTATCAGTTGCTACTTTATATCCTCAGTGATGTGATATCTTGTTTTTAAAGAATGATGAAATGACCAAAATGCTAAACAAGAGAAATCGAAAAGGTCCATAAATAAGTCGGTGATGTCATCTAGGGCAGCGGTCCCCAACCTTTTTTGCCTCACGGACCGGTTTATGCCCGACAATATTTTCACGGACCGGCCTTTAAGGTGTCGCGGATGAATACAACAAAATAAAACTAGTACCGGTACCGAAAAAAAGAACATTTATTCATAACACACGTGAAAAGACCCAGGAAAACCGAGTTAACGATAAAAACGATAACAAAATAACGCTGAAAACCGATAAAAACCCTGAAAACCACACATTTCACACCTGAGCCTCAACTCTCGCAGCCCCGTACCAAACGACTCACGGACCGGTACTGGTCCGAGGCCCGGGGGTTGGGGACCGCTGATCTAGGGTCAAGGAGTTAGAGGGGTATGTCTAAATTGATTTGTTGGTGAAAAGAAAAAAATGTGTTGTCATTGGTGCATAATAAACCTGACAGCTGGGTAACCTGTCACAAAAGTTCCAATGAAAAATCCACATGCCAGGGAAACTTGATTCAGGTCGTCGAGCCAGGATCTGAAAACTAGGTGGGAAGGAATTCCAAGAAACACAAAGATTAATGCTGTTTTTCTTTGTGATTTCATGATTATCACAGTAAAACAAAACAAGTAAAACCCAAAGAACACAAATAAATGTGTGTGACGAGAATAGAAAGGGAGGCAATATTGGAAAGTTTAGATCCAGGAAAACGCTTCTTTTCACAGCAGAACTTTTCTGACATATGTATAGCAAAAGCTGAAAATGGATTTCTTTAAAACTCTCATGGTAACATGGCTCACTTGTTTTATTTTTAGCTGCAGGACAGATTAGGTCATGTTCCACAGTTACACAACATCACATGAATATTACATGTGATACAATGAGTTTCTTCTCAAGTAGTCAAAACATGAATCAGTCTAATGCAAACACAACCCATGAGATCAATTACAACAGCTGTGAAATCAATTTAAAGATATATTACATCATACTGTAATATCATTGGAGAAATAGGAGAAAAATGACCACTTACCTCTGAAACAGTAGAGGTGCGGTTTTCATCAAACACCCATCTGCTTTTGCATGCCACCGGCTGGGTTGCATTAGAAATCCACTGCCAGTCAAGTTCATCACATTTCTTTTGGCTTTCGCTCCAGTCCACTGCAAATCTCTCACAACGGCTGAAAGATCCAGACTGTTCTGAGTGGGGAATGGTCACGTCCCGCACCCTGACCTCACTCCATCCACATTCCTCCCGGAGGCCCTCAGATCCAGGACTCCAGCACCGGTGATCCAGAGTGTGGCCTAAGAAAACAACTCCAACAAGTACAAAAGCGAAAACTATCAATGGAAATGGACGAAGTGTGGCAATCTTCATCTGGAATGGCCCAAAATCTCATATCTGCATGATGAGTTTGTCCACGTTTGCCATCTCTGGTGATTAAGGACTGTCTTAAAATGATGGGTCTCTTCATGCAGTTCTAGTCTGCAGATGTCTAAGAAGAGTCTTGATCAAAGGCCCACTTTTGTTTTTATAACTCTTGGGTTTACTTCTCATCATTTCAAGGCTTATGTCATTAAACATGCAGCATTATGAAACTTGATCCTGTGATTTATGTCTGCATAGGTGCATTTTCTACCTTCAGCCTTCATCTTCATTTTTATCATTAAGATACATTTTTGAACTGCTCTTCTTCTGCTTTTGCAAATTTGTCGAGAACTCTTCTTGCATCATTTTCTAATCATTGATTCAAACTCAGATATCAGAAGCAGTAGTTTTAACATCTGATTTTAAAGCTAAAAACAGTTATTGTTTCTGCAAAATGTATGCTTTTTAAGATAAAATGGAAGAAACACTTCCAAAAAGTTGCCATGTTTAAATGGACTTCATTTATACACCAGGTTTGATCACTTAATCACTCAGAGCACCTATCATAGGACAAAAGAGGCTTCAGACCTTAGAGTATAGAGGCTGTGCTGTGTCACCTCTGTTTAGCAATGCTGTGTAAGCAATTGCAAACTCAGGAAACCCAACCATAAGTTGTAGTTTACTTGGAACAGTGGTGACGTTTTCAAGGAGCGGTCACCTTACCAAGAGTGCATCAACGACTCATCCAGGAGGTCACAAAAGAACCCGCAACAACAAAAATGTAAAAAAGTGCAGGCTTCACTTGCCTCAGTTATGGTCCGAGTGCGTATTTCAACAATAAGGAAGCAAGTGGGCAAAAATGGCATCCATGGGAGAATTCAAAGATGAAAAACATGACTGCTGACTAAAAAGAACACAAAAGCTTGTCTCAGCAAAACTAAACAAAACTAAACAAAACTACACAAAACTAAACTTTTTGGAATTGGAGTCCTGTTGCATCTTGTGTAAAGTCTGGGGCTGTCTTTGGCTGGTTTGCTGCTTGCGCCTCCATTATGTTCTGTAATTGATTGTGAATTCTGCTCTCTACCAGAAGGTCCTGAATGTCCAGTCATCAGTTTATACAAGTTCAAGCTCACTTGATACACTTAATACAGCAGGATATCTGAATGGCTAAAACAAAAAACCAACAACTAAAATAAAGGCTTGGAGTGACCTTGTCAAAATCCAAACTTAAAACTGATTGAGATGCTGTGGCATCACCTCAAAGAGGCCGTTCATGCTTGAAAATCCTACAATGTGGCTGAATTAAAACAATTCTGCAAAGAAGAGCAGCCAAAATTCCTCCACAGCGATGTGAGAGACTCATTGCCAGTTATTGCTAACGCTTGATTGCTGCCAAGGGTGGCACAATCAGTTATTAGGTTTAAGGGCAATTACTTTTTCACATAGGCACAGGTAGATTTGGATAACTTTTTCCCCTTAATAAATAAAATAATTTAAAACTGCACTTTGCTCTTTATTTGGGTTATCTTTGTCCAATACTGACATTTTTTCATGATCTGAAAGATTTACATATGACAAATAAGCAAAAAACGAAGAAATCTACTTTTTCTCAGCACTGTATAAAAAAGTAATACTTTTAAAGCAGTTCTCACAAAATTATCATTTCAAAGATGGCTTAATAATCACGCTTATCTTAACTTGATACAAAGAATTAATCAGCTGACGTCATCTGTTTCTTTTTTCCTTTAATTAAGTTGTGCCGTGCATGAAGGATTTTAATATTCACTGTGCAGATAAAATGTCCTCTACTGAGGGTCGGTCTATTGGACTCTGGCAGCGGTGAGAGAACAGCACCCTTCCATGTTCGTCCAAAACAAAGTTGCCTCCCAGCTGGAACAAATGACAGGAACGAGAAATTATTCATAAATCTTAAAACTCTTTCTTTGTGGTGAAAATTTACTGAATTTCTCTATCACCTCTTAGAATTCATTATGTAGATGTGTTGCACAAAATAGTCATATTGAATTCTGATGACCTGAAACATGTCGTCTTGGATCCACGGAAGCTCTCGTGGAAACTCCATATCGTTCGCTACATATTCAGAGTAGATCAGTATATTACCGAAGTTTAACACTTTCTTCAGAGATGCTCCCAGGCCAAATGCACTATAAATCTGCAATATCCAACAATGAGTTCATTTATTTATTTATCAAAGACTGAAATGTGTATTGTCTGATGTTGACCCCTGACCTTTCTACTGGGATCCAGCAGCATGTCGTACTGACAGCCTGTTTGCTTTACCCAGTGTGATGCTCCCTCCTGACAGCCAAACGAAATGACCACCACTTGTACTGAGTGTGCATCCAGAGAACTCTGCAAAGTAACATTAGAGATAAAAGTATATATATCTATATATGTATGCATGCATGCATGTATGCATCCATCCATCCATCCATCCATCCATCCCTCCCCCCATAGCAGATCATTACATGGAGAAACCTTTTGAATACAAGCGCACTCATCCACACAGGTGTACAGACGGGTGTACACACGGGTGTTCACAGACACAAACTACACCTTTCTTTCTTGCGTGCTGCACAACAACATTCAATATTTAGTATCTACTGTTTTTACTCTTAGCTATTATTGCAGTGGTGTTGTGTTTATTATGTTGCTCTCTTTTTTGCTTGTTTTCTCTTCTGTTTTTTCTTCTCTCAACAGGTGATCCAGGTGATTTTTTTTAAGTGCCCTTTCTCACTGTCCATACTCCCCTCTATTTTTCTTTCTCCCTTTCCTATCCCCCAGTCATGTCTGTCCCATCTGTAACAACTGAAAATAAATAAAATAAATAAATAATAAATAACAAAGGTCAATCAAATGGACCAATATGGCAAGGCCATGATGATCCACTTGGTAAAATTAATCCGTTGGGCATCTTTCTTGGCCTTCAGACAATAATTCTGATGGCCATGAAAGTCCCAAATGGGACAGGCAAAAAAAAGTAAGTAAGTTTGTAATGTAAGTTTTGTATACTGTACTGGGGGATTTTAGAGATCAGCTGACTGTATTTATGAGAATATCACACTGCACATACACCATGGTGCAGAAGTCTTGAGCCAACAGTTTACTGAAAAAAAGAAAATAGGAACACAGTGTATGGGGCAAAAACAGCATGTGTGCATTTCCAATGAGCTTGAAAGTAAATATTTGGTATGACCCCTTTTATTCTTCGACTTTGAACTCTCTTAGGGCATTAAAAACTCTTCTTTGGATGTTGGCTGCCTTTTGTTCCGTTCTAGGGTATCTTAACAGAGAATGGGGGGGAAAGCCTGATAGCCTTGAGGCAATTGTTGTGATTTTGGTGCTATATAAATAAAACTATTGAATTTGATTAAACTGAATGATCATACGCTGCTTCAGTAATGTTGAGTCCAGGATGTGGGGAGGCCAGTGTATGACTAATTATGTTCATTATGTGTTTTTCATGTTTACTTTTACTGCATTAGCAGTGTTTTTGGGATCACTGTCAATCGGACGATTTCCAGATGGTATTATTGCGTGGTGTATCAACATCTGATGATACTTTTCTACATTCATAATACCATTTATTGACAAGAACCCCAACACCACTGATTGAAATGCAGCCCAATATCATGATAGAGTTGCAACCGTGTATTACAGATGACTGTAGATACTTACTACTTCCTCTCTAATGATTTCCTCTACACACACTGGTTACAAATAGACCCAAAAATTTTAAATTTGGGCTCAAGACCAGTTACCACTTTCTCCCTGTTTCCCTCCCTTAAAGACACACTGCACAGCATGTTGAGATATGCATGTTGAGATATGCCGAGTTTTCACCTTACAACTTTTTGGTAATCATTTTTTTTGGTTCAAATTAGTATTTTACATCGTGCTGTTATGTCTGGCATTTTTCTTGTATAGTAAAAAAAACATGAATGTGTTACTGCGGTCACAATGAGTCATCCTAATCGGTTTGGATGAATATTGCAAAACATTGTTATTAGGTGTGTGATGTTTACTTGATTCTTCTGCAGATCTTGAATGTATAGACGGCAGAGCAGACAGGAGAACTGACGGATTAACACCAGCAATATCTTCTTACCTCTCCCAAGATATTTCTGCAGTGTTACTGTTCTGTCAAACACAAAGCCTCAGTAAAATATAAAGGTGCAAAGCAGACAGCACCAACAACGCATAAACACTGGCAGATATATGAGGTTCATTGTTACGCTTTTTTTAATAAGGGTGGAAGCATTAAAGACTTTCATCAAACCCACTCTCCAGTTCTGGCATCGATGAGCAGCGTATCTGGTGAAATGCATTTTGATTGATGATCAACATTGTGTATTTTAGGACTCAGTTGTAACTCATCATCCAAACGCTGTAGAAAGGCATCCCACTGCACCTGCGGTACATTGGCTGCACTACATAAAATGACCATGATGAGTATGCTTTTTAAAAATTTTTTTACATTTTCTATTATAAGAACTCACTTCTAGCTCTTTAAAGTCCTGAAGAGCTTTTCTCAAAGCAGCACAGCTGGGAACATCATGCAGAATAGTTCTCAGGGGTTATGTCAGTTTATTGAGGCTGTGACTTACTGTACTATGTGAATCAGTGAGTGGATGCACAGCAATTGTGTCAGCACAAGGTACAGTTGATTTGGCCTTTGTCGTATAATCTAGATGATATAGTAGTTATATATACATCAGTACATTTTAGTTTAATTTTTGTGCTCTTACTTTGTATTTTTGCTCCAGAGATCCTCTGCATCCTTTTTTCGTTTAAGAGACAGGCTGTGAAGCAGAAAAAATGGGCCTGAAATATAACACTTCAATACATATTTTAGCTATAAATATTAAATATAATAAGGTTTAACAGAAGAGACTGCTTAGTTAAACTGAAGGTGGGACTTTAAACCTGTTGTACAGAGTTGCACCAGCTTCAATCAGACCCAGCAGTGACTGTTTACGCTCTATGCGGATTTTCTGCCTGACGAATTCTTGGCACGAGCCTGTGTGACACAAAGTGCATGAAGTTAGCAGCTAACCGTTTCAGCGGATTCTTTATGTATAATGATTGATAGGACTCCTGCAGCCCCTGCTCATGCTACGAGCATAAATTGTTTGGCGACTGGTGTCTATTTTTATGTACACTTGTGTGACCTACCTTCCCTGCTCTCCTTCTCAGCGAGGTCCAGCAGAGCTTTCCCTTTTTCGACAAAAGACGAGAGAGCTTTTGCACAAGAAATTGCAGTTGAATCTGGTTGTTCTGCCATTTTCCTTTTAAACTCTCCAGCCTCTTATCGTGGACCGCAGCAACAACTGCCTCTGCTTTCTCTCAAAGTCCAGTCTGGCCAAGTTTAGAGCCAAAAGATTTTCGACTGAAGCTCAGTTTAAAGGGGAACGTCACTGATTTGTGACACAAGTGTTTGTTTGCAGGTTTTAAATGACTTATAACAAAACATTTAATCAAAACTGAAATAGATAAAAAGGCAAAAAACAAAGATGAAAGAAAGGAAATAAAATGTACATTCTTTGACATCAAGCCCATTTTATCATTTAGTTATGCTATAACTGTTCACTGATTTGGTACAGTATCACATTAGGATATTAATAATTGTTCTCTGATTCCAGAACCAGTTCCCAGTTTGGATTTGGAAGCCAGATAGCCTCTGTACTTTTAATATTGGCCTTAAAATTTTGATTTTGATATACGATTAAAGTTAGAGCTACATTAGATGACCCTGAACATTCTTTTAGTTATGCTGCTATAGGCTGAGGCTGCTGGGAGGGGGCTCATGATATAGAACTGAGTCTCACAAACTGTTACTGGAGAAAAAAAACGGGTAGTCGGAAAAGCTCCGGTTTGTTAAACCAGTTCATAAATCTGTGTAGTTATAGGTGGAGATTTGCATACTAAAATAAACCCACTTTTAAATGTCTTTACACTAGGATCAGACACTCAACACAGATGTAGCATTTTTATTTTTATTGCTAAGAATCTCACATAAACATGGTTTCTTTTCACAGTGATTTCAGCATTAATCAACTGACTCCATTTCCAAATCTCTCGTTTGTTGGTATCCATCCTCGTGGACTTCTTGGTGTTCGCTCTGCTCTATGTGGTTCTCCTCTGGCTCCTCAGTGGGTTCATGTGATTGACTTGTGCCTGTTTCTGTAGGGGCAATGTGAGAGATTGTGAAAGAACTGGCGACCTCTTTCAGAAGGGCTTGTTCAGCCTTCAGTTTAGCCAGTTCCGCAGTGAGCGGACTTGTGAGCGTCGGTGTCCCGGTAGGGGCAGGTGCTGCAGTATTCTGGATGGGCTGATTCTCATTTGGGTCTTCAGGTGTCTTCTCAGAGCCCCCCTTCTCTGACGGATCAGCAGACTTGTCCTCCGGTTGACTGCCAGCTCCATGCACCTTTGCATATAGACTCTTCCTTTCTTCCTGCAAAGCCCTACACAGATTCTCAAGCTTCTGGTTTTTGATGGTGAGAAGCTCAAACTCTTTTTCCTTAATTGCTTTCTGTAAAAACAGATATTTAAACATATTGTATAAATTTTCATGTGGTAGACTAATTTTTTTCCCTGGTGGGTCATATCTTTAAAACTATATCTATGTATGAGGGTATTAATGACTTAAAACAACAACAAAAAATTCTTACATCTGCCACCATGTCAATAAGATTCTTATTGCAGCCATCAAAGCGAGTCTTCCATGACTGGCAGTCTTTCTCCAGCTTTTTCATTTTCTTGGCCATCTGCACCACAACAACAAAAAAAAAAAAAATCATGTTATGCTGCAGACAATCAAAGTATCTTCTAAAAATAGCTGCAACTGAGCAAGTGTAGGATTATAAGGTTTGTTAGTTTTTGAAGTGTCACTGAAAAGCTCATGGGATTCTTTCCTCTCATTTGTATTTTTGTCATCTTTGTCATCATCTTTTTGCAGAAAAACTCAATAATTTAGTTAATCTCCTGAAGCAGACTTCAAATATTCTGTAAAACCAAACTTACTTTGTCCATGTCCTGTTTGAAGCTGCTGTAGACACTGTTACTCTTTGATACCGTGCCCTGGAATTCATCAAACTTCTTGGAGTACATATCAAGCTGAGGAAGAATGGTAACAAAACATTATACTTTTCTCCAGGGAGGTAGAAAAATGATCCAATTTTGCCCATGATGCCCTGATACCATACCTGGGTTTTCATACCGATCTCTTGCTCCTTCATGACCTTCACTTGCAGTTTATATTCTGCTGCCTGTTTCAGCAGCTGTGTGATTTTGAAATGGTAAAGAAAAATGAGCATTAGGGGATTATTACAACAAATCTTTTATTAAAATGCACAACGAAAAAACGTACATGGTCTTTTTCCAGCTTATGCTTCTCCTCTGCCTCCTTCAGCAGCATGTTTGCCTGTGTGAGTTTGGTTTCCAGCAGCTTTTCTTTCAGGTCTCTGTGCTTGAAAACCTTTTCCAGGTTCTGGAAGACATTCAGGTGGATTTATGAGTAGTTTTCACAGAGAAAGCTGTTTCATTTCTCGCTCTGGGAGCCTTTGGCTACATAAAACTGAAATAGTGTAACTAATAAATGTAAGACCTGGGAGAAATCTGCAAATAATTCATGGGCACAGATGTGAGAAGGTTTACACAAGTACAGTTTATCCAGTTTTAATAATGCATGTAGACTGGGAGTACAAATTGGCTTTGCTGTTATGTTATGCGAGTGTCCGTGTCTGTTCACACTGTAGCAGGATCCATACCGCCTCTCGCTGGTCGTATTGTGAAATGAGTCCCTTCAGTTTTTCTGCAAGAGCGCTGTTCTCCTGACACAGTTTGGTGTTGCGGCTGCTGTGTTCCTCAATTTGGGCCTGAATCTCACTGAGCGTGCCCTGGAAATGGGTGGTGATCTCTTTCCTCTTTAGGTCATCCTCTCTGCACCTCTGCAGGGTCTCCTCCTGCGATTCAGGCATGGGTGTTAGCTTTCAAACCTGTACTGCAAGATGCATATAAATGCTCAACCGTTTTGTTTGTCTTGTGCACCACCACTGACTTATATAATTTGCTATTGCTCCAGCTAGCAGCCATACAGGAAGCTCATGGAGCAACTGTATCACTGTACAAAAGGAAGCATCCATGATGTTAAACTTATAAAAGAGAGAATGCAAACCCTTTCAACTGAACTGCAGTGTTGTCTGCACAGTTCTTATGGTTATTATAATGGTGTGAGTTGCTAAAGCATCAAACTGAGCAACTCACACCAAAACAATCTTGACTAAAAGCGCTACACTGCAAGCAAAAACATGCATGATTGATCAGGGAGTGAACTATCGCTTTAAAATAAAGTTCTGCTGCTTTGAACAACACTTGGCTTCACAACAGGAGTTGTGAGGGCGGCAGTGGAATAGGTCAAACTTTGAGCTTTGACATAGCGGCAGATTTTCAGTGCCAGCTGATGTCATATCCTGTAGAGCAAAAAATATGCTGGGACCACCTGGCACCATAGCTCAACAACAAATGGCGATTTCGGCATCTCTGATTAGACACTGTTCAAGCAGTGATGTCTGGAATTGAGCTACCTTTAAAGTCTTGTTATGTCTTTGCAGCTCTCTGCAGAGCCCCTCCAGTTTGCTGCGAGCCAGCACTGCACGGCTGTGCTCGCTCTGCAGCTGGTCCTTCTCCTTCATCACTTGGAGAAGCTTCTTCTGGAGAACTTTCATCTGCTTCTGATCACTGCGATGCTCCTCTAGCTGCAAAAGCACACACACAGTGCCTATAATAGTGAATATATCTTTTCCCTGGAAACAAACCATAGCTTTGATGAGAGCTACTATATATTTTCTTTTTTTGCTCTCTTCACCTTTGTTTTATCCACTCACCAGCTCGGCATGCTTCTTGATGACGGCCTGCAGTTTCTCTTCCGGAGAATCGAGTTTGTTCAGACTTTGCATCAACAGCATAGCTTCCTTCCCTGAGCAGCCATACAGAATTTAACCTTAAAAATCAATCATTGCCGTAAAGCCAGTTTTAAACAGACTGATACAGAAATTATTGTTGGATGATTTTCTGGGACTTCAAGAACTCTGCTGGTCCATCTTGTGAAAAATCATCTTGGCAGCTGACACAAACTATAAAAGGCATTTGGAAATACTATTTTACCTCCCTCTCTGTTGCAGATGGATGCACTTACACGCGTTACGGCTCTGCTATCACACACCTATCACTTTCAGTACAACCTGGACTTCTGCTGACTGAGCTGAATCAAACCCACCTCAGATAAAATGAATTAAACTGTTTTTTTTTGTTGTTGTTTGTTTTTTCAAAACCCCACACAACACCTAGATTTTTCAGCATCTTCTTCTCCATTTTCTGGTCCTTGCGGGTCTCTGCCTCTTTGACGGCTGTGACCTCCTCCGTGTCCTCTGGCTCAGCTGGAATCTCGGCAGCCTGGTAGGTGCTAATGATGTCCTCCAGCTGTTGGCCCAGGTCCTCTGTCAGGTCAATGTGGTGATCCTCGGCTGGCGATGCTTCAGGACCCGTGGGTGAGGGTTTATTCTCCTGACAAGCCTCCATTTTTCTGAGGTAGTTCCAAAAGGGAGATGGTTGGCTCTGTAATGGAATCTGTACATGTGTAAGAGGCTAAGGATTAGGCTTAGGATAGACTCATGTTTTCCTGTTTAGTGAAGAGGTAAACATGGAGAAAAGCAAAGTCATGCTGGGTGTCCATTTTGGTCGTAGTTATTCCAGCTTTGCTATTTAAAACTTAATTTTACTGATTAATCAATCAGAAATCTGATTAACTCAAATCAGATTTGAGTATTTCCAGCACAGACCTTCATCTCTGCAGAACTTTTTGTCATAGTAGAAAAAGCACAGGTCTTTATGACATCATAAATGACTTTTTCATTCATGTTCTCCAGTACAGCAACACAGTGTGACGGTTAAGCATCAAGAAAAGGAGAAGTAAGATAAATATTCACACCTGATTTTCATACAGAGACAGTAACTAAATGTCTTTCAGTGAATTGGCTGACCCAACACATCAACAGATATTATTATATTTTGTAAATAGACACATAATTATTTGGTAAAAGACTGTAAAAACTCTGTAATCCTGCTGTAAAGGCTCGGCAGAAAAATAGACTCGAACTTCTACACTACCACCAAGTTCTTCTTTGGTCATTGGCTGCTTTTTTACTCATTGGGTTGTTTGTTAAGCAACTTAAAACTGACCCAAGAATCATTTAAGTATAAGAAAGACTCAAGGGGTGAACAAATGTTGTGTTTACATATAATAAACAACTTTGCACAGATTGATTTTAAGTTGTATCTTTAGGCCCTTTGTTACTAGCACCATGTCACAAAAACACGTAATTTGTTCTCATTACTTATGTCGAAGCTATTAAAAAAAAGCCAAAGATAATATAATAATTTGACAATAAGCTTTACACCAATAAGGTGATTCACAAAGAGCTGTTAGCTGAAAACATATATCATATATCAGCATGCCGAGTAGTTTTTACTTAAAATTCTGAGTAATCTGGACAGGTGGAGGACAAAAGAAGTGGCAGGCCTACAAAAATATCTCCAGGAGAGTCATTTTCTTAGAAATAGGAAAACGTCCAGCAAAGACCTGACACAGGACCTGAGAGATGTATGTGGACCTTCATTTGATCCATTTGCATCCTTCAATGAGGATGGAGAACAATTCCAGAGGACTAGTTAAAGAAACTCCTGTCGAAGAACAAGGGTACAAACGTTGTTTTTAATTCTTTGTTTCTGTGTATCTTCGCACATGTTTCAGTAAATCACACACTCATTTTATCCATTTTCGCAAAACATAAAGAAATGAATGGTGGCCTAAGATTTTCTTGGTTTCAAAACCATCTTATATTTACTGTTAAGACAGGCAGACATTGGAAAATCTGCCATACGACAAAAACAATAATCACTTAAACTAATAGTAAAGCCAATTAGTGAATAATAAATATAATCCCCTATCGAGTGCTTGCGACTGTCTTGCGTTGTACGGGCTTGCAGCCAGAGCCTGTTTATGTGCATAAAATTAGTGCAGCCTTCACGCTGCCTGTGCTTTCACAAGCTGAGCACATGGCACCTGTTCCAGATCCACAGGCTATTTTAAGAACTTCTTAATATGGGCACGTTATTTATTTATTTCTTATCCACTCTTATTGATGTCAGTGGTTGTGCGCAGTGAAGTCGTGTTTTTCAACTATTAATATTCAATAAAAACACAAATGTTACATAAGCAACCCCGTCGGCACGCAGTATATTTCTAGGAGGTTAAGTTACCTTTAAAACAGTGTATGTAACACTGTGGCTTTAGTGAGCCACAGTGTTAACATAAATACTGATAAATGCATTCACAGACTAGACTAGCCTCACTGCCGTCAAGAGCTTCTCGCATCTCGCAACTTGGCAAAGGTTGCATCCATCAAATTCAGAGAGACACTCATTAGTACGTTAAAGAAGACGTTTTGAAAACCATCCCAAGCACAAGAGTTAATGTTTTAAACTATTAAAGTCTAAATATCCCTGAAGAAGCAGTGCAAGGAGCAAACAGGGTCTTACCAGGACCAAGGGCCAGAGGGAGAAAAGGAAGAGTGTCGAGGGGCTTGGACAGGCTGCCACCAGCTACAACAGCTGTGATAAGACCACCTCAAAATAAACCAGTGGAGCACAGCTCACTCTGAACAGAGAGAGGGAGTACAGAGATACTCCACAGCACACCTCTATTAAAAACAACCCACGGGCCTCCTCTGATTGTAATCTTAACGGGAATTTACCCCAAGCAGCACCTGTGTTCACGCTAACAACGTGTGAATGTAATAAATCTTCTGGTAAAATCTCTAGCAGCCATTTTATGTGGTGTCTTTGAACCAATGCAGCACTCGTTTTATTTTAGGCAAGGTTGCTGTTAACAGCCATATAATTATTCTAACAAATGGGCCTGACAAGCCTGGTGACTGAGCAGGAGACGGGAAAAAAAACCCTGATGTGTCTCTGTGATTGGCCAGAATTAGAACAGACCTCCTCCCCCGACCCAGAGAAGAGTGGCCACAAAATGTGATTTGCTCATTTCCTCGCTTATACATGCTTCACACATGCGGTAAAGTGCACTGCAAATACTGCTGATACACAACAAAGTGTGTGCGAATGTGGTTCAATATTAGTCACAAGGTGAGAGCTATTTTTGGAAGCGTTCATTTATTTTTCCTCTCCCGTGTTATGACTGCAGTAATAATTTTTCACCAGAGGATGTCACTGGTTGGAGATTCTCCAATTTTTCACTGTACCCTGAAGATAAAATGTGAGCGATTTCATCTGAAAACCTTCTCGTGCGAGCTCTAATTTAAACAGCGGTGAATAATGCAGGAGGAAAGGTACGGAAGCCGTGAAATAAGCTGCGACACACATTCTTGGGTTAGAAGTATATTCTTTTAAAACAATTTTGAATTTAATCTGAAAAAGTAGAGCACCAAACAATAAATTCCTCATAGCATAAAAGAGGCACTCCGTCCTGACTAGCCAGATTTGATGCAAATAGCTAAACAACAGATTGGCTACTGAGGTTGTTTTTTTCCCCCCTCGAAAAAATCTTAGCTTAGAGGTAAAATGATTTGTCCTCTGTGTGTTTTACAGGATTTCCATTGACATGAGAGGCACAATGCAGTTCAGTATATATGAATACAATATTAAAAAAAACACAAACACAATCTGAATACATAATGTATGCAAAAGCAAATAAAAGGCTTCACTTTCCCTTCACATTTTATGAGCTATCTGCACAACAAATGAAATTACACAACCATGAAATCAAAGCTACATACACCTTCAGAAAGGAAAACACAAAATTAAAGCAGTGCACCTTTAAATCTTTTATGTAAACATGAGTGAACAAAGTGTTGTTGTGTTTTTAAATTTTGAAATCTCAAAAACGGATAATCACTTAAAGATGTGAGTACATTTTTTTAAAAAGATGAGACACGCTGTGTTAGCAATCAGCCTCATTAAACCTCTGCCATTACATCAGCTGCAGACATTTTACCTCTTAAAGAGATATAAACAATCCACATAAAAAGTTTTCAGAATTCAACACTGCAAAAATAGTTTAAATCATAAAAATACACATATATATATATACAGAGAAGAAGTAATGCATTTGGTGAATGATTACTTACATTGTGAGCTGAAGCACAGTAATAGTCATGCTTTTAACATCATTACCTTACTATTACTTACAGTAAGTGATATTGATTCATCCAGTTACACTTGAAATGCAAGAAAATGTACTATTGACTGATCATTGTAGCCCCTTGGATTCGTGTGCAACGTGTTTTACACAATGAGAAAAGAAAAAAACAACTGGAATGTGTCAAAAATCACAAGAGAACAAACTGTTTTACTCTCCCATTTCCTCCACTGACCGAGTCAGTTAAAACATTAAAGGTAAAAGGATGAAAGTGCATCTTTAAAACTCATTAAATGCTCATGGTCATCTGTATAAGCATGAAAAAAAACTGTAGAGACGACATGAGATCAAAAGCAATGCCAGCGTAGCTCACTGCATAACTGCATCACTGCTGCATAAGTACAGATATACCATATAAATAGTAGTCAAATATTTACCAGTATCAATAAGTGCTTACGTTCTAATATATAAATACATCTTACAGTATTCATAATTACATAATTACCTCCTCTATTGTTGTGCAATAGCAAATCCCATGCATTTTTACCAAGATAAAAACCACAACATTAAGAAAATTTGCAACATAGGAAACTTTTTTTTGTTTCTTTTAAGCTTGTTTCACATAAATAAAGCTGCATCCGTCTGTCAACAGAACTGACGGGGCAAGAAAGAAAAGCTGTCCTCTGAGCAAACACTCTGAATAAAGAGTACCTCGACCGCTTTCCCTAGTTCTCCCTCTGATAAAGAAATGAAGAAACGCAAAATAAAGGCACAGACCCTCGCTGCTTGATCAGAAGCACCAAACTGCACAAGAAGCGTCTACTTAAAATTTGGTCAGACTGTTTCATAATACACATACTTTTCCCCTTATAAATAGTCTTTATTTACTGCACTACTGCATTACACCTTGATATGATTACATAAACAACAGTCTATTTTCAAAGTACACACAGTAAAATACACTGTTTGTATGTATCTAAGAAGGAGTATATGTTAAGGACATTTGTACAGAATTCATAAATATAATTTATGTGCAATTGTACGCAAACTACTATGTCAGACAAAGGCATATTAGCAGAATATCTTTCCATATTGCACCTGAACCCATTAATGATTCTCCACCTTGCAAAACACCCTGCTGCTCGTCCAAGTTTTCCAAAAAGCCTCTGAAGAGAAGAGCTCATCAGATGCGGTGGCCTTCTTCTTCACTGAAAAGATATGACCTCCACTCATATTATCCACTTAAGAAGATGTCTCAGGTATGTGCAAGACCAGAGGAAGTGTTATTATATTGCCTCTAATGGGATAAAGATGAGGTCATGTGCCTAAAGGGCAGAAGGTGACAAGGTTGCAGGTGTAGCAGGGAGGTGTCTTTTCTTTGATCAACCCGAGAAAACAGACAATGGCGGTTCTAATGAGGGTCTTCTGTGGTAATCTTCAGCGAGGCGATGGCTTTCAAGCAGGTCTGTACATTCTCCTCTTGTCTGCTGTCTCCGACTTCAGGGTCGAGGCTTTTCTCCTGAGCGGCCTCGTGGCAGGACAGCTGGCCGTGGCCTCTGATGTCCTCTCCTTCTGTCTCAGGACTGAGGACAGATCCCTCCCTGCTGCTGCAACATTGGCCTTCGCTGCTTTGGGGGCTTGGCGCCACAGAGGGGCTGACATCAGTGCTGGAGGAAGGCGGGGAGTGTAATATCTGGAGCCCGCCAACAGGAACAACGGGGAGCAAACTGTGGGCCTGCTGCTGGGAGTGAAGAGGGAGGTGGCTAAGGATGTTCTGATGATGAGAACTGGCAGCACCAGGCAGACTGGAAGCCAAGCTGCTCCTTTGATCCTGGAACGACACATTGGCAGAATTAGCAGCAGTTTCAGCATCGCCAAGATAATTTCTCATGTGAAAATATCTTAGTTAGAAATCATGAAGTAATGTGAATGTTGAAAAATGAAAGCACTCAGAGAAGAAAAAACTTCTCTGCCAACAGAATATTCTACTACTTGTTCTTTCAGTGCAAGAAAAAGAAAATGTATGTGTGCTTTTCTTTTAACTAGTGAAACACAAATAGCTAATTCCAAGCTGAAATGTACACTGGTTGCTAGGGAAAAATGTGGGGGTTTTTTGAGTCGTTGGTGAGTGGTTGCTGGCTGTCGCTAGGTGAAAATGGCCGTGAAGAAGGTAATGCACCAAAAACCTCCTTGTGATTGGTGGCTGTGCCGAAAGTTTGTATTTACAGTTTGAGCCACGTTGTTCGCAGCTTCACTGCTGCTTGACAAGTATTTTGAGAGTTTTGCACCTAAGTTGCCATCTTCCATGCTAATTATGCACAACCTGCTAACGCTAAAAGCAAACACAAGAAAGTTTGTGGTGTAGCATCATAAATTTCATACTAGCAACTGCCAACAACCAGTCGCCAACCATTTGTAGAGTACACAGTTTTCTGAAGCAACCGGTCATTACCATTGGGTAACTGGCTGCCCCCTGGGCCTATGTGAATCCGACTTTTGTAATCAACTTAAATGCAACTGCCAGCAACGTCCAGCAACAGTTGGGGGATAGCCTGTGTGACTAGGGCATTAGTGGAGAATAGTGTTCAGTATTGGTAACAAACGCTAATGATCAGGGTGCGCTTACTGTAGCAAGTGTCTAATCTGCTGAAAAACTAGTATCGACCATACAAGGCCAGGTCATGATAGCACGACATTAGCTAGTCAACAGTTGTGCTTTATAAGCTAAGTATTTACTGACTTGAAAATTATTAAATTAATGCAAAAAAAAAAAAAAACTGTCCCAAAAGAAAAAATGGCGATGGACTCGACTCGCCAACTGCTAGCAAGAGTTAGCATGCTTGTTTGCTAAGCTAAAATTTTAAACATAGTTACCATTTAACTGTGCCTAGATTGGTATCTTATGTTGTTCAAGTTAGATACACTAGTATACAAGAATATAACATTTCTGAAAAATTTCTTAAATACAGTGTATGAAAATATTTTTTGTTTTTACACCACACATGGTCCATCTACATGTACCCAGATTCATCAGAGTTTGCTGTGCTATACACTTGAACAGATTAACAATAAGTCCTTAAAAGCTCTTTGTTTGTGTTACACTTGAAGTGGCTGCAGAACACGCTGTGCTACTTACCATTTCCATTTCAAAGGCTCCTTGGTGCTGAGCCATCTCCATCTTTGCTTGGTGTCTGGTTTTGTCACCGCTGCCTTTATGTTGGTGTGAACCTCTGCGTGGTGAAACGGCTCTTAACACAACCCTCTGCCTGCCTCTGACTGAGGATTCCCGCTTTCCAGCAAGCTCTATACTGGGAGACATGGGTCGTTCAATTGAGACCGGGGAGGGATGTTGGATGGGTGTGAAGCTAGGTGAACCGGGCCTCAGTGGAGAGGTATCCCATCTGGGAGAGGAGCGACCACGTGGCGAAAGCTCCCTCCTTGGGGACGGGTAACGTAGACGTGAAGGGGAGGGCTCCCTGATGGGAGACTCCCAGCCAGGAGAGAGTAGACAAGATGAATAAGGGTCAAAAAGGAAGCTGCTGTGATCTGGAGACAGCATGGTCAGAGAGTCTTCATCCACGGATTTCGCTCTCTGGTCGTTTGCAAGAACAGGACGATGATCCAAGCTCGTACGTCTACCGGAGGGTTGCTGATTGACATCGACTCCGGGCAGAGATGCGAGGGAGCAGCCGTGGATGGCAGCAGTGGCTGTAACTGACAGAGAGGTAACTCCACACGGCTGAGGACTCGTGCTTCTTGAATGTAACTTCGGAGTGGAATCACCCTCGTATTCATCGTCCTCATCGTCATCTTCATCAATTTCATCAGCTTCTTCATCCATGCCGTCGGAGTCCTCGGCGTCTGAGAACTGATGTTTGGTCGTCGCAGCCACCTCTGTCTTGGACTTTTGTTGCATGTCGTCCACTTGAAATGAGAAACACATTAGTTTAGCTGGATTTGTTGCACTGACAGCTGGGCATATCTACAACACTTACATACATCCCAGTCTTACCATGTTCCTGTATCTCTGTCTCATCCATCGTCACTGAAACTCCCAGTTCAAGACACTTCTTCATGTGCGCTTTTGACTTCATGTGTTTAGTTAGGTTTCCTGTAGAAATAAGGCAAATTTGTTGAAATTAAACACAACAGAAAGTGAACTTTCGTACATTTCAGATGCTTAAAAAAAGTTAATCTTACAACTTTTTTTATCACTGCTACAGCTACAATAACTCACTACTCTGTAAGAAAAAAAATGCTTACCTTTAGTTTTAAAAGCAAAGTTGCAAACCCTGCAGATATACGGCCGCACGTCCGTATGGGTCCTGATATGTTTTTTCAGCATGCTTGGCTTCTTACAACGTATACCACACTCCTCACATATGTATTTACCCCGGCCTCGACCTCTAACATATACATAGTCTTCATTGGATTTGTACCTGAAAGAGAGAGATTCATTTCTAATAAAGAAATGCACAAAAAGCACAGTCGTAAACTGCAAAAAGAGCATGGGCCAACAGATACTTCACATACTAGCACTCTAATATATCCGCTGCATATGCAGTCAGCAGAAGTGACAAGTGTAATGGTAAATAATATCTCGACTGACCCTCCTTCAAAGATCTTAATTCGTGTTGGCACAGTCTGGGTTGTGGCAGCCTCCCTCTCTTTCCACTCTTCTTTGGCAGTTTTCACTCTGCAGCTGATGTCTTTCACCTTCTTCCCGTAGGTGACGTCCACCTCTTTGGGCTCCGGTTTCCTCTGCAGCTGAATCAGATGAACAAACATTGTGTTAACATCCTTTTTAAGTGGACACCATATCGACAGTGCAACGCGATCCCACCAATATTGTATGTCACACATGGCATTGCACAGCATGTTTTGCAAACATGAACTATGCCACTGCTGGGGAAAAACCCAGCACAGGTAACTCTGATCTTAGTGTTAAATTTTATGCTTTTTATCCACTGAGCACAGTGGAGAAAAGTACCAAGATTTGGACTTAACAATTACCTTAATATAATTATAATGTCTGGTATTTTCATCTCCAAGACATATTTTTTTTAAATCAAGACCATTTGGCGATTCATAGTTAAATATCATTATCAGCACCAAGCAAATGCTCGTTCCAGGATCTTTCCAAGGAAACCTTCTGTCGGTTGATTAAAGTGTGCAGTTTGCCAAATTCTGGGTATTAAGATCCTTAAAACTTTCTGCATTTTAAAGTTATCTTCTCACAATTATTCCTGATTATATCAGTGATTACTGATATAAGATATACAATAAATAAGGCTTTAATTCAATATCTCAACAGGTGTTTAAAACACCAGTATGCTTTTGATCCAAAGACAGGATCATTTTCTTACCTGTTCCATGGTCTGCCTCCACAGGATGAGTGATGAGACCAGTTTCCCTGTACCAGGCTGGCACATGGCAGCCATGGTGTATATAACCTTGTCTCCCCTCTGTCTGGACTGCAGCAAAGCCAGAGCAGCGCTGGTGCTCACTTCAAGAGGGTTCGGGTTATGGGAACTCACACGCCAGGTGGCGTACACAGATGAGAAAGGGGCGGTGCTGTGAGAGCAGCTCGGCGTGGTGTAATTGAGATAACACCAGCTCACACCTGTCGTCGTGCGAAGACTTGGAAACTGAGATAACAGTCCTGAATGCTCAGAGTCTGACATCAGGATGTCTTGACTGGTTACCAGCTGTGCCACTATATCCATCTGCACTCGTTTCTCCGTGCCAGCTTCTTTCACTTCACTGACTGATATCATGGCGTAAGGAGGCGAGCTTGCATCCATGGAGCTGCTTTCCATAACTGACTCTGCGCCGTGGTCCGTGGCCTCAGCCTCTTTTTGCTGAAGTGTGATAAATTTACTCCTGCGTGAGTCATTCTGAGCATGAGGTGTTGGTGCACCCTGCATCCCTGACCTATGCCCCTTCTCTTCACTCAAATTACATTTTCCCAACTCCACTGCACTCAGCTCCTCTACAATCTGCCCAAACATCCTCTCCTCTTTCACACGCTTTTGCTGCTTGACCTCCATGAATAGGTCCAGGCTGCTGGCAGGGGATAGCATCCGTTTGTTTGCGCCACCACTGGAGGCATTAGTGGTTGAGATAGTTCTGGAGGTCAGAGAGAGAGGGATGCCTGTCTTGAGCTTGGCTGATGACAAATCAAGGGCCTCAACATTGAGGGTGTGTGTTGTAGGTGGTTTTGTATGAGCCGATACGTTATGAGAATCGAGATTCCCAGAAATTCTTGAACTCTGACTCTGAAGGGTGGACGTGGCGGAGCTAACACTGTCATACTGATTCTCAAAAATCTGCGACACTGAGGTGTATGTGATACTACCGTAGGATGGAACATGAGTCTGAATTCTTACGGGAACCATCAGGCTCGGATGTGCAAGCTGAGGAAATGTACTCCCAGCTGAAAATATTGGCAAAGTCTGCGGCAGGATAGTGGCGGCAGTGAATGAAGGGGAGATGCTGCTGAGATACTGTGGAAACACTTGTGATGGGACTTGTGTTACTTCGCTATCCATATTCAGTGACTCCTGCCGCACTAAGTTTCCCCTCCTTCTCTCTTTCACAGAGTTTATGTCCACGTGTCTAACTCTGGATGTTGGAGAAAGACTGCCATAGTCAAATGATATGCTGCGCACCTCTGGGAACTCCTTGCGCAAGTTACACGGCGCCTGCTCTGAGGAGGAGCGTCTCATTTCATGTTGTTGACGCTGGTTGAGCACTGAGAGGGAGTGCCCACTCCCTGGCACAGCTAACAACTCTAATGGTTTGCCAAATTCATCCTGCCTGGCTGGAGAGACTGACTTCAAGCTCTCTTCCCTGTCAAACGATAAGGTGGAGCTGTAAGATAAGTTGCTGTCTTGACTGGGGCTGCGGGACAAGCTAGTGCAGGCGGACTCAAAGCTAGATTCACCAGAGGAGTGCTCAATATCAGCTAAGCGTAGCCTTTTTTTCTTTGGAGGGAGTTTTTCCGGAGGGAATTGTGCTAAAGTTTCACTCCTTTGAGGCCACTGAAACTCCTCCACGTGCTTCTCTGGCTCCTTCACCTGCACCTCAGGAGCTTTTTCTGGACTGTCAGGCTCTACTGTGACTCTAATTTCTGGGACTTGTATGTTAGACTGCCGCACGAGCTTGGGCCCCAATTGAACCGACTGCCTTAATCTACTGTCACTTCGCTCCATCTCATATGATTCAGACGCCTCCATAGCTTGATATTTGTAAGATTCTGAATGTTCAGAGTAAGGCCTGTTTATTGAGTTTGTGTGCTGGATAACTGAAATTACATTCCCTAAGTTTTTTCGAGCAGACACCTCAGGGCACACCGATATGTCCATGTCACACCTGTCCATCTGTGAATGGCCTTTCCGTAAAGCCATAATGCCCAGTGCGCCTTGTTTTACATCATAGTCCTTGCTTGAATCAAACATCTCCTCGCACGGTTCATGATGGCCTTCGTATTGACCCGACAAATCCTCCTCTTCCCTTTTTTCCTTCCGACGCTTGCGCGTCGCCAATTCCATCGCATGCCTCTGATGGCTCATACTAGGCACCACAGAAGGGTAGTTTTCCATTTCCAGTCCTGAGGGTGAAATGCCACTCTCACTAATCTTTCCGTGACTGTCAGTGTCAGTATGGCCATCTTGCGCGGATAGTTCGAAAGCGGCTTGCCGCCTGAGTCTCCTCATGCCGCCGGTGCTTGTTCTCTCATCAAACGAGTGACTGCCTCTGAGTGCTTGAGGCATAGTCAGACAGACTGCTGAGGATGTTGGCATTGAGTTGCTTCTGATCAGAGGCCCCACATCAGAGCCAGCATCTAATAGGGGTTCTTTTACCTCTTCCCTTGTGAACGATTTTGTGTTTATTTTGATTGATTCAACTGTGTCTTTTTCTTGGGTGAAAACACGGGAGACGCCTTTCTCTGACCGTTTGCCGGTATATTCACTCGTGTCTGTGCTACAAGCTGCAAAAGCTGTTGCCTGCTTAGGGCTTGGCCGATAACACTTTCCAAACATAATTTCTTGGTAGGACTTTGCGTTAGTGTTCGGAGGGCCGGTCTGGTGCTCGGCACTCTCAGAGCGAGAGAAGTACCCGGAGTCCGTGCTGCCCTTGCTAGACTGACTTGGGAGGGACAGATTGTGGTCAGAGTCACTGCTTCTTTTTTCAGACAGCCGGAGTGCCAGCCTCTGTTTGATTGTGCAAGATTGAATTGCACGACTAGCCTCGGCAGCAGCAGAAGGTGCATTGATTTCTTGGGGTTGGGATGAACCATCCTGAGCTGACATTGACGTGGCTCCCTTTTTCTGAGCAATGAGATTTAGTACTTTTACAGCAGTGTTATCTGATCCCTCCATTGGAGAGTCCAGCAGCAGCAGCGGGTCATTAAGAGTGTCCTCGTCCGTGTCTGTGCTTTGCTCAGCATCAGAGAACAGCTCTCCTTCCCCTTCAAAAGACCCTTGGTCTGTATTGGCATTGTACGAACCGAGTTCTGAGAATGGCACCGTTCCAGCTTTGACTGAGTGAGCATGAGACTTTCTGTGTTTGTACAAATTACTCTTGGTTTTGAAGGAGAACCCACAGGGAACACACGGGTAGGGTCGTTCCCCTGTGTGCGAGCGAATATGTTTCTTGAGCACGCTGGGTTTGGCACATGCCCTTCCGCAGTAATCGCAAACATACTTCCCAGGCTTTTGTGGTTTCTGTTCCACCTTGCACACCGTTTCTGTAAGTGGATCCATCCCTGAATTTGAACATTGTTGTTGGACTTCAGGTGAACTGGGGGACTTCCTGTGAGATGTGGGTGCTGGGGGCTGTGTAGAAGCTTTCTGTCTGCCACTAGAAAACTGCTTTGTGGACTGTAGTGGGTATGAAGATACCTCATAGTCTGGATGGCTTGTGGACTGGGCTTGAGGGTGCTGATCTTCTAATTGCAGTGATTTCCCTGAGTCAGACATTTCTTTGAAACCACACGTATCTTTGCTCTGAGCTTCTTCTAGTTGTTGGTGCCACCCTTTGGCTTCCAATTCGACTGGTGGTCTCCGCCTACTCTGTGCAACCTCCGATGTGCATTTTTTCTGTGCAGCATTTCTGTCCTGACCCTCAGTGGAGCTTTTTACCCCTGCAGTAGTTTCAAGTGACTCCATGAATCCAGTGTCACTTCCTTTGCGATCGATTTTCAAGGACAATAACTGTTATGTAACTTTAGTAATATTAACATACATGTGAATTGCAGGGAAGGGTCATCTGAAAGAAATAAGAAAGAGTCGTTAGGATGCAATAACATAAACTAGGACCACATAAATATGCAAGAAAATTATCGTGACAAAATAAATGAGGCAGGAAAGTCTGTGTGTATGTGTGTGTGTGTCTGCGCTTGAAATTGAGAGCTATTCAAGGCTGTTTCCCAAAAGTCCTCCTAATAAAACTGGAGTATAAAATTCATAATGAGCTCCATCACAGCAGGAATGGAAAAACTGGGTCTCTTTACCAAGGTAAACCCTGGCACCTAATTTTCTGAAGCTCTGTGAATGTGCATATGAAGAGGTATTTAACTCTTTACCCTTTGAAAGCCTACTAGGAGTAACCCTTGAAGGTCCCTTCAGACCTGAGTGTTTTCTGTCATATTTCAGGCCTGGTTATGGAACAAAATCACTGGGTGAGTGAAGGTGGTCTCTGCCCATGCATCTACCAAACCACATCTTTACTGATATATACTGAGGTGTCAAAACTGATCATTAAGGGCACAGGAGAGGTTGTCAAATGATGTCCTCATGGGGAAACAAGCCAGTACTGTAATGTGTAATAAACAGTTGTATATGTTTATTTTAATTGTGTGTATGTGTGAGGGCTCAATGGGAAACACTTTCAAAGTGAAGAAGGCTGTCCTTTAATGTGGAATGCCACTTTTATTCAAACATTTAGGCACCGGGTCACCATCACCCCATCCCGAGTTAGAGATAGTGTTCAGCTTTGGATCAAATTTTAATCTTTTTGGATAAACTTCAAAAATAACTGTAATGTATAAAAATTAATCTGAAAGGTAATTAATCATGTTCTAGTTTGTAAAAAATTCATCTATTTGTATGGCTCATAACACAAGCTAACCCTACATTGTATAGGTTGCCACTGGGTGTTACAACAGGTCAAAGGGAATGAATAAATTCAGTTTTAAACTCACGTGTTCAGCCGTGGTCGACATTATTGGCAATTATGGGAATAAAAACTAGACTGAACCAGACAGAAGACAAGGCTGTTATTGGAAGTAAGCATTTTTTGAAGTCTGGTATGTGTGCTGAAGCATGCCAGTCGATAGTCTTAAATCAATGGCAATGAAGTGTAATGAGCCCGCCTGCACCTTTAAAGCCTTTTATCTAAATCCAGTATCATTTCATATCGCCTCCAGTGGGATTCAAACCTTCCAACCTATCTGAGTCACTAGTGTCCGTCTCCACAGTGAGCTGCACAGGACCAAACTCTTCACTGTAGGTAAACATGCAGGACTCAAGCGAGAAACATCATGATGCCTGTGGCTGAAGTGAACTGGTTACACTTTCACTTCATACCGTGGGGATGGATGGCCATCTCAGGGCACGTCATTTTCATCTTCTCAGTATCAAATGCTGTGTCCTCCCTAACGACGTTATGTAATTTTATCTGGTACAAACCCTCTGAGTTCCCTTTAATTAGGACATCCTTCGACTCTCACTCTCTTTCTCTCACTCCCTTTCTTTCTTTGTTAGCACACCACCACACTGCTCAGGCATAAAAACCAGAGGATATGAATCCAAGGTGACTCTTGAGATGCCGAGACACGCTTGAAAGCAGCAGTAAAGATGATAATCTACCTTTTGTGTTCTTATCCAAATGCCCATTCCCCTCTTTGAGCTCATCTTTAGGGTCTCTCCTGTCAGACAGATTTGAACGCTTCCTCCACATACAGGAAAAATAATGAAGGCATATGAAGGATGGTGAGGAGGGGAGGAGGTGGAGGGGCAGCTTTGGATTGGAATGATCCATGTTTCAACGGGGAGGTTTAGAGAGGTAAACTAAGCTGGAGGGTGCCTGGGGGTAACAAAAATTCAGAGGCCTGGTAGGGAGCTCCCTTTCAAGGTCGATCTGACCTCATTGTTTAGTTTCCATCCTCTGTGAGCCACCAGAGGAGGGAAGAGGGGAATATGGGTGCAGAGTGACAATGAGATAAGACCCTCAGAAACAATGCATACCTTTGAACTGAGCACGACAGGGAGGAAACAGAGCCGTCACATTCAGAGTCTCATTGACAAGTCTCTGAGCGCATTCAGACTTTTCCAAAAAAAAGAGTGGGCCAGCGCACCTTTGAAAGCCAAATTCCTCTCACTCCTGGCAACAAGCGCTAACCTAAACGAAAATATGTGACACAGCAGCAATGACGTGCAACAACAGGAGGCAGGTGGGTGGCAGTAGGTGTGCTTCGGGATGACTGTGGGCTGACTGTGGTACAGTATGTCCGCATGGATGGAGAAACGACTCTGTGGAGACATTTATCTGAACCGCACATTCGCTGGGCACATCCCTTCACACACAAGGGAGCACAGTGAGCTACGGGAGAGCATCGTTATGCCGCTGCATTACATCATTAGGGGCTAAGTTGGCCAATAAAGGGAATAGGGCTTGAAGTCTCACGCTGACAACAAATCCATAAATATCATAAGGAGACGGCTGGCTTTAAAGTCCTCTACGACAGCATGCAGAATGAACCAGCAGCTCTCTCACTGTGATCGGAGTGACACACAGCACACACACAGCAGCTGGCATTCACATATCAAATATAATCCTCATACAAACCTGACATTTGAATAGTCCCCTGTCCCATATCGGCAGTCACATGTGACATTCCTCATACTGCATAGTCCGTCTCTCCATTCTCCTCATGTCCGGGTGGCAAAATGTGAAAGAAACGAGCGAGGTAAAAGTCCCATCAGTCGCGAAGCTGCTGGCCGACTGGATGTACATTAGAAGATCTATTGATGCGAGCTAGTCACCAGAGAAAATACCCAAGCGTGACGTGCGGACCCAGGCACAAAAATAGCAAAGGGGCCCAGAGAGGGATACACAACAGCCCACGTTTAAGGGCGCTTTTCCTCTCCCTCTCCCTCTCGTCTCTCCGTGCGCTTCGCACACTCCGCACACAAAGTGGGGAGCGGGGCTGTCATGATCCAAAGAGCTAAAGCATCACCCATCCCTCACAGCTCAAATTCATTCAGGTACACATATTCATTAACTATTATTATCTATGTAAAATTCGTCGGACAGTCGGTAGGAAGAAATGCAAAAGCGCTCGGCTGAAAGACTCTAATCATATGGTGCAGCGAGCTCTGAATGTACATCTCCTACAGCGTGATCCTATTCAGCGTGTGCATACGGAGAGGAACTCAATGAATGTGGCTGGCTGCGAGGCTGCTGCAAAAATTAGACATGTTCTCTGAATTCTGAGACACCCACAAGCCCCGTTCAGAGCCAGTTCTTCCCGTCACGACAGGATTTGCTTTGTGAATGGAGAGAGTCGTGATGAGGGGTGTCATTAACGCGGCAAAAAAGAAAAAAAAAACTAGGACAATACTGCAGATTATGTGCAGCTGCGAACCTCATCTTGTGAATCACATGTGCGAGTTTAGTTGGTGCCATTTGGAGCCTTTGCATTAATGCAACAACTCTGCAGTGAATCTTAAAGACTTCCTCTGAGCAAGATTCAGTAAGAATTAGTGACTTTGGGGCCGCATTGTTATAGTCTGAGCTTTAATTTTGCAAAACAAGAGCAGAAAGACTAATTGGTTAATTCTATTAACGTAGCAGTTACAACTACAGTTTAATGCATTTACAGTTTGCACGTAACCCTGTTACACATAAGCCTGTTGCTTATAATTAAATAATTGCCTGTGATGTTTCCTGATCAGGTTAATCCACAAATTAGTTAAAGATTTGAAAATGACTCCAGTATTGGCATATAATGTTACTAGTCACCTTTTACATCCTTTTTTGGCTTATTGTTAGATAACAAAATGTGGCACATTTTACCCAGGTAACTACTGCTGTGTTACTTTGTACTTTCTTGTCTATTTTTAACATATCTGATTGGCTTTTGGAATCAAAATCATACATGAATATAGATTAAACAGCGTCCTTTAAAGCACATGACAAACATTTGAATTTGACTTGAATTTTAATGTGAAATTATCTTTGATTAGAGGCCAAACCATCTGATAAAATGTGTCATAACATTCGTTTGAAGCTGCAGGCTTTGCCATCAGACACATCAAACGAGGTCTTTCCGTGCTTTTGAACTGATTTGCGATCACCCCGCCTCAGCCATTTGTGTGAAACTTTGGCCTTTTGACACAATATAATTTACAGAACTTCAGATACTACACCAGGCTTTGACCCTCCTCCTCGTCCTCCTCGGTTTCACTCTTTGCTCTTGGGTGAGAACAACTGGAGGCTTCTATGAATAGGAGTCCTTGGCTTTGGGCTTGCACCAGCTGTGCTTGCTGTGGCTAAGACATGTTTCACAGAGGTCCTCCCCTTAATGCAAAGCTTACACAACAGAGTAACTTATGTAATGACTCGCTGTTGAACTTCACCTCAGAGTTCAAAATCGTATCCAAATGGCAAGCCTTTTATTTCTCTGCAAAACTGTAATTTCACAGAGCATTTCTTCAGAAAAACAGAAACTCGCTGTGTGCTAGAGAAGCAGTGAATGCAGAGTCTGTGTATTGACAGAGTCCCTCCACAGTATGGAATTGCAGAGAGCTATTATTAGATATAGCCTCTAACAAGCCAAAGATGAAGTTGAAGCTAACTAACTGCAGTGCAGCTGAGATCCATTATGCTGTATTCAGTATCTACAGGAGCGGCACTAAAATGGCTGATACTCAATGTGCCGTGAAGGTCAAGTCGTGAGCCTCTATAAATATAATGGTCTGTCCCTCAGGATGTTCCACACACTGCTTGGCATTTCCACTATCTAAAGCTACGCCGTGGCTCTACTGACCAGCTCAAATCTGCCACAAATCTGCATGTGATTGAATGCCACACATGCACCTGACTACTAGCGGGCCTTTAATTATATTAGTCCTAAATTAGAAGGGCAGAGAGGGGGGTTTATGAATGGAAGGAATGAGGTTTTCCTCTTGGCTCACTGTAGTGGCAGTCATATGGCAGCCTGAGATAAGGGGGGGGGGCTGAACCCGGCAGGTTGAACAAACACAACAACATTAAACTAAAAACCTTCTCACAGAAGCCATCAGTTCATTCAGAAAACTTCAACCGATTCACTTTTTTCATCAGCCGTCCACCGCTCCTTTGTCCGTCTCTTCAAGTCAGCCTCTCGAGCAGGCATGCTTATGCCATTATCACAGCAGTACCTGAAAATAATCTAACATGATTGTGTGTTTCCATGGCAACCATGCCAACGTCTGTAACAGTTTCCCAGTTCCTGTCTACATATATAATTACTGCCTGCAGATTACAGAAGCAAGACTGCAGAAATGAGCCGGCAGTGTGGGCATCAGCTGTGTCGACCACACAGTGAATCACGCAGTTTTACATTTTCTGTGCTGATTGGTAATAAAATGTACACGCAGTCCCAGTGAGCATGAAAAATAATAGTTTAAGAAAAGGGAAGGATTTGGCTTTGTTGAAGTCTTGCCTTTACTTCAAAGTAATATGCAAATTCATTGCTGCCGGAAATGGAAAATAAGTGGGAGAAAGTCAAGATGGCAAAGTACAGTAACATGTCTGTTTTCAGTTAACTGAATATCATTATTCAGTATTGCAAGAAAAGTCCTTTTAATGTCTCTGACAACACTAACAAAGAATAAGTTACATAAACCTAATGTACTATGCTCAAGTCAGTGCTCTACATCATTTTATTGCTGCTTTGCCTGGGATCATTGTCGAGTTTTTTGGACATGTGGCCTCACATTTGACTCCAGAGGAAGGGGGGAATTCATGATCGACTAAATGACTACACAGTCTCAGAACCTGGGCTGCAAAACAAGCTCAAATCATCTCTTCTCACCACCATTTTTGCTTATATGTTGTGTTTGATTTTCTCCAAACAAGGCACTGTATGCATGCATAACAGCCAAACATCTCCACTTTGGTCTGTCTTTCCAAAGAAAACTGCTCAGGAGGTCTTGTGGTTTGTTCATATCCAGTGTTGCAATCCTAAGGTTTGCTGCTGTGTTCTTTTTAGAGAGTAGAGGCTTTTTCTAACTGTGCTGTCATTTAACATGCTAACTGAGGCCTGTGGAGCCTTTCTTTGTCACACTACTGTATATGCAAGTAAACTCCACAATATGCAGTCCAAACAGAACAAATACATCAGTGTAAACAAGTAAGTTCTGTTCCAGTTGACTAAACTGAGAAAATAATCCACACTGCAGTCCTGCCTTTAAATCAAAGTTTAATTTTTGACATCTCAACATGTCTGCTTCAAACTTTAAAGCTCAGCTGCACTTCCCGGGTTCTCCCAGAATGCAGAATTAATATGTGTATTTCACTATTGTTGTGCGTCCATCTGTGCACGCGTTTTGCATCCTTACATCTCTGTTTGTTGTGTTTAGGTGATCAGCTGCGATGTGCGCGTCTCAGGCTGGGGATAGCCTGCTGAAATTAGGGTATGTGTGTGGGGTGGGGGTGTGCACAGACGTGAGAACCCCTTGCAAACCCCCCATCAGCACGTCATGGAACATTTGCAGAACAGGGACCTCCCACCTTAAAGGCGTGCAACAGAGAGCAGACACAACAGTGAGATCTGCCCTGCACCGGACTCTCTGTCTCAGTTGACAAATACTCCTGCAGCTGCTGTGGTTTCAGTGCAGAAAAAGAGCAAAGACCAGCTTTGAAAGATATTCTGCAGAGGCTTACCGGTCAGCGTGCAACATGAAAATAACTTTACTGCTGCTGCATTTTTCAGAGCCAGAAGAGGATGTGTTGTTTTCCCGGGTCATCTGTGCACAGCGGGGGTGCATAGATCTGTTTTGCACCGTCAGACTGCTTAAAATGTCCCAGGCGGCTGGGGCGTTACACATGTTGACACAAGGGGGCGCCAAAGGGAGGCAACAAATGAGATCAAGTCAGTGTAATCAAGGTTGACTTTATTGAAACATTAATTAATAAACTTTCCACAAAGCATATCTCAAAGAAAAGCAGCAATTTCACAGTGTTTGATGTCATTGGTCCCAAAATGACAGAAACTTGCCTGGGTTTCTGGGTGAGAAACTAAAGGAAAACCATGGTGTTCTGTGTAAAAATGTCAAGCAGGCCCAGCTGAAACTCTATCAAGATAACAAGAAAAAAAAAGGTCTTACAAGTGAAAAGGGATTCATTAGGAACAATGAGTAAAGCAATATTAGCATTTACAGGTAGGGAAAAGTTTATTAAATGGAATTGGAAACTGTGGTCAACACCGCACATTTGTTGACTCTGATGCTTGTGCATTAGTGCGATTTGTACAGGAAAACAGGAGGAACTCTTCCTCGGGCTACTGAGGATGTCAGTGCAGGGCATCGTCTCACCCCGCAGCAACAGTCGGTCAGCAATTACATGAAGAGGGATGTTACACTGGATCTGCAGGGCATAGCCCCAGTATTACAAAGATGATTGCACATTTCAGAGCCAGGGGTGTTTAGAGACATGGAAATATTAATCAGCTTTTACTATATTAAGAAAGAAATGTACTAACTTAAATGTTTGCTCCTTAAAGTGTAGTAACCCAGCGGATTACCAGCTTGCTCTGAGGTCACTGAAAATCAATACAATGTTGTTCTGAGTGGTAACTCTTATCCTGTAATAACAATTTCTGCCCTGAGGAGTATAAAAGGTTTCAGTTTTGAGGAGCATAAAAATGATGGTCTTAGAACACATATTTCTGGACTGACAGCAGTTTCCCCGTCACCAGAAAAAATTTAGGGAATATCTTTTAGAAGTACAAAGTTCCATCTCTTCATTTAGTTTCAGACACTTATGGAATAATTGCCAATGAAGCTGCTCTGACATAATTATTTAATACTAAGATATTTCATATTGATTTTTTCCTTTAATTTGTCACTCATCCGTCTAAGCGTATGTATAATCCTTCCTTTCTGCTCCATCAGTTCCTCTTCATGTGATGTGATTTTCCTTTAAGTGGCACCAGTCAGCTTCAGTGTCCAGGCCCACTGGCATGGCATCTGGCTAAAGGACAGCTGGGGCAGGTGAACCTGCAGCCCACTGGGCTTTACAGGCTCCCACTTCAGAGGGCCATACCCAAGAAGCACCACCTTTTTTGTTAAACAAAAGGAAGTTATGAATAAAGTTCAGATCTCAAACAAGGTTCTGCATTTTATTGCCATGTACACTAATACCAGTTTATATACAAGAAGCTGGCATCGCAACATTATTAGGTATTGAGTAAGTCTTACCTGAGTTTGCCCAGTAACCACTGGCTCATTGAGAATCACTGATCCATTATTTGGCCACTTGAGTAAGATGGAAAAGATGTTTTTTTCCTGGGGTCTGAACGTGTACCTGTTGAAGATTAGACCCATTAATTACCTCTGATTTTATCTATCTATATCTATCTTTCTATATCTTTTAATGTCTTTCTATATCTTTCTATGTCTTTCTATCGCTAGAAAGACAGAAAAAAGTTGGGGACCCACCACAAATCTGGAGTGAGGCTGTCATTCTGAGCTCGCCATGCTGTTGTGTTATAGATGGCCTCCCCATTCACTTTCAGCCACTGACCAATCTGCCTCAGACGCTCCTCAAAGATCGGAGCGATTCTTCCATCATGTGTGGGGCCAATATTCATCAGCAGGTTTCCTCCACAGGACACAGTCTCCACCAGTGTCTGAAACACACACACACACGGACACACATTAAAGTGGGCATGTCTGGAAATTATTACAAGCGGATTTTGACACATAAACATGAACAAACAAAGCCACAAAAAGGGCTCCAGATCAGCGTTTCCATCTTTGACCCTCGAGCCAAAACGAACTTCAATCTAACGTGACCGCTCCCTTGTCTGGGTCTGGAGGCGTGTTTTAAAGTAAAACAGAGGAGAATCTTAACATTTTTAACCACAGAATGGCATCACTGCTCAGCTGGCTCACCTTGGCTTGCAGAGCGACCCTCTGGCTATAGTTTCTAACTTATTTCTCTAGTGCCGCTGACTCAGGTTGAACTCCCTTATATTCTCTCTATCCCATTTTCTTTCCTCTTTAATGCCACTCACTCATGTGATGATATTTTGTCATTCATCTTGTTGTTGTTTTTTATTGATTTTACTGTTTTAATTATTTTATCTTTTTGTAAATTACACAGACAAGTCTTGCATTTTTGCATCTTTTTAACTTGTTGATTGAACTCTAATGGGTTTAAATTTTTAAGTGTCACAATGATATGTTTTTGTGACCGACAACTGCTAGTAACAAAATGCCTAAAGATACAATTTAAAATCGCAAAGTCGTAGGAAATGTGTTAAAAAAGAGTAAAGAAGCATTAGCTAAATTTCCCAATGAGTCATTTAATCACAATGAATCTGTTTTAGTTTAGAGGTGAATACGATTTTCAGCTCTCACCGACACAAGCTGATCGATGGTGAGGTAATCACTGAGAGGAGCGTTACGTCTGTAACCCCAGGACTTTTTGTCAATGGTCATGCAGTTTTCCCATTTGTGCTTGAGCAGGTGTCCTGGCTGGTAGCGATCAGAACAGGTGTAATATCCACCGTGTGTGCAGATGGAGCCATAGCCCCACCGATCATTCGTCACCACCGTGTCACGTACTGGACTGTTGAGAAGACTTCAGTCAGTTCAGTTTTTATATCCATGATGGGGAAAAAATCTAAAAATAATACACATTTTGCAAGTTTACCTGTCATTATAGAGCCAAGCTAAGAAACCAGTGCTGTTCCAGTACTTGTCAGGTGCATCTCCATCTCCATCAGACCACAGCACCTCTGGTTTGTACTTGACAACAAGCTCATAAAGCTCAGGCAGCGTTTTACTGGTAGGAAAGTAGTTTGTAGTGAAGACATTGGCAGCGTCCAGCTCAAAGAGCGGGTTAAACCATTCGAAGAGGGAGTGATACAACCCTACACGAATGTCACCGTTATTGCGAAGAGCTGTCACCACTTCATCCACCAGGTCTCTCTTTGGTCCAATATCCACCGCATTCCAGTTCCAGGAGTTCTTTGAGCCCCAGAGTGTGAAACCTGACAAATACACCAACAAAACAGAACATCTCTTGTGTGGTTGAAGGACAATCATACATCACTGACACCGATACTGACATCAGACTACTTCTTCAGAAAAAAAAAAAAAGAACACTGTAGCTGGTATTATATAAACACAGCGATACACAAAAATGTGGTGTACCTTCATGGTGTTTTGTGGTCAGAACGATGTACTTTGCTCCTGATGAGGCGAAGATGTCGGTCCATTCTTTGGCATCAAAGAACTCAGCAGTGAACAGCGGTGCAAAATCCTGATACTTAAAGTCTGGAGGATAATTCCTCTGCATGAAGTCCACATATGGCTTTTGCTTTTGCTTCTGCCAGTACCACCTGTGAAACAAATGAAATGCAAAATCTGTCAAGATTGTGTCCCTTGCACGTAGAACCTGTGGCCCATCGTTCAATGTGTCTGCTTTGCTTGAAGCAAAACAAATCCTGTTTTTGCAGGAATTCTCTAATGACATGTGACTTCTGAGGTGTTTGGCATAAGTCAAAGGTTGGACTTTCAGTTGGAATTGTCTGCCATATTTCAGACACCTCAGAAGTCACATGTCAGAAAAACAAAAACAGGACAAACTGGATATTGTTTTGTTGAGGGGGGTTCTTAGCAAGGTTTCATTAGCAGTGCAGCATAATACTTGTTGTTTTTGTTTGTTTGTTTGTCTTGTTTTTGTCTTTAAAAAACAGCTGCAGTACATTATTGGATAGAGCTTGGTTCATGCTCTATCCAATAATGTGTGGCATTTTTACCGGGTCACAAAAGCACAACAGTGGCAGTACAGATTAAAAGTTTTACAGTTTTACTACTGTAAAATTTGTAAAGCTGTAAAACTTTTAATCTGTACTGCCACTGTTGCCATCATGTAAAGCATATGGGATCTCGGAATTCCAGTGAATGAGTTGTTCCCTAGATTTCACAGACCCTCTTGCCCTCACTGATTGTCTGCAAAAGTTTAAATGATCTGGTAATGTCAAAAGAAGAACTCACCAGAACCATTCGCTGCCAAAGCTCGGGACAGAAAAGACACCCCAGTGTATGAAGATGCCGAACTTTGCCTGGTCATACCATTCTGGCAGCGGTCTGGAGTCGATGGACTTCCAGTTGGGTTCGTATTTGGCACTGTTGGCCCCGATCTGCAGGATCAATAAAAGCAAAGGAAAGACGGCTAAAGCTCCCATTTCAGTGCGGCACACAGATCTGACCTTACTCTTCAGACATCATATGACTGAAAGTAAAGTTGCGGAACTGACAGTGGTATGAGACCAAAAAAAAAAACAAGGAAGTCAAAACAAAGGCTGGTTTGCCTTGAAGAACCAGGTACGTTTGATTTGTTTCCGTTTACTTACCGCCATCGTTCAACCAATCATTTCTAAGAGAGCACCGCCCTCTCGAGCTGCGCAGTGTTATCGATCTTGCGCACTGGCGAGCCCACACGTGCACATGCGCAGTCGGATTTTATTGGAGGAAGCGGGTTTGTTTTGATTTTGAGGGCTAAACAACGTCCACATGCAAGGCTACGTTGACTGCCACTGTCACATCTCTGCGGGGGATTTTGACAAGGTATTAGCGCTCGTTTAAGGACTGGAAATTCATATTTTACCTTTAGCAAACTTAATTTAACCTTTCCACGTTTTTTCCCCAGGATGTAGAAGAGGTGATCGAAAATTCAAAAAAGGTGAGATCTTCGTGAGAAAAAGCTGAAAGTTAGTCAGATATTTGTTGTTTTAAAGATCATTTCTGGTTGTTATTACTCTTGTCCAGGCTGGCTTGTTGGCGCTATTAGCTGTGGCCGAGCATTCAAGGGAATTTGAGAAGATTATAGAGTTGTCACAGAGGTACCCAGCACTGTTTAAATGATGATGTATCTGTACTGTGTAGGCCGTGGTTTTGTAATTTCCTGCTGTACTTTTCTCCAGGTATCCAGGTTTCATTTTCCCCTGCTTAGGAGTTCACCCTGTTCAAGAAGTGTCCCCCGAGCAGCAGAGAGGTGCTTGCCTTCAGGTAGGATTGCTGCAGTTTAAAGGCTTGTTCCACCCATGCTGTTAACATAAGCTGGTGTCACAACCACCTCCTGAAAACAGAAACCTTCATGGATTTGAGAATTTATAGTGCATCATATCATAGAAATGACACTAGTGAAGGTTACAAATCACCTTCTTATGGCCTCTGAGAGTGGACCCAGTGCTTGTGCTTGTCCTGGTACTCAGTGCGGCATTCAGTACCGCTGATCGAAACATTTTACTTCAGAGATAAGAATACAGCTTTGGCTATTAAATGAAATACACTGCCCTAGTTTGAATTGTATCTGTTTGTTCATGTAAACAGGGAGTCTTTACATGCAAACGTTAGTCATGGAGTTCCACAGGGTTCTGTGCTGGGACCAATACTTTTTACATTGTACATGCTTCGCTTTGGTAGCTATATAAGAAAACACTGCATGCATTTTCATTATTTTGTATCTATGAAGTCAGATGACACAAATTAATTAGTTAAACTACAGGAATGTCTTCAAGACATAAAGACCTGGATGAGCTCTAATATCCTGCTTCTAAATTCAGATAAAACTGAGGTTATTATATATATTCAGCTGTAAAAATCAGAGAAACATGGGGTCTAACCAAATACCTAGTATGGATAGAATTGCTTTGGCCTCCAGTAGCACTATGAGGAATCTTGAAGTGCCTTACAAATATGTAAGATTGTTTCCTTTTATCTGTGTAGTGTCTAAAAGTAGGAGCATCCTGTCTCAGAGTGATGCTGAAAAAATAGTTCATGGTTTTATTACTGCAAGGGTGAACTATTGTAAATTATTATCAGGTTGTTCTTGAACTTCCCTGAAAAGCCTTCAGTTGATACAAAACACTGCAGCAAGAGTACTAATGGGGGATGATAAAGACAGCTCATATTTCTTTGTTCACCAGAAGGCCACAAACACAACAGCCAGTTGATCCGAGCAGTCATGTAGAGCGTAAACAAGTATTGTTGTATTGTGGCTTTATGAAAATAAAATATCCATCTAGCCACCCATCGTCATCTGCTTATCAAATTGAGGGTCACGATGTGCTGGACTGTATTCCAGCTATTTTAGGGAGAAGATGCGGTACACTCTGACAGGTCACCAGTGTGTCTCATTATTAGTGCTTCAGTTTGATCTTAAAAAAATCAATCGTGGTACTCAGCAGTGGAAAAAAACAGCAGCGCTTCTTTCCTGAAATAGTGGGGATGATTCATTCTTTCTGCAATTTTGCAGTGACTAATAGGCTCATTAAAGTCTCGTACCACTAAGAACCGCAGATTGTAAGGACGACTGTTGTACAAGAATGGATAGACAGTTAATTTGTCTGTGTTTCTCTTCCTCCACCACAGCTGTAGTTTTCTCAGAAAACAGTAAAAACATTGTCATTTTTACTGCTTGTACATTTAAAAAAATTGATGAATTATTTCTGGTTTATACAGTAAGATTTGGGAGTGTGTTCCTGTCTGTTTTGCAGGATCTGGATGCTGCTTTGCCTATCATAGAGAAATACAAAGACCAACTTGTTGCCATTGGGGAGGTAAAGATTGAGCATCTTTGATTCAACTTCTTTGGTTTTCTTTATTAACTACAATGTTATTACAGCTTGTTTACTGTCGTAGGTTGGTTTGGATTTTACACCCCGATATGTCAGAAGTGACACAGATAAGGAGAATCAAAGGCTGGTCCTGATTCGTCAAGCACAGATAGCCAAGGAGCTGGACCTCCCTCTGTAAGTCTTGACTTCAAGACACCACCATGAGATATTTAGTATTAAAGCTATTCTCTGAAATTCATTTGCTACATTTATTAGCATCTTTTAAGCAAAGACTAATTAAGAGCTTTCCTAGGAGGTGTAGCAATATATACAATACAAATATTAATGTTTTTGGGTTGTTGTTGTTTTTAATAGAAGAAGAGTCTTTCAGGCACTCCCTTATTCAGAAGAGGTCTGCACAGTAGATAGCTTTGCATATTTGATTTGGTAGATATTAATGCCAGATTCCCTTCACAACACAACCCTAAAGGGATCTGTGTCTTCTCCTGGTATCAAACCAGGGACGATCCATACATTCGGAAAATGTGTAAACTGCAATTAAAGTGTAAAAACCTAAATAAGACAGAGAGGAACTCCATAAGAAAACAAAAATTTACATTTGCAGAAATGAAAGGTTTATGAGACAAGGACCACCACAGTATATTACAGAATCCTTCTATAATACATTTGTTCATTTGTTTTTTTAATTTTTGCCTTTAGAAATGTTCATTCAAGGTCTGCAGGAAGACCCACCATCCAGCTCCTGAAGGAGCAAGGTGAACACCTAAGTTTATTCTGTCTGTTTGCATGTGAGTGAACAGTTTTCTTGAGTGTTTGAGAAATAAACTGCAGTCCCTTTGTATTGCCACTAGGTGTCAAAAAAGTCCTTCTTCATGCTTTTGATGGGAAACCATCTGTTGCTATGGAGGGAGTGAAGGCCGGCTATTTCTTTTCTATCCCTCCATCCATAATAAGGAGTGAGCAGGTACAGCCAAGCATGCAGTCAGCTTATCTGTCATTCGTGTGTAAACAGACCAAACTAGTTTATTTAATTGACACAGGTAACAGTTGTATGTGAGTATTTACACTCCCCACACAGCACTGGCGTGTTGACTTTGTTTTCATTGGTTGACTTTATCACATTGAGCATTAATGATTTATGGTGATCTGTGTGTGTATTTTCCACCAAGAAGCAGAAACTTGTGAAACAGCTGCCGTTAGAGAACATCTGTCTAGAAACTGACTCTCCAGCTCTTGGCCCAGAAAAACAGGTCGAGTATTTAAAAATTTCTTATATTATTCTCTTTGTTTGGGAGCAGTCATTTAATATTTTCTTTATGTATTACAAAGAAAATTGTATAACAAATGTTCTAGTTTCTAGTTTGTTGTAATTAATATAGTTGATAATATGATAACTATAAGAATCAATACAACGATTGTCCCTTGTCCTGACTGCAGGTGAGAAATGAGCCAAAAAACATCTGTGTGTCTGCCGAGTACATCAGTAAGATCAAAGGGGTGTCGCTGGAGAAGGTGATGGAGGTGACGACACAAAACGCTCTCCAACTCTTTCCGAAGCTGAAGGCTGCCATCAGACCTTGACGGAGAGCACAAAGAATATTTTGTCTATCAAGAAATGCCTTGAAGGATTTGCCAAGGAAAAATTATATATATGATGGAAACAAAATGCCCTACGGTGTAAAAAGCAAAACAAAAACGTGAGAAAATAAAGACGAGTTTACAAACTCACATCCAAGTTGTGCTTTTTTTGTGCATTTGACACATCTGAAATTCCCGCCACTGACATCCTGCATGTCAGTTTTATATCCTAGCATAAGCAGAGCAGTAGCAGTTATTTCCTTGATCACTTCTTCAAATTAAAAGGCAATTCATCATTAACTTCATGACAGCTGATGCTACCACACTCTGATGGCAAAGTTCACAGCTGCATGGGGTAGTGTTGCCTTCACGTGCACCTCATAATTTTCTGCATTTTCACTTTTGAGCTGTTAAGTTTTTTTTTTTAAACCACTTATGAAACTAAATTTATTTCTTGTTTTTGTTTTGTTTTTTTACAAAAGAACAAATTGAACTGAGTGGTCAGTTTACACTAGTGGTGCACTAAGATAGTTTAATACCACAAGACTGTAATCAATTCTGCTTTCAGACTAAATAATAGAATTATGTCTGCTGCTTTTGTGTTTGCACATCTTAGATTTAGGAAATCAGTGAATTGATTTGATTTGTTTGAGTTGTGAGATAGTTAGATAAGCTTCAGCTGAGTTGTACTGACGTGCTGTCTGGAGAAACTAGTTCAGGGCTATCTCTAGCAGATTAGACCTCTGTAATGGACTTTTGTCCAGTCTTCCTAAGACAGTGATAAAAAAAGCTTCAACTTATCCAGAACACAGCTGCTAGAGTCTTAAAGACTGAATGTAAGAGCTGAATGTAATCCAGCAAAGCAGTTCTCAGATTACTGCACAGGTTCATTTTGTCTGCCAGAGAATAAATTCTAAAAATATTATTGCTTATTCATAAACTTTTAAATGTTTTTACCCACAGTATATTTTAGATATGCTGAACTCTCTAGATCTCTCAGACTGGCAGATTCTGAGTTACTCTAAAATGAAACTGAATACCTTTTAAATAAAGTTTCTTTACCTTCTATCAAACTTCAAGAAAACATTGTATTGCATCATGATTAAATGATATTTAAAAAAAAAAAAATCCTTTTGTCTATGTTGAAATTAGAGGCATTTCCAGAATTTTTTAAAAAAATGGGGTGTCACGAGGGACCAAGAAGCGCAGAGGCAGATGTGCATTTTGTTCCCCTGTGTTCTGAAATACAATTTCAGGCTCATGTGCATATCATGTGTCCTATTGCCGATTTTTTTTGGTAAAAAGTGGTGTTGGACAAGAATTTCAAGACACTTATTTTGGGAAAGTGGAAAAGGCATTTATACCTTTTCTACTTAAGCAACTTAACTGCTGACAGGTTGTATATCTAAAATATATTTAAAGCATCTAAAGTAAATGTACTCATCATGTGGGATGAAACTTTTCAGAATCATATAACCCAGCATGATGTTATTGTATCATAATTATTGACTTGTTTATATGTATATCCCTTTAATGTCAGGGATACTGCTACTTTTAATTGCTTATCTAATGCTCAGTAGCTCGATTAATAATAAAAGCTACTTTAAGCTACTCCCTTTTCCCCAAGTGGCGCCACAACGGATAGCTCTGCATGTTTGATCTGGCTGTATTTCCGGCTGCATCCTCTTCCTATAGCAACTCCAAAGTGAATTATGTGTATTCGTGTTATTGAACTGGAAGTATTTCACTTGTTAGACGAATGTGTAAACCGCTATGTGATCTACAATCCCCCCACCCCCAACCTTCTAGACACACCCCTGCTTGTAAGCGTGGTTATTAGAGTTAACTAAAACTAAAGTAGTTAACTTAAAAAAAGAAAAAGGAAAGAGTTAACTAAAACTAAACAAAAAAATAAACCTAGACCTGGAAAAAAAAGGTGTCCGCTGGCTAAAATAAAAATAACAAATTGACCTTTAAAAAAAAAGAAAACTAACCGAAACAATTTTGTGAACTTGAAAAACTAGCTAAAATAAAATAAAAATGTCTTTAAATTTTGTGTTTATTAATTTGGTTTTTAAAAAAGAAATAAATTAATAAATATATCTAGTATTACAGTAGTACATTGTCTATTATTTTGCTCTGTTGTACTACTACTACTATTATTGTTGTTGTTGTGAATTGTGGAAATTTCTGAGTAGCCTCTGGTACACCTTTGGGGCAAATATGGATTTACCTTATCTTAATAAATAAATAAATAAATAAATAACCATTTACTTTGAGCGTTGTACTACTTCTCGTGGCCATAGTAACCTTACATCGAACGTGAGAGAGCGCATGTCCAGCACATGGTCTGGCAGAAAGCCTTGACGGATACTTCTCCCCCATGTGTCCTTTTTTTTTTTCTTTCTTGCTTGTTGCTCGTGAACGCCTCACGTGTTCACATCTCGCACCGCCCCATTGGAGGACACGTCAACCGGTCGCGTGCTGACGTGCGAGGGGCGACTGACAGTTTGTCCAGCCAGTACGGGCGTTTGTTGATGGCTGGAGCCCGCGGCTGAAGTTTGCCTCATTGGCCCGTGTTTGTTAAACTTCCTCCGGGGGAGCCTCGGAGAGAATCGGCACGTCCTCCAGCGCGTCGCCCGCCTTTTTCCTTCGTCCCGCTGGAGGTTTTTAAAGGAATTGTGTCGAGTTAAATCAAGGTGAACGTGGCTCATGCTACAGTAGCACAATGCTCGCTGGTGTTCACGCTCACTGAGCGGGGAGGACGTGTGAGGACGTGTGTTGCGAAGCTTTTGTTAGTGGTGAGTGGAAGTTGTTTCTTTGTCCATGCCTTTTGTCTCGGGTTTGTTTTGAAAGCTTCTCTTTGCGTTTGTTTTTTAAATTTTCCTTTCTTATCCAGGCTGTTAGCAACGTCAATATCACACTTTTGCAGTGTTTATTTTGTTGTTTTGCTTAAGCGTGCTATCCGTGGTCTTGTTGTACTCTTCAAGTGTGAAAACATAAACGGATATTCACCCAGAAGAGCAACACCACTTCACACATCTCTGCATGACACCCCAGCACCTGTTTCAAAGACCTTACTCCCCTGCAGGTTTCTAACCGACAGCTGCAGCATGGCAGGCGACACCGTGGTCTGGAGGAGTCTTAAGTGGGTAAAGCAGGCGGCCTGCAGAGCCCCACCAGGCGGCCTAACTGGCACCGGGAACCAGAGGCTGGTAAACTTTCATCACACCACTGGAACGGCAAGGGTGAGCAGTCAGCTGTGATTTGGGTGTTGGGCAGTTGCAGTTGCAGACTAGGATCAAGTTTCACATTGCATGCAGCGCAGATACCTTCTGTTTTTGCTTTTTGTTCACTATGACCTCATCAGCAGCAGAGCAGCAGTAGATAGAGGCTTCTGGAGGCAGGTAGTACAGAAGCAGAAGTGAGAGGGGGTGGTTTGTGAAGCAGGCTGTGAAGGATACAAACAGATTTCCTATAGCCTGATAGGGGTATTTAAAAAAATAAATAAATACATAATAGTAGCCCGCCAAGTGTGCGGCACTGCTTCTGTTATTTATTCGCTGTTGGGAAGTAAAGGCTCATAGTTAAAATTAAAGGATTTGTACTTTGGATATTTAATAATTAATCAATAATAGTCTTTTGGGACTGAAATAACAGCCTCTGAACTGAGCTGGTCAGAAGCTGGATTTGTATACACCTGGTTTTAGTATTTATAACGCCTTACACCAGGGATTCTCTTTTGCACCAAGCTGAAGGATCTGAAGGCAACAGTGTGAACTTATACTGTATTTTTGTAACCTGTTAATTGATACCAAACACTGATGTTGTATCTAATAGCAGTTTGCAGTGTATTTATTATAATACACTTTCATTAGAAACACCTCTGCGTGGGCCCTTTTCTGTAAATGCCAGCCCATCTTCTGTTCCACTTTAATAGGAGTTTCATGCAGAGCTCTGTGCATCAGGAGGAATACAGCTGTAATGTTTATTTTCTACTTTAACAGAACTAATTTGTTAGCAGGTTTTTCTTTAAGGGTTTTATGTGCTGTAGATACTACAAACCTGCGAACCTCACGGGTGGGAACAGCTCACATTACTGCAAAAGTGATGTTTTACACAATATGAGTTATTGTTTCTTTTCTTATTTACTTGATGTAATAACTAACATGTTATCCCACCCTTACTATTGCTTTTTCCACAAATCTGCTGCATAGTTGGCAAAAAACAGCTCAAATAGGGCTTCTTATGTAGAAATGTTTCCTGTATCAAGCTCCACATCTGTGGACCTCGGCTTTTGTTATTTATTTTTGATCTTTATAATTTTGTTAATCCATGTGCCCATTAAACACATAATTCAACAACTTGTAAATTAAGTAGCAGTGCAGCTATTTTAGAAGTAACTTTACATGCAGTGCATCACTGTAACAACATCATATTGTATTGCATTGCACTGAACACTATTAATGATTAGAGATGCCCTGACTGCAGTTTGTTGGCTGGTCCCAGCATCTCTACTCATGATACAGTACTCTCACAATACCTTTACCTCGATAATAATAATAATGTCATGATACAGCAATCCTGCTGAACTGATGAATTTATATATTGCAAGGTGGTCACCTACAACACATCACTGCAGCATCATATCACCATAGTATAATACCACTTAAAAGGGGGAAAAAAGCAGGAATTATGCTTTTATAAACAGCATTGTTGTGCCTGTGTGTATTGTCATTATTATTTAAGAATATTATAATATTTAAATTTAAATTTGTTAGCTTTCTTGCCATTTTTCTGCTGCAAGATTCTTCTCTTCTTCCCTGAAGTTTAGTTATCATCTTTGTTTTAATAAAAATATTGATATTTGGCGCCAGCGTTTCGGTAACATATCACAAGAGAAAGCAAAAAAACATTTTGTCCCGTCCTTACTTAACAGCTGCATAAGTAAATGTTGCTGAATGTCATGTTTTGTTCTTTCAGGAGAACGAGAAAGTCTGCGTCTACAGAGGCACAACATTTCACAGATACTCCACTATGGCTGCTTGCTTCAGTACAAGCTTAACAGGAAGTGCAAATGTGCATCGGAGGACCTGCAGTGCAAGATGTGATAAAGGTCTGAGGTACCACAAAGACTGGTCAAGTCGGCTGTTCTCTGGACATACGAGGCTCTTTAACCAGGACAACACCACAGTGGGGCGGCTGACATCGGAGGATATCGATAAAGCAAGAAGTAACAAGAAAAGGGACTTTAAGCAGCATACGCAAGTGGTATCTACTCTCTCTCTCTTTTTTGTAAATGAGTGTTTTAATGATAAATGCGAGTGTGTGTTTCACAGCTGCAGTGAAGTGTTTACATTTTATTTCCTTTGATTTCAGCTTAGTGAAAAAGCTCGAGAGAAGAAGGTACCCGTCACACGGATAGGAAGGCTGGTAAACTTTGGAGGTAGGTGATTTCTTTACCAGGGTGTTTGTCACAATAAAACCTGAATTAAAAAATGTCTGTAAATCTGAAAACAAAGTGTACCTCTCAGTACACTCATTTGACCCTGAGTTGCTCCACTGGGCAAGAACTGGACAACGCCAGCTTCTGTGGGAATACTGGGCTGCTGCCAGGTGCTGTCAAAGTGTGATCTGCATGAATGTGAAGCAGCAGCAGTGTTGAAAACTAATCACACTCCCCCCAAAAATGTGTTTTAAAATAATCAGTTACAGCTTCTTTAATGGGATTTTTTCTTTAAACTGAGAGAACATCCATAAAAATCGTTAACCAATTTAATGTTGAGCTCCCTTTTATTTTTATATATTAAATGAGAATCTGACCTTTTTAAAAATGATAATCCTGGATGGAGTCTGGGATTTTCATGAGCAACTAACGACTTTTTGCGATAGAAGTTCTGCAAACTAGTTCTGCAATTTGTTTTTGGCAGTGCTGGCACTTCCTCCAAGTCTAACTCAGCGAGACGTCAATATGCACTTGAGTAAAACTCCCTCACAGAGCCTGAACATGCCGTTTATACAGACATCTGTTTTTTTCTAAGTAGAATAGCCACTGTTGCTTGTATTCCTCATACTGTAAAGTGTTTGGGTATCAAAGTTTAATTTTGGATTTAGTGGAAAGAGTCTGACCTCATGACCTTGGTCAGCAGTTTTCAAGAGGTGGGGTGAGATTGTGGGAAGTGCTGACGTGCTCCCTCACAAGACTTAAATTACAGAGTATCAGTAGCAGAAAAAACGTTTCTGGAACATGCCTGAGAATCCAGCTAATAGGAAAACGTGCAATCAACCATCAGCTGCCTTCTCGTAGAAGTATCAAATGTTTCTCTCACTAATTCTTGGCCTCCATTTGCCCCTGAGCCTTCTTTGGTGCTGCTTTAAGAAATTATACCCAAGTCTGGTTACTGATTGTTGTTATCACGTTCTTTTTTTCTATGCAGTAGTTATCATATGCAAGTAGGTTGTTTGTAAGGGCAACACTGCTCTTGCAAGCAGTTACCAACACTGATAATGTTAACTTCATCTTTGCAGCAGTTTATTCAGTGAATTGTTTGTTTTGTTTTTTAAAATTATTCACTTCCTTTTGCAGGTCTGGCAGTTGGACTTGGCATCGGAGCAATCGCAGAAGTGGTCAAGAAGAGTTTAAAACCCAAAGAACAAGGTGACAACAGGAGACTTTTGCTTTACGTGTCTGCTGAGGTTGATCCTCATGTTTGGGCTTTGCTAATGTCAGGAAAGCTATAGCTGCTCCTCTAAACCTGCACAGCTGACCTGTTGTTTAACTGAGACTGTTAAGATAAGCAATCGTGAGTAAACTACACACCTTCCGGTTTATCGTCAGGATGTCCATGGTAGTCCAATTCTGGATACTGGGGTTCAATATTTTCTGGGTGGAAGCAGAAGCTTACGTAAGCACAGAATATCAGCGAATACTTTAATGTTTGGGGAAATGCAGGACACTATTGTAATGTTTTGTTTTAATGTTTTGTTTTGTTGGAAATAAAAATGGAAAGTTTGTGGATTTAAATTGATGTTAAAAAATTGCTAATGTTATGACTAAAAGTTAGAAAGTGATATTGTAGATGCTTCATTGGCTCTAGGTCAGGACTCGAATTTAAGCAGATTAGTGGTATTGATTATGTTGCTTGCTTTGAGCAGCAGGTCACATTTCCTCTGGATGTAACCTTCCACTGAAGCATGTGTTCAGTCGATCCACTCATCAGAATCTTGTTCAAGCAAATCATCTTGCAGACATTTTTCACCTGTCATAAATATAGCTGGGCCTCAGTGAGCTGTACACACAAAGCACGATCAAGCAGATTATCTTAAAGCTTTTAGTCTTTCCTCCACACTCACCTGACCTGAACCCCACTAAACATCTAGGAAGTGGGGACACTTTAAGACAGAGAAAGCAGAATGTTCCTGGATAACATGGATTTGCATATTTAGGAAGAAAAGAAAAATGGTAGCATTTATTGTGGATTGGATTTTTCTAAGACACATGTTCAGTTGCGAGTTGTCTTGGCACATGTTATAAACAGTTTTTGTGTTTTCTAGGTAACAAAAAGGCTATAATGGATTCGAATGCTTTCCTCTCTGAAGCCAATGCTCAAAGAATTGTCCGGACGCTTTGCAAAGTTCGAGGCGCTGCTCTAAAAATTGGACAGATGCTCAGTATTCAAGGTGAGGCACAGACACATACACCTGAATGATGCACCTTAATGGATCTCAGCTGTGTTAATCACTATAAACACAAGCAGGAGTTAATCTTTAGTGATACAGTATTAACTGATCTCACGTGATACAAGGACATGAGGATCTGGACAAACTGCTGAGGCATATTATAAGCAGGAAACCCACATGTGTCAGTGTACAAATAAAGGTTCAACTTCCATCACAGACTAAACAATCCTACTGTCTGCTGCTTCAACCTGTCAACAAGACTCTGTCATGCCTCTGATTTGGACTCGCTGGCTAACAAATGAGATCGCTTCACCAACTTTAAAATGTCATCCCCAAAAATAAACATCGGGCCAGCTGTACACAATACGTGCAATTCCAGTGGAGTTATTGTAGGTGGCAGAGTCTAGCCTGACTGTGGTCTGTTGACTTTAAAAAGCATGTTTACAGCGCAGTCCTGTTTTTCAGCTCTGGCCTGTGCAGTCATGTATGATCCCTGTGATAAAATCATTCAGCTAAGCATTTTTTTAAACATTAATCCTTAGCAACCTTTTAAAAGAAACCACAAGATTGTTCAACAACACTTGTTTTAAAGATTTTTTTTTTTTTTTTTTTTTTTTAAAAGCTTTATTTTCCCTTATCCAAACTGACATGGTAGCCAGGTGTGACACAGTTTCAGCGTTATCATCAACTAACTTCGTTTATCTTAATACTGACCTTGAGGGGGGGGGAAGCTGTTGACAAAACGGTGTCACTTCAAGGTCCGTTTAGTATCTCTTCAGCTTTCAAACGATCCTTATCTGCAAGGAGAGTAGAAGTGAAACCGTTTGTGATTATTAGTTTTCACGTTAAAAATACAGAACAACAACTATTTCCAGTTTTTCAGCTATATGAGGATTTGTTGTTTTTCTTCCCATATGACGGTAAACTTATTTACATTTTGAATATATTATTAGATAATAAAAGAATTTGAAGGGAAACACTTGTCTCTACTACAGTAAAGCTACATTAATGGTTATATTTCTATTTTCTATTTATATATTTTATAGTTTAATTTATGTGAAGGAGATTGATCTTAGTGATGGACCTATAGAGTGTTAAACCTAACTCAGCTATGGCCTGGACCCTGTTTTAGTTCATTCTTATCTCTCCTCTGCACCATTTTCAGCTCTAGTCTAACTCGCTGCATGATACCAGCTAGCCAAATTTAAGCTTTGAGATATTTTTTCATTTAAAAACAAGGATTTAATTAAGACTAAAAGTTTTGCACACTTAAAAAAATGCAGTGCAAATGGATACTTTTTACTACTACTTCATCATTTACCTGCTCCCATTAGGGGTCACCTCACTCTGTCCCTGTCATTCTCTTTTGTGACACTAACTCTCTGCATGTCCCCCTTCACAACATCTATGAATCCTCTTTGTGATCTTCCTCTTTTCTTCCTGCCTGGCAGCTCCATATTCAACATCCTTTATCCAGTATATCCACATCCTTTGTAAACTGTCTCACCCTGAGCATTTTCAATTCATTTTAATCCTAATTTTCAGATCTGCCTCCTTCCTGTCTTTTCAATAACACCTGGATTATTATTTTTTAAACGACATGACTTACCCTATAGGTATCATCATGCGTTTCATTCGCTCTGTACTTTTCTTTTTTGTCTATCAGATGACGCCTTTATCAACCCTCAGCTGGCTAAAATCTTTGAGCGAGTTCGACAGAGTGCAGACTTCATGCCTACTAAGCAGATGATGGTACAGTATAGAGAGCACTGGCAAACTATACAAATAAAGTTACATTTCTCCAGTTAATTTTTTTTCTTTTTCTTTCTACAGAAAGTTATTTACAATGATCTCGGCCCAAACTGGAGGGACAAACTGGAATACTTCGAGGAGAGGCCGTTCGCAGCCGCGTCCATTGGTCAAGTCCATTTAGCAAAGATGAAGGATGGCAGGGAGGTAGCTATGAAAATTCAGGTGAGAGAAGTGTTTGTGCTGAGATAAATGCAGATGTTAAGTGGGTCATAAGTCAGCAAATAGAATAAAATAACTCAATCAAATCTTTTCCTTCAGTACCCTGGAATAGCAAAGAGTATCGAGAGTGACGTGAATAATATCATGACTGCTCTGAGGTTAAGCAACGCGCTGCCTGAAGGTATTTTTCTTATCATTTAGGGATAACAGCTGCTATTGTCTGATCTTTGTAAACCTGCAGCTCGACCGCAATGATACCCCCCCCCCCCCCCCCCCCCATTTGACCTCTTTTTCCAGGTTTGTTTCCTGAGCATCTCATTGAGGTCATGAGCCGAGAGCTGGCGCTGGAATGTGATTATATAAGGGAAGCAAATTGTGCCAGAAAATTTAGGTGAGTTGTTTGCATTTATTCTTACTAAATCGACTGAGCTTGGGTAATGTTTTATTTGTCTTTGCTAGAAGCATGCTTTGCACCAGAGTTTCCATCTAGCTACAGGTAGCCATAATTGCTACTACTCACACAATACTGTTCAGATTTTAGTGAAACACAGTGATCACCTACTTGGTCTTCACTAAAACTGCTCAAGATCACGGTCACATTTGTCATTTTATGGGCAGTCACCTGTGAATTGTGATGGACTGTGAGACAGATAAGCTGCTGCATTATTGACATTCTGGCTTGTGGCTTTTATCTGTATTTTTTTTTTTATATTTTATATTATTTAGCTGTTTATGTATAAATGCGTTGTTAGGTTAGGTTTTAGATTTTGAAGGGTTTAAAAAATATTTCTCATATTGTCTGTGGCTTTTGCGTCAAATTCCCAGAATTCACTTGTTTTCCCGCCTCCTCGGAGACTCTGTTTGTTTCACCATTGGTGCCACTTTTTTTTTGGTATTTTGGGGGATTTTAGCTACTGTACTGTATTTCTTACTACAAAGTATTTTCTCGTGGATGTTTTGAACCCTCTTATTTTGTTTAACAACATACAAACTTAATTTAACCTTTGGTCTCTGCCAGTTTTTCCTGGAAAGTCCTACCAGGCAACAACTTACAATAATAGCTGCTGCATAATGAATGATATACTGTATACACAAAGATTGCTGAAGAACCTACTTTTTTCTCTCCTTAGAGTTCCCATAGTAACACCTTCACAGCGCTTGTTGTGTCATAATGAGTCCTAAAGATATTTTTGATTTGGGTTCATGCCCTTGACATTTGGCAACAAACAGCAACTAGATCATGAACATGCAGTACTGTGCAAAAGCCTTGAGCCCCACCCCTCAATTTATTGAAACATGTTCCAACATAAATGGAAATGCATAAAAATAAAAAATCTAACAAGCTTGAAATTCCATTTTTGTTATGGCCATCATTATTCTTCAATATAGCCTGAACTCTTAGGCAAGCTTCTATATTATGTGTGTATGTGTGTGTCTAGGTGTGCTTTTACTGCATTGGAAGTGTGTTTGGCGTTATCATGCTGAAAAATGAAGCAACTCCCAATCAGATGTTTTTCAGACGTTGTTGCGTGGTGGCTCACATTCAGATAACTTTATTTATCCCACAATGGGCAATTCAGTTTGACAGTCCATGATTGCAACAATAAGACAGAAATAAAAATCAACATCTAACAGTACTTTTCTGAATTTCATCTGGCTGGAATGCAGCACTCCAAGAGGTTTTCAATCCAGTTCTTGTATAACTGTTCATACCCCAGCCTATCCTTAATAATGGTTCCTTGACAGCCACCCTTCTGTTGGGATAGTTTCTGATGACGCATCAGTTCTCCAGATTTTCCACAGACAAAACTTTGAGACCTTCAAAAATCCCGGAGAACTATTGCTCAAGACCAGACAAAAACATTTGGCCCCTTGGAAGCAAAATATAAAGAAATGGGTGGCTCAAGACTTTTGCACTGTGCAGAGCACCTGAAGGGTCAGATAGGGGCTTCTTCTGACTTTGTTGCTTTGTGTTTGGTAGCGAGCTGCTGAAGGATCACCCCTTCTTCTGTGTGCCTGATGTGATAGACGAGCTAAGCAATAAGCAGGTTCTCACCACAACACTGGTGCCTGGTTTCCCGCTGGACAAGGCCACACACCTCCCTCAGGACCTCAGGAATGAGGTATGCTTTTAAGAGCTTCACTCTGCTCTAAACTCCACACCACTTACAGTATATTTAACACCTGTGCTCTGCCAAGATGAGGTACATGCCACCTTTAAAAAACAAAACCCTGAGACATGGCAGCATGTAGCAGAGATAACTATTTAAGTATCAACACCCACTTATAAAAACACCTCATGTCACTTCCAGTTGTCTCTCCTTCTGCCAGATTTGTGAGCAGATCCTTATTTTATGCCTGAGGGAGCTTTTTGAGTTCAGATACATGCAAACCGATCCGAACTGGTCCAACTTCTTCTTTGATCCACAAACTCATAAGGTCAGTTTGCCCGAGTTGTACCAGAGACACGTGTGGATTTGATCTTTCTCCTTTTCACTGACGCACGTTTTCTGTTTTTATGACTTCATGTCAGGTTGCGCTGCTGGATTTTGGAGCTACTCGAGGATTTAACAAGAGTTTTACTGATACCTACATTGAGGTGAGAAGTGTTCTCATTGGCTATTGCCTATTGTGCTACATGAATTTTAAAAGAAAAAGATGCATACACCTGCCTGAGAATTTAGTTTATCTAGTTCTCAAACAGTGATGTGCAAATGTTATGTAATTTCTTTATAATTATTCTTCTAATGTGCCGTGTAATGTTTTTTAAGTGGTCTCGACTTGTAGTTCTCGAGGTTTCTGAAAGTCTTTCAAAGTTTCTTGAACATTGGCTACTCTTTCACCAATTCTCAGTCCAGATAATTCTGGTCACATGAAGTACACTTAGATTATGAATGTAATTACAACATTTTGTTTTGTATTTGGAAAATAGTGTTCATGAAGACTATCAAGAAACTAAACACACATACAAATATGTAAAAAGGATGTGAAAAACTTAGCACACTGCTTTGATTGACAGAATTAAGCAGGCAAGACTGCTAATGAAATGCGCTTGATTGAATGAACATCAGCAAGTGTGAGCACCTCCATAGAGAACAGAGGTTTTTGGAGTTTTCTGGTCTGGAGCATTTAGGCATTTCCCTGTAGAGTCACCCAAAAAACCCCATTAGCTACATCTCACACTCTGCAGACCTCAGTTAACATGTTAAAGTCATTTTGACAGATGAGACTAAAGCACAGGTTCATGTTTGGAGAAAACCAAACACAGCATATCAGCACAAACACCCCATATCAGCTGTGAAACACCATGGTGTAGAGGTGATGATTGGGTTTGTGTTGCAGCTAAATGCAACCGTACAGTGATCCAAAGCACAGCAGCCAGTCTAGAACAGAATGGCTGAAAAAAGAGAAGAATCGAGGTGCTGCAAAAGCCCAATGTCCAGATCTCAAGCTGATTGAAATGCTGTGGTCCCAGAAACTGAACTGAAGCAACACTATAAAGAAGAGTGGGCCAAACTCCTCCACCATGTTGTGAGAGACTCATAAAGCCGTGCAGAAAACGAGTTCTTCAGGTTAATGCCGCTAAAAGTGGTTCTACAAGCTGTTGAATCATGGGACACGACTGCAGTCCTTTTCACGTTATTCTGTTTTTGTCATTTTGCTGTGAGAATATGTTAACCACACAAAATTCATCAACCCGTTGAAAACCTTTCTAGAGGTAAAAATGTTCTTATTTTGAAACCTTAAAGACAGATGAGGTGCTTTATTGTTGTGCAGACAAGAATTTTAGTTGAGAAATATCTTTTCGACATGTGAAAACATCTGGTGCGATTTCTCTCACTCAGATTATAAAAGCGGCTGCAGATCAGGACAGAGAAGGTGTCCTACTGAAATCCAGAGAAATGAAGTTCCTCACAGGATACGAGTCAAAGGTGAGAAACGGACATTGTAAATTTTACTAATGAACCACACCACACTCCTTCAGTTCAACAGTGGCTGAGAGTTTGTGTTTATGATTTGTCTGTTGTTGTATTTTTGAATGTAGCGTGAAAGACATGAAAGGTTCATGCAGTCAAACAGCAAACTTACTGTTTTCAAAGTAAGATAGTAAGAGAGGAACTTCTGAAATGCACCACATTTTTATTGGAAATGTTTTGAAATATTCAGTCACTAGTAGTATTTATCAGGTGCGACCTCTAGTGGCACCCAACAGGAACTACAACAGCACTAATATTTTGTGAACACAGTCTCACTCTCTTGGTTTTTATTATAAGGGAATTGTTATGAGATGATAGTAAAAATTACTTATAGTAGATACTGTGGGAAAAAAAATTTTCTCTTTATTATATGGTGCCTGAAGATCACATTGCTCTCTCGTCTTGCTACAGTTCTTCTGTAGGTTTAGTGTGTTCCAGTGTTGTTCAGTCTGTCTCTTCACATAACTCCACAGTTATTCCCTGAGGCTGAGAGCAGGCCTGTGTGTCTTAAATCAAATTCGCAGCTCTTGTGGTAGAGGAAATATTTTTTATTGAGTCTGGCTTTGTGTTTGGGCTCCATGTTCTCCTGCAAAATAAATATGTGACCAACGATGAATGAAGTGTTAGCTTTAGAAGTGCTGATGGAGGGGATTATTTCAGCTTGTTTCCAGTCTCTGTTGCAAGCTGCTGGGTGCAGCGTCCTATTCAACACAAATAAGACTGATATTGATCTCTTTGTCTAAAAGCAGAGGAGCAGGTTTCTGTGCATGCTCAACATTTACTTGAAAGCCTCTTGATCATTTTTCTTGTCTTCTGCATTAAGGCGATGGAGAACGCCCACGTGGATGCGGTGATGATCCTCGGGGAGGCCTTCAACTCAGAAAAGCCCTTTGACTTTGGAATGCAGAGCACAACCGAGCGCATCCACAACCTCATCCCAGTGATGCTGAAAGAGCGTCTCACGCCACCGCCTGAGGAAACCTACTCCCTCCACAGAAAAATGGGCGGCTCCTTTCTCATTTGCTCGAAACTCCAAGCTAAAATCGCCTGCAAGAACATGTTCCAGGAGGCCTACAGAAACTACTGGAAAGATGGAGACCCCAAGTCCACACATTGAAGACTGCTTTTCCAGAAAGTGTGTTGAAACCAGGAATTTTTGTCATGCTGAACAGTTTTTAATCTGCAAATTTTTGGGCTCATCGGGCCAGAAAGTGTTTTGTTACATGATATACTAATAACTACCTAGATTTGTTGGTTTTTTACTCTTTGTTAAACTAAACTGTTACAGTACATATAAAAAAAAAATGCATATTGGAATAATCTCTACCCATTAGGAATTTCATATCTTTATTTAACATTTAATTGCTTGCTTTGACCTGGACTTCAATCCAGACTAACTCTTGCTATACCGTCCTTAATAATGTCTCTTTTGTATGTATTGTTTGAAAAATTTGTACCTCATAATTATGTGCCTGTATGATCTGAGGGAGTGTACTTCATCTGACCAGGATTGTCAGTTGAAATAAATTGAAACTGATGCTGCAAAAAAACAAACCAAATCTGTTCTAGCGAGCACCGGAGATCTATTGAGTGAAGCAAAATGCAGACAGAAGTAAAGAAAAGGGTGAAAAAAATGAAAATTCATATGAAAAAAATATTTTAATTCACAAGAAAAAAATTCAAGTTTAGAATTTTATAACTGCAGAATGTCTTAGTGACAGATGTGTGTGATGAAAGGAGATTCAAACGTCACACAAAAAAAACCCTGAAATCTAAAACTATTTAGAAATATTCAGATCTCTTGGGTGGTTCTTTGTTAAAGCACATCCTGTTTGCTTAATAATCTATGACTGAGTACACCTGTGTTAAAATGAATGCAATGGAATTGATCACATTTATCTGCTCTCATAGGAGTCATTCTTTAAAATCTGTTGCAGAAGCGGTACCAAGCCACAAATGTTCAGCTCTACCATTAGCTGGTCAGTCCCAAATATGAAGCTGTTAAATGGGAGCACCCAGTGCCTTTATTTTTGCAGTCACCAGTCTCTGTTCGGTCAACTTTAAACCTCTACACTGCTGCCCGAAATCCTGCAGCTCTCTACTTGAATTGTGATGCTGGTAAAACCAAACTTGGAGCGCAGGACCCTTGTTGCCTTCCTGAGGATGATCTGCGAATCAGCATCTTCCTCTGGAAAAAAACAAACAAATAAATACAGACAATGACTTGATTTTATTGTCAGTGCTCTTCTACAACTTTGGCTCAACTCTTCCTCTTCATTTTATTGTTGATGCTAGAATTTTGCTTGTACTCAGAAGTTCATGGAAGTAAATAAAACTTCAGCCCCCAAAGACAATATTTTACCTCTTTATCTTGTATTCTGAACTTGTGGGGGGTTTTTGTGTTCTATATAAATCAGATTATATTCATAGAGAGTTGGGGAATGGGTGCTGTGATTTATACATCAGGGAAACCAAACAACCCCTGGCGAAGCGAATGCCACAACGCAGAAGAGCTAACTCGTCAGGCCAGGACTCTGGAGTCTATTTACACCTAGAGCTCAGTGGACACTCTTTCAATGATGAGGATGTAAACATCCTGGACAGGGAGGAACGCTGGTTGCAGCGCGGAGTCAAGAAGGCCATTTATGTGAAAAGGAAAAAACCATCTCTGAATTGAGGAGGGGGCCTCGATTCCACCATCTTACAATGCAGTGATTGCAGCCATTCCCCAACTCTCTATGAATGGTACTCATGGCCATTGATCAGTGGTTGTTGATCAGTTGGCATATTAATGATCAAGGAACTGACCTCCCAGCCCATTGTTCATTCAGTGGTGCTAGTTTCAGTCATTGTGCAAATGTACTGTTTGTAAGATTGGGGAAACCTGCAGTCAGCTGAGACTGAAGAAGTCACTTGGATGAGTGACAAAATGTTTCTCCCACTGAAAAGGCTGCGTCCAGATGAACCCAATCAACCTTTTGGGGTTGTTTTTAGGTGTTTGTGTCCATATTCTTCATTACTTCCTGTATGTGTTTTGTTCAGATGCAACTTTGCAAACCTAAGCTGTGCCGCCATGTTATGTTTGCAGAGAAGTCATACTTGCTCAGTCTTTTTTTAAACGTGCCATCAATGGACTTGAATATTTCACATGTTAACTAAGGCCTGTAGAATTTGAGAGTTAGATCTTGGGGTTTTTTTGTTTTTGTTTTGTTTGTTTTGTTAGTTTTCTGGGACCTTCACTCCTAGAAAGAACTAGAATGCTCCAGAAAATTGCCAAAAACCTTTACTTCTATAGAGTTCATCAATGAATTAATTATTTGCTGATGATCATTTAATCACATGCATCTGATTAGCAGCACCTGGCTGCTTCTTACCCTCCTAATTCTCGTGGAAGCAATAAGAACTTTCTTTTTCTGTTGACTGGCACCTTACATTACTACTATAATAGATCAATATTTGCCAAAGTGTTTTCCATCCTACTTACTTAGAATACAAACATTCTGATCAAACAATAAACAAATGTTTACAGGACCAGGATAAAAGGTGCAGGATGGGTGTGTGGTGTTTCATTTCTAATTAAACCTCCATAGTTTTAGCAGGGGCACCACCAAGGGGAGGGGGGGGGGGGCAATGGGGGCAGTGGGCACTCCCAAAAATCTGCAGACAGATTTGCAACAGATTATTATGGATTTCCAAGTCTTATTTGATTTTTATATGTATCTATTTTCAGTGATATCAACTTCAAAAGCAGAAAATTAACAAATTAATTCTTTTCTTTTTCTCTTTTTTGCCATATTTTTCAAGTAACTTATATTTGACAACAGCATAATAAAACTGGAAATTCTGGTTTTTTACTGAGTTTTAGAGCAGGTTCGGCTTCCTCTCCACATTAGTAACAGTACTGTCTTCGCCTCTTACCTGTGGCAAGGTGCACGGAAAGCAGAGAATGAGTCGTGTTGAGGCTCCACATGTGTAAACTGTGAATGGCGGTGACTCCTCCTACAGACAGCAGCAGCTCTCTCACGGCACCGAAGCTCACGTCCCGAGGAGCGCCTTCAGAAAATAGACACGTTAGGTAAACTGTCGCTAAAATCTGAACGTCACCACAGGCGGAGGGAAGTGTGTTTACCTTCCAGTAGTATCCTGAAAACATCCCTTGTGACAGGAAGCGTTGTCCCAATAACGAGAAGAGAGAACAGGAAGGTGCAAATCGGATCTGCTACTTTATATTCAGGCTGTGAAGAAGACAGAAATATGATCAGAAACAAATGATGGAATGATACTGCTCTAATGAGCATTTACAGCAGCAAGGCCAGTGTTAAAAAGTCACAACCTGCATATAGCATGCTTTGGACTGTGGGAGGAAGCCGGGGTACCTGGAGACCGTGCTCTATCATTATTTTTGTTATTTTACTGTTATTTTTCATCTTACACTGACCCAGAAGTGGATGATGGTGGCAGCCAGCATGACACCGACACTTTGCACCAGATCTCCCACCACGTGGACGAAAGCTGCCTTCACACTTGCATTACCGTGGCTGTTCCTCTGCCCATGTTTGTCCCTCTGGGTCAGGTTGGTGGCAAACCCATGGCTGTGGCCATGTGAGCTGCCAGGCTGATGCAAGATCAGGATCATCCTGGGTAAAACAAAGCAAAGACTGCTGACTGCCCCCCTAAACTAAGCAGAAATGATCCATAAAGTAAGCTCGGCACACTCACAGGACATTGACCCCCACAGCACAGCCTGATGTTATGAGCATGATCTCACTGTCAATCTCGTATTCCCCGTCGGAGATCCTCTGCACGGCTGATAAGACGAGCACTACTGTCACGGCCCAGATCGACACGACAGATAGAAACATGGCCAGAATCTCTGCGTGAAACAGTAACAGAGTCAGAAATGGCCCCGATAATATGAACGATATGAGTATGTGCAACTCATATGGACTAATATGCACATAAATTCAATGGGCACTTGATTAGATACACCTTGTTAGTATTGGGTTGGACGCCCTTTTGCTTTCAGAACTGCCTGAATTCTTCATGGTACAGATTTAACAATGAGCTGAACGCTTTTGGTCCATAGTTACATAATAACATCACACAGTTACTGCACATCCACCACATCCCTAAGGTGCTCTATTAGATTGAGATTTATTGACTGTGAAGGACATTTGAGTACAGTGCACTTGCTGTCATGTTCGAGAAACCAGTTTGAGATGATGTGAGCTTTGTGACAGGATGTCGTGTTTGTTCTCCTGCAGGATACTACCATCAAAAGTGACATTTAAATGATGCTTGGTCGGTACTAAGGGATCCAAAGTGTGTCAAGAAAATATCACACCATAACATCAGCACCTCCACCAGCCTAAACTGTCGATACAAAGCAGGACAGATTCATGCTTTTGATTTGTTTATTCCAAATTCTGACCCTACCATCAAAATGAGTGCTACCCAGTATGATCGTCTGTGTTGTACTGCTACTTCTGTTAACAAATCTTGAATAGGTGTACCTAATAAAGTGGCTGGTGAGTGTATTCCTGAGAGTTACTTGTGAGAAACTTTATCCTACCAGCTCGATACCACCCAAAAGTCATAGTTCCTGTCTTAGGCCTCGATGCGATCCACAGAGAGAAGATGCTGATCACAATGCTGACAAAATCAGTCAGAAGGTGAGCTGCGTCCGTCATGATGGCCAGACTGCCAGCGGCGTATCCACCTGCAGAGGAAACCGTATGTGTGTTTGGGCAGAGGAACCAGAGGAAGCCCGAGTGTGTCACTTTAAGATTAAGTTTGTAGGGAGCGATTCAAACTGAACAAGCTTTACGGACATTATTTATGTATGAAACAGTAAAAAAACAATTCAAAATAAACTTCATTTTTTGGTACAATCAAGGTTGCTGGCAGGGAAATTTAGGATTAGTCTTTTGTCTCACCAATGACCTCTCCTGTCATGAACACGAGGCTGACGGCACATGCAGTGAAAAGCTTCTTTCTGGCCAAACATCTAGAGTCCCTTTCAGTCACCGACCTCCAATCGTCCTCTTGGCAGAGCCATTCGTGCTGCAACAGCCCCTCCACACTGAGGGCGTCTTCATCAAATTCTGAGTCTGAGCACTTTTTCTCTGGACTGCTCACCCTGACACAAGACGGAAGATCTACACTCAGCCTGGCTCAGTGTGGAAGTCAACAGTTTTAAAGCCATCTGTGTTGAACTTTTTGGTGTTTCAGGATGTCAAAAAAATAAAAATGAAGACATACCACACGAGAGTCTCCAAATGAGTGTCAATCAAATGTTGCTTCTCTGGATCTGTTGACGACTTCATATCCTCATGTTATTGACAGCTGAGACACTCCCGTATTTAAGGTTGACCTGGAGCTGAAGGGAAGCCTGGCAACTTACCACCTGCTCTAACCCACGCTATCTCTCAGGGGTGGAGCACTGCAGGAGCCAATGGCAGGTTACTGAGCCAACTCCAGTGAAATTATAAGACAACTGCATGACATTTTCTGAATTATTCAACTTTATTTCATGAACTGCTTTAGAAGCAACTCAAATTTACACCAACAGTTGGAAATTTGTCAAGTGGACAGAACAAACCCAACATGGAAATGTTTAGATAATGACATAAAATACACATTTCTGTAAAATTATTCAAAAACTGCATTCAGGCACTTTTGCGTCAAGTATAATCATTGGCATACAAAAGTATACAAGCTGGCTTTTACACTGCAGTCAAGGATCGTCAGAAAAATCAGCATCCATATTATTATTAGATCCAGATTTATATAAAACGAAATCAAAATGAAGCGCAATCTCAACATTTTTACCCCGAGAGAAAATAGAAAAATATCATTTAAACAAAAGAACCTTTATCTTAATATATACTCCATTTGTAATAAATCCTCTAATCATAAATATAGCTCTGACTTTACACGACAATCACGACATACACAAAGAAGTCAAAATGGCAATAAATCAGAAAGCTGCGTTCTTATTTTCTAAAGAAAAAAAAAACTACGATGGTTTTAGTGTCAAGTGTAGAAAAATTCACACGACTTTCTATTCACCTCTCTGCATATTTTTTTTTACTTACGTGCAATGACAAAAATGACCAACTGTACCTCTTTTAAAACACTGGCTCACTTTCTTTCCAGGAGTTAAAACCGATTATTGTCACTGTGCCTGTGTGTAATTAAGTAAGCTTGAGCTGGAGCAAAAGGGACTTAAGCATAAAGGTTAAAAACATCACAAGTGGAAACATCAATCAACATGTCCGAAACACATTTCTTTTGTTTAATCTCTGCACAAACAGAACAAACAATGGTCCACTGGTCCAACAGGTTTTTTGCTTTAGGTAGTGAGGGAGGAGGCGGCTTGCAAAAAGGTGTGCTCCCCCAGCTGGTTGGCGAGTGGTTCCTGGGGCTTGCTGGTTGTTGCTAGGTGAAATCAGACACAAAGAGGGCGCTACAGCAGAAACCTCCATGTGACTTCTTTGGTTTCTACACATTACTGCACTCGCCCATCCAATCACAGTTAAATCTAACTCATTTGGGACTAATTTCTAAACATACCATTGAAGTAAATTCGAACTTTTTGTGTTAATTAAAAGTATATAAATCTGGTTTGATTTTGAAGCTGTTGTTTTACAATTATGAGTCTTCCTGTAAATGCCCTAAGTCATTACCATCCTTAGTAGATTTCAAGTGGACAAACACAAATGTGATCAACAGTCTTCATCCAACTCTCAGAAGGCGATTTAGTAATTCCTTAAAATCTCTCAAGTATCACAAGACTAAACTTCAACGACTCATTTACAACCTAGCAACCGTGTCACCTAAGGCAGCGCTAAAATTTTAAAACTAAACCTTTGTTATTTGATAAATCTGTGTGTGATCTGTGGCCACATCAGTAAACCCTTTAACGTACAGTCTGTTTCTATGTGCAGTACGACCGAACAAGCGTTCTTTTTCCCCAGCCACTGAAAACTGCGAGGCAAAGTAAAGTTGAAATTTCAAGTCACCATCTCAAACTTTCAACTTGCTGGCTCAAACGTCTGATTAGGTGAAACTTTAAGTGAGACTTCACTTAAAATCCTGAGTTATTGAGTCGTAACTTTGAGATCTGACACCAAAATTCTGATTTACGCTTGGCATTTTTTAAATCCTTTTTCAGTGCTGGAAACAAGCTTCCACAGAAACCCCTGAATCGGCATATTAAAAATAAAAATCTGAAAATTTCTGAATCTTGGGCCAAAACGTGCTCTGATCATGGCACCTTCAGAATATTCAGAACATTCAATATGAATGTGTGAGTTTAAAGTGCGCAGGAATATAAACAATTATCCCGAGCTCAGAGGCTTTGATCTGCATGGCTTTGTTATTTGTCTCCGCCCAAAATTCAGAAATTTAACATTTAAAATGAATAAATACGAGACTGGATCAAAGAAAAAGCACATTTTAAAAAAATATCTATGGCACAATCAAATAAATTGCAGTTTGACTCATGTAAACAAACAAATCTCTGAGATGAAAACATTTTCTGCACTTCAGTGTTTGATACATTCGTTCATTCTCCAGGTCCCGAACCCCCCTTGGCTGCATGAGTCTGAATCACAATCGGCGTGTTCTCCCCTGCAGAAGGTAACGAGAACAGGTGATGAACAGGTGTGTGGTGTGGGAGTGTTCTTAAATGAGGCAGTTGTTGACAAAACCACTCATGTCTCACAAAAAAATGACACATTAAGGAAAGTACGTCTCATCATTTAAAAATAAATAAATACATAGATAAAGCAGTTATGTTACTGACTGGGTTCACTGCCTTAGTTTAGCATGTTAGCGTGCTAAATTAAGGTATTTCACCAGACGATGGCGCTAGAGAACAAGTTAAGTGAACACCATCTGTACCAAATTTCATGTCAATCCATATTTGTACAAATTTTTCAGCCAAAACTCCAGAACTATAAATCTGTACGAATCATTATATGGCAATCTGTGCAATCGTTATTTGGAGATTTCATATATGCACTTTTTAAATTTTTATTTTTTAAACAAGCACACAGGAAGGAGACTTCTTAAATGGCATCCCTGTATCACCTCTATTCTTGTCTCTGTGGATATATTCATGCAAACAGAGACTTTAATGATTGGTTGTATTCATTAAAAAAAAAAAAACAAGATAATTTAAAAAGAAAAGCACTATTATTACAGTTTGAGTTATGATCTTTTATAGCAGGGAATAAACCATATAAACGGTATAATGCCATAAAAACAAACAAACAAAATAATAATAATTAAAAAACAAAACAAAATCCTTTAGGACAGAAACACCAAAAAACACTTATTGAAACTTTTCTCAATAGTGACAACAGATGATACAGCACAGAGCTGAGCTGGTGCTACAACAAAACAGCAGCTAAGGAGAAAAAAATAAGCAGCACAAAAACCTTTAAATCAATTCTTTGCTGTAAGATCTAGCAGCTGAGTTAAGCAGCACAGAGCAGCAGGAAGCTGACAACAGGTGAAAGTTATCTGGAGGAGGAATAACAACTTACCTGAATACATATTGGCATCGCTAGAGTTCGGCTGAATAACTATTACGGGATGGTCTGCTGTAAAACAAAATACAACACTGGGTAAACCAACACGGCTTCTTAACGACATCTCTTCAGTTTCTTTTGTCTTGGCTTGAAATGCACAAAGACGACAGAATACAGAGAACGAGATCGGCGCAGAATTTAAAGGATTAGCGTGACATTTTGTTAGGCAACAGCATCAGCAAATTTCATAACTGCCACTCTACATGCAAGTCTCACGTGTTATAATAAGACTAATCTGACCTTTAGCACATCTTAAAATGACAGAAATACAACCTCAGATGACCTATGAAATGTGTCATTATTTATGTAACAGAAATAAGCCAGAATGCAAAAGCAGTGTTTGAAAGTATACGAACACACTTACCGCTTAGATTGCAATTAACAGCGTAACTAGCATTTGGGGGTTGGATGGTTTTAGGTATTACCAATTACAGAGATCAAGATCAGGGCAGAATTTAAAGGATTAGAGTGACATTTTTTTTAGGCAACAGAATCAGCATCAGTGAATTTCATTAATTATGTCTCTACATGCAGGTTTCATCAGAGTAAAACAAATGATCTCGTCTTTAGCACGTCTGAAAATTAGACAAACGGGGGGCTATTAGGTTTGCAAAGTCACATCACAAAACAACACAAAACAACAAATCACAAAACATCTGGAACAATGTCCACTGGACAGATGAGACCAAAGTGGAGACATCTGTCCACAATCCGCAGGACCACGTTTGGAGAAAAATCAAACACAGCACATCATCAAAAAACCCTGGTAAGAGCATTAAAAAAATTTTTTTAAAAAGCTTTGGATTTCCTCTGCATCCTTCACATTAAGGATTTAATACGTGGACAAGATATTGGCATGCAAAAAAAAAAAAATCTTCCACAGTGAAACACTACTATAAGATCTAGCAGCTGAAGTAAGCAGCACAGAGCAGCAGGAAGCTGACAACAGGTGAACGTTACCTGAAGACGGATTAACACCTTACCTGAATGGATAGCAGCATCGCTAGAGTTTGGCTGAATAACTATTACGGGATGGTCTGCTGTAAAACAAAATTCAACACACAGCTTCTTAACGGCATCACTTCATCTGCTTTTGTCTCGGCTTGAAATGTACAAAGACGACAGAGTTCAGAGGTGAAGTATCACCAGTTACACACATCGAGATCAGGGCAAGATGTAATGGATTAGAGTGACATTTCATTAATTTCCACTCTACGTGCAGGTTTCATGAGGATAAAAGTAAAAAATATTTTGCCATTTAGCACGTCTTAAAATTAGATGGGGGTGGGGGGGATATTAAGGCTATTTCGATAAAAATGTAAAGTCCATCATTCTGCGGCGAGAAAGATTATTCACAAGTGGAAAGCATTCAAGACAGCTGCCAATCTTCCTAGCAAATTTACCCAGAGATCAGAAAAACTCAAAAGAAATCCAAGAGCTGTATGTGAGATTCTTCAGGCTACAGTTGTCATGTTAAATGTTAAAGTTTGAGAGAAAACAATTAAAAACAGACCAAACAACTATGGCTTGGTTAATAGAGAAAAAAATTAAAAGTGACAGTATGGTTTAGGTTTGGAAAGTTGCATCTGAACAAACCACAAAACTTCAAGAACAAAACCTTGAAGGGGTGATGATCTAGGCTCGTTTTGCAGCCATTCAGTCAAACATGAACTCCTTTGTATAGCAAATTGTTCCAGAGTCAACTGTTAGGCCATTTATCTGACAGCTAAAAGCTTGGCCCAAAGTAGGTAATGAAATTGGACAATGATCGCAAGCACAGCAGCAAATCCACACCAGCTTAAAAAAAGAGAAAAATTTGGTAAATGCCCACACACCCCACTGAAAAGAAACAAATCAACGAGTTGCAATGGGACACCCAAGTCGCGATTAAAATGCTGCGGTGGGACCTTAAGACAGCTGTGCATAAACAAATGCCTCCACTTCAATGAACCAAAGCAACGTTATAAAGAAGAGTGGGCCAAAGTCCCTGCATCCCTGTGAAAGACTGATGAAGTCATCCATCCATCTGTGGTTCTTCAAGCTACTGAGTCATGGGGTGTACTTTGTTTACGCACACACTGCTTCTGCATTTTAGCTTAAAATAGTTCCTCACCTGCATCTTGTTCTCTGATCTGAGCCTCCAGGTCCTCAGGGTCCATGTAGACAAAATTGTCCTCTTCATCATGTGGTTTGCACTTTCCGCAGCAGCAACAGCAGCAGAGGCAACAGCAGCAGCAGGTGAAAATAGTGCAGCACACAAACAGGGTCTAAAAGAAAACCAATGTGAGTATTAGGAGAGTTTTTGGACACATTGCGGCATGCTCTGGTAACATTTTGGCGTTTAAATTTCTGCATAATTCACCTACTACCAGTACAAACAACATCATACTCTGTTTTCACCTTTAAAACTACATCCCATTGCTTCTCACCTTGAACCAGCACTTGGACATGAGAAAGTAATATTTGACTCCCTCCTCCCCAAACTGCTCGGCCACAGAGAGGCCCATGGATCCATATTGGTCGTAGATACCACGCTTGTCCACATCAGTGAGGATGGAGTGGGCATTATTGATCTCCTTGAACTTCTCAGCTGCTTCGGGGTTGTCTGGGTTCTTATCAGGGTGATACCTTAAGGCCATTTTCCTGGTCAAAAGAGAAATAAAAAGAAAAACAAAGAAATGAGGGTTAGAATTCAGACCCCTTTTCTTGCCTTAAATGATTTGTTAGGACTGACAATGTAATGAGCTGGAAGTTAGTTATATATATGTTTTGCAATATATCTATGTCATGGCTAAAGCACTTGTGGATGGATGGAAACTGCATTTCGTTGCCTTGTACGACCGACCGACCGACAGACAGTGTTGACAGGAAAAACAGACTTTTTGAAAACGATGACACATTTTAGTCATGTGATGCAGTCATGTGACCAATTAAACTAAGATAGCGGAGGGCATTATACAGCAGTTGTTTTGTTTGCTCTCAATTTTGACAGCCCTATTAAAGATTAATATCAGTCTGTACATGCTTCAGATAGCTTTACTTCAAATTCTTTAATTCTCACTCGCTTTTGCAACTTTGTACTTTTGTGTTACTCGCAACTCCAACTCCACCTCATTGTTAGTCCATTTAAAAAAGTCGGTGCTTTTCCTCCACATTTTGCTGCGACGTTTCAAAGAGCCAGAAAGTAAATAAACAGCAGACAGAAATGAGGCAGGTCGAATCTTCTTGCGTTTCACGCATGCGCAGTACTGGAACATAAGCCTTTTCAGCTGTTTCAATGTGGATGCACAACTCTGTGAAAATGACTGAATATGCTAGTGAATAGAAGTGAAAGAGATAATCACACCTGTAGGCTCTTTTCAATTCGTCAGGAGACGCTCCCTTCTCCACTCCCAGCAACTTGTACAAACTCTCTCCTGTTGTTGACATTTTCCTCTGTGGTCTGTTTGGATCCTCCATGTTTCAGGATGTGTTTTCTGTGATATAAAAAACAAACAATTCCACCCTTTTCTGACAGGTACAATGCAGACAGATCAGGAAAGTAACTTCAAGGGCTCAAAAGTTTAGTTGAAATAAAGAAGTTTGAAGGGGAAAAAAGAACATATCTGGAAGTTCTGATGGACAGCACGCTCATCAAAGACATTATTCAGTATATCATTAATCTGCATTGTCCCAGTGCAAGTGAACGCAGCAGCACACTATTCAGACACTGTAAGGTGTTCTAATTCATGTTTATTGCTGTGGTTGAAGAAGTACTTCTTATCACAGAAAGTAAGCGTATTACTTGCACACATTTGTACAATTAACCTAATTTAGCCTAACCTGCACGTCTTTGGACTGTGGGTGAAAGGTGGGGTTCTCTGGGAGAATGGGGACAACATGCAAACCCCACATACATTCATATATCCAAATAAAGCTCAAAACAGAAAGTAGGATCAAGTTTAAATACAAAAGTTCCTCATACCAGCAGTTCGCTAAAGTGGTTTAACACATGTAATTACTCTGGTTTACAACTCTTGTTTATTGCTAATAAACCTAAATAGGCCTATTTGCTGGGGATGTTTTGTTCCTTAAAAGGACATCATACGCCTTCACATTTACCTTTTCAATTGAAAAGGTCAGCCAGCCTCTTTGAAGAACAACAAATGCATTTCAGCACCCCTTAACTTACATACTGACATGTTTTTTGATTAGCCCGTGCACCTTAGCAGCAAAATATAATTCTTTAAATTCAGTGAATCGGCTTTTGGTTTTAGTTACCCTACCACCTCTAAAGATTTATGTAGAACCACTGGTCACAATATGTATGCCAAACACTGCTTGTTGACGTCTGCATGTGTTTTAATGCCTAATATCCTTGTTTGATTTGTTTAATTGGTTGTAGTCTACAAGATTTACTAAGGGATTGTACATAAAATAAAGAATTGACTTGTTTTGCAAGCGTCCCTATGAATGCATCATTGCACCCATTTGTACTCTACATTATAATCAACCTAGTTCTTTTAGCCCGTTAAAATATCTTTGTAGAGCTGTTATGTTATATTTGTGGCAAATTTAGCTACCCTACTGGCTAAATTTGTCTTGAAATTGACAGTTTTAACGTCAATAAAACTTATTAGCTTGATAAATAAAGGACATAAGCGTCACTTTACCCAAACACAGACTGCAGCTACTAACTTGTGACAGAAATGTTACTTCTGGTTCAAAATGGCTTGATATTCATGAGAGACATGTTTGACCGATTATAGGTCAACAATTCATTCACACGAATCAGCTTTTAACACGACTGGCTGTATAACTACAGCTCACTCATAAAATCATTAGTTTAGCTCTTACATTCAACTGGTTTTGCTAAATTTCACGTGAACACCTGCGGGTTCAGACTGCTAGCTGACGCAGATACGTTTAGCAGGGCGGCTTGAGGAACATGCTCAGTCTTACTTACCAGATAAATAAAGATATTCGCTGTTTTCCGTCGAATCATAGAGTCGGAAAGTTGTCCGTTGACTAATTTAATATTTATTCATTAAAATAACTCAGTTACACGACCTTTTTTATGTTAACTGTGTCTCCTCATGACCTGGAGGGAAGTTGTGAAAGGAGCCGCAACACAGAAGCCGGAAGTTTGAGAACATTTTTTTTTTTTTTTTGCAATTTAAAGAACTTTATTTAAACAAGTACACAACCAATCAGTATCGCCTAGAAAGTCGTCTCTAAATCCTTTCCGAATTTTTTTAATTTATTAATATAAGATCCAGCTCACATAAAATTTGAAGACTGTGACAGTTATTATAGTTTGCTATTTTTCTATTTAGTTTTATTTTTTTTAATTATTATTTATTCGATTTTTTTCTTTCCAATACAGTTTCAAATCACGTTTTATTATTAGAAGTATAGCAAGGCAGAGAAGTGTGTAAGAGTGGTGCACGAAATGTATGATAACACTGAGGTAGTAGTGATAGATGTGTTGAAAGTGGGCGTGGGATTGCATCAAGAAACATCTTCTAGTTTGGATCTGTGATCTGATGAGGTCAGCCAGGAATCTTCCTGGAGTATGTAATGTTTGCAAACAACATTGTGATCTTTTGCGAATGTAGGGAGCAGATGAAGAAGAGTTAAGAAAGGTGGCGATATGCCCTGGAGAAACGAGGAATAAAAATCAGTACAAGCAAGACATAAATGGTTTGGACATGTGCAGTGGAGTGATAGTGGATTTATTCTGGACAAAGGATGCTGAGTATGAAGCTTCCAGGTAGGAGAAAAAGTGGAAGACCACAGAGGAGGTAGTGGATGTACTGTGGGAGGATATGCAGAGGGTTGGTGTGGCAGAAGAGAATAGATAAGGTGAGATGAAGGGAGATGATCTGCTGTGGTGACCCCTGAGGATTATTATCAGGGGCAAAATTTAGGAAAATCAAAACAGGTATTTTTACAGTACAAATGTCAGCTGACTCACAATCATGTAGACATCCCAAGTCTCAATAAGCAAATGCAACAAAATTTCATCAGGCAGGCTGTGATAATAAAATGTATCTAAACTGGCAAAGATTAAAACTTATAACATTTACTGTCTATGTTTTTCTAGTTTTGTGAGTTAGTTTTCCTTTTTTCCTGAATTAACTTTTTAGTTAACTATTATAAACATTGATCATGCATTGAAATGCATATTTCTGTCATTTCTATGCTGCTAGTAGAAAATTGTGAGTAATACCACCACAGGAGAAAACTCACCTCAATGAATAGGGGATAGAAAAAGAACAGTAACACGGGACGTAATCGTAACAAAACTACAACAGAAAATGAAAAACAATGATTTGGTCTATTATTAGTAAATTATGACTATTCATAACAAAAGAAAAGTTTACAATGACAGTGGGTTTCAGTATTTTGGGAAATTTCAAAGCCAGTGCGTTTCTATTACAGTATGAATTCATCACTGTGTTTGCTCAATCTGTGGAATCACTCTGATGACAATCTTCCCCATGTTTCTGTTAGCTTCCATGTGCTTATGAGCCTCTGCAATGTCATCCAGGCTAAATGTGCTGTCAATCACTGGCCTCAGGGTGACAGGCTGGTCTGAGAAATATGGCAACACCCTGCCCGTAAAAGCTTTCACCAGGTCAGCTTTGTACTGTGGGAGGAAAATGCAAAGTACATATCAGGTCCAGTTGCAAACATTTATGTTACAACAAATGTCTGAAAAGTAACACAAGCAAGTTGCCTCATTTTGGCAAACCAGGCCCAGGAGAGGAAAGCAACACTGTCATGAGTCAGCACAGAGATGAAGAAACACAGCTGTTGTGTCACTTCTGTTTTCAATTCTTACCTGAAGGCTGCGAGAGCGGAGGAGACTAGCAAGTAAGTGGCCTCGCTTGGAGAGCAGTTTGCCCAGCAGATCTCCCTCTACCGCCCTCCCTCCCATGGTGCCGTACAGCACCCACCTGCCATCGATGGCCAAAGAGCTCACATTTGACTCCCAGTTGTGCCCACCGATGCAATCAAGGATCACATTTGCTCCCTTGCCTGTGAAATGAGAGATTTTACAATTGCAGATGAATGCCCCTTTTCCAAACCAGAGATGCTAATCTTATTTTACATCATGGCCCACCACAGCCCACTTTGACTCCATGTCTAGTGTGAAAGTTTAGGAGTAAATTAATGCTGTGGTCTATACTGAATAAAGCCTTTAACCCAGTTTATTTGCATATCATATCCTCTTATGCAGATTTGTTATTTCAGTGACCTTTTCCACCCATTGTGTTCAAATCAATTCAAAAGTAGTGATACACGAATCATGAACGAATCGTTCAATACTCGAGAATCACTTTACTGACTCATGATTCACAAGCCCAACTGACTCATGATTCACAAGCCCAACTGACTCACTGACTCATCCCTGTTGCTGTTAGCAAACTAATTTCATTAGTAGAAATATATCTAGCTTATAATTCAAATTGTGAAGAAAAACACAACATCCAGTATCTTAACAAAAACATTTCTGCTCTGAACTGGAAGAAAAAACCCTGAGTAGAAGCTCACATCAAGACAATAGCTCCTCGGTTCACAGTAGCATTGCTCTGCTAACATGCTAACAGCACATTTGAGCTACTCACCCCCTCCCTCCTGTGCTGAATCGTAGGGGAAGCAAATCACTCAGGACTCACTAACCCCCTCCCTCTTGTGCTGAATCATAGAGTGAGCGAATCACTCATGACTCGCTCACCACCTCCCTCCTGTGCTGAATCATAGAGCGAACGAATCACTCACTCACTCACCCCCTCCCTCCTGGCTCACAGCTTCTTCTTCTTCTTGGTTGGCAACCAATGTTAAGGCGCACTACCGCCCCCTGGCTCACAGCTCAGCGGACATTTAGATGAGAAAATAGATATTTGACACATGTAAGGAAAATACTAATAAAATAAAAATAAACAAAATAAATGTTCCCTTTAGAAATTTTTTTGCTCTTTTTTGCTCTATAAAATAGTTGTTTTCTTTTAGAATCACTCATCTTAGCAGTAGGATTTACATTAAAAGAGAAACAAATTAAGTTTGAGTGAAAATTTACATTTTTTGCACTCTCTGGTCAACTGACTCAGTGACTCAAATGACTCAAAAAACCCGATTCACTTTGGTGAGTGATTCATTAAAACTCGATTCAGTAAAAAGAATCAAATTTACCATCACTATTCAAAAGTACTTCAGTGTTTTATGGTGTAGGTTAGTTAGGCTAAACAAGACCAATGAAGACTACATTTCTTCAGTGGAGAGTGAAAATACAGGAACTATTCTATCCTTCCACTGTTTATCTGCTACTTTACTACATTAGTGCAGTATGAATGACCGTGTGGGAGGTTTGTATCAGTAGGAAAAGTTGTAAATGTTATGAAAATACACCGAGAACTCCAATCTCTATGCCCTCCTTTGCATTTTCCAGTGACCTTGATTGGACTCTTTGGCTGGCCGATTCTCGCCCTCGAGTCTTATGCTTGACCCCTGCTCTAAACAAATACACTGTGACAGATTAAATAAAAAAATATTTAACTAAAATTACAAAAACCATGAAACTGAAACCATGTGTTTTGACTTCTTGGCCTGTATTTGTATAGCGCTTTACTTAGTCGCTAAGGACCCCAAAGCGCTTCACACTACATTCAGTCATTCACCCATTCACACACTGGTGATGGCGAGCTACATTGTAGCCACAGCTGCCCTGGGGCGCACTGACAGAGACGAGGCTGCCGGACACTGGCGCTACCGGGCCCTCTGACCACCACCAGTAGGCAACGGGTGAAGTGTCCTGCCCAAGGACACAACCAAGACACGACCAAGACTGTCCGAGCCAGGGCTCGAACCGGCAACCTTCTGATTACAAGACAAACTGCCAACTCTCTATTGACGCAGGATTTTTTGGAGTTGGTTACCAAAGCGCTTTGATGTGCATTTATTAGAAAGCTATAGAAGAGCTGTGTAGCATTATAGCCTGATTGCTACAGTGGTTGGAAACATTTAACTCCAAAATCACGCCTGTGAAACAAAGACAAAACATTTGATAGCAATCAGAAGTATGCAAAAACAATGCTATCATTAGGGATTATCAGCAGAGACACTGCACTGTCGCCTGCAGCAAAATGAACTGCATGTTGTTTTCCATAATTCACCTCCAGTGAAGTCATGCACTCCCTGTGCAAAGCTCTCCTCTTTGTAGTTGAATCCAACTACAGCACCCAGTTTCTCAGCTAGCTTCAGTTTTTCTGGGCTCCCCGCAGTGACAACGGGCACACCCCGAAACAGACGAACTAGCTGAACAGCCGCTGTTCCGACTCCGCTGCCTCCAGCGTGAACCAGCACCACCTCACCCTCCTTCATCTGAGCTGGAGCAGAGAAGACAGATGGCAAGTATATAGTGTGCACCAAATCTGACTTTGGCCTCTTGTTAATTAAAGAAAGTCAAATAGAAATAAATGTGACTCATTGAATAACTCATTTGTCTAATCTTTATCCATAAAATATATAAAAATGAAGAAAAACAAAGAGAGACAGAAATGTTTGTTATACCAACAAAATCCAGCAATTGGAAAGCAGTGAGCCAGGCCTCTGGGATTGCAGCAGCCTGACACATTGTGAGATTAGAGGGAACGGGCATGAGAAGCTCCTCGGGCACAGAAACATATTCTGCATATCCTCCTCCACACAGCAAAGCCATGACCCGGTCATCTGGTTTCCATTGCTTTTTCACCCCTGGACCCAAGGTGTGGATAGTACCAGCTACCTCCAGGCCTATGATGTCACTCTCGCCGGCAGGAGGAGGGTACAGCCCTCGTCTCTGTGGAAAACACAAGATAACTATTCTTAGGCCAATTTTATGCAAATTTAGATATAATTCAGAATACAGTGAGTCACAGAAGACTGAAAGCAGGCTATGAGATTTACAGGAGATAATAGCACTGTGTTATGCTCTTTTGGCTATAATATACTCTACCTGTAACAGGTCTGCTCTGTTGAGGGCAGCTGCATGAACTTTAATCAGGACTTCTCCTGCTTTGGGATTAGGTCTGGGAACAGACTGCAGCAGCAAATTCTCCGGTCCTCCGGGTACATCAACACACACTGCACGCATCATCTTGGCAACACTAACGTAATGCTTGGACCACACCTTGAACACAAAAGTAGAGTAGGCCTACATTTTTCTTTCTGACCTGCAAGTGGTGCAACAAATGCAACAAGAAAAACTGCAGCAGGTAAAACTGAAGCAACTTTATGTAGGCTTTAATTTAGTGTTTAAACACTCACTGTGTGGCACGTATTTCTGAGTAAAAATCTTCCAGGTTGCAGGATGTGATGCATTAGATAACCTCTGCAGGGGCAACAGCTATTTGAGTGGAAAACAAAAGAGGAAATTATGATGTTAAAGCACCAGTTGTTACAGAAAAGATAATAATAATAATAACAACAACAACAACAACAATAAGCCGCATTTTATAAAATAAGTGTTATTTGTTGATATCTGCATTTTCATAGATTTGTTTAGGTGCTCCATATTTAAAACGGCAACATGCTTCAGCTCGGTTTTCAGCTCCTCTGTCTGGTGTAAAACCTTAAGAGTAAACTAATGCTGTGGTCTATACTAAATAAAGCCTCCAACCTAGTTTATTTGCATATAATATCTTTTGTGGATTAGTTATCTCAGTGATCTTCTCCACCCAGTGTGTCTAAACGTATTAAAAAATGCTTCAGTGTTTTGTGGTTTAGGGATATCTGGGTTAAACCAGGCTAAGGATTCTGAATGAGGCTGTTGCCGTTACATGTTTTAAATAATATCCAAGCATAAACCTTTGTGAGATCAAAATTAACTGTTCACATTTGGTAACAGTCAACTCATCTCTTTGCAGTTATTAATGCCAAAGTCAGCATCTGAAGTTGCAGAAACAGTTTGACTCTCCTGTTAACACAGTTTTACATCTCTAAGCAATTACATGGGGAAAAAACTGTTTAAACCAGAAATGCTGAATACAGGCCAGAACTCAAGGGGGATGAAGACATATCAAAACTATTTAGCAGAACAAAGAGAAAAAAACATGGAGAAGAGACCGCGAGAAAGCCCTTACTGTAAACGTATGAGTTTTTTTGCTTTTACATTATACTGTAATGCCCTTTACCGTAATGCGCATGCGCATCATTCTCACACGCTTCAGATTGCAGTATTTTGCGTTATGTCCGCGGAATCATTCTGTTTCATTAAATAATGTAAATCGACAAACCTGATTGATTATGTTGTTTGACCTGTGCGACTAAAACCAGCGAAGCAGCAGTGAAGGTAAGCAGCTAAAAACGAGCGAATAGCTCCTCTGCAAATGTAAATGAAGCCAAATCACTGCAGAGAATAAACTTACCAAGCAGCGATGTCAACAGCTGATCAACTTTGGAGTAACTGTGTGACATTTTGGGAAGTTTTGTTGTGCCATCTTCAAGCCTGGTTTTCAGTTTTGGCGCGGGAGGGCCAAACTCCAGAGGGGCTGGCTTTGCTTGTTAAAGGTATACCGCAAGAATTTACACCATTTTTTAAAAATGTGACCAGGACACTTCGTACTATTTTCATTTATAATAACTTAATATATGCAATTAATATTTTATGGTTAACAGACACAAATAAAAGCAAACTGAGAAATGTAACAAAATAGAGTGATTTTTTGTAATGTTGGATCTTTTTTCAACTTTTTCGTTTTCTGCCTGCTGTAGCACAGCGATTTTCTTGTAAGCATAGTTTGTCTTAAGTTCATGTTAATGTGGATTAAGGGCTACAAATGTTATTTTCAATTATAAATGTGAATACTAAAAAGCAGTTTTTCTTCGTTGATTGAAAACACCCACAAGAAGATGACAAATCCCAAGGTTATACAAATCATCAGATCAAACAATCAAAGGAAAAAAAAACCCTAAAGATTCAGAGTTTACTGTCAAATAAGATGCTAAAAAACTTAAAGTAATGATAAAAAAATGTTTTTGCTTAAAACGACTGAAGGAGTTATTATCAAATTATTATCAAAATATTAGAAAAAGCTAATCAATAAACATAGGAAGCTAGTGGAGATCATGACCAATATATATTTATTTTATGGCTCAACCCAGAGTACTCCTAGTGCCGGTCCCAAGCCCAGTTAAATAGTGATAGTTTCACCGGGAAGCGTATTCAGCATCTTTGCCAAATGAAAAACTGGCAGGAGGGTTAGTGGATACATCAGGCCTAAGATAACATTGAGCTGCCAGGCAGGAGGGTCAGAGGAAGACCAGATAAGATTCACAGATATAGTGAATGAGGAGATGAGAAAGATGGTTGGAGAAGGATGACACGTTTGCAGATGATCCAATGGCTAAAGTAACAACTGAAGACTTGTGTCAAAGCAAATCTTTCTCAGTCAGAATAGCGACGATTCATAAGCTCAGTGTTTCTAAAAGCACCACATCTTTAATTACCAATATTTATATAAAAGCAACAGTTTAGGATATTCTAATACCAGTCTCTGATTGTATTTATTAACAGTAAAACAAATGGTAACTCATAATGTAACTGTCTCCCAAAATGTACATTTACAATTCATTTTTTATCATAACCCCAAATAGTGAATTATATGAAGCAGCAGGGAGAAAACTGCACAAAATCAAAGTATTTTTCACAGTCATTATGTAGCAGTTGTGTAACGTGAAAGAAGACCTGCTACTGTGCGGAAATTGAATCTCTAAGGAATGTGCGGATGAACAATTACTGCACACTTGCAATTCACCAACAAAGCCTCCAATAGACATGCTTTACAATAGGCTATTATATTACAGATGGTGAGACTGCCATGGGACCAAACACACCTGTATGACTGCGCTCAGAATAGTGCACAAAAATCAGGTAATAAAACTGATATTTTTGGTTTTAATCTAAAAAAAACAAAACAAAAAAGCTCAGAAAATGCTTTCCTCCCCTTAGTTCTTGGATATAATGGATCACATCTACAGAAGACCTGAACTTCAAAGAGTGTTAAGAGTGCTAAACCAAAAGGAGGACCGAGATCTGCAACGTAAGCTAAACACGTTGGATAAACAGCACCGATACGCCCAGAAAATGCTTCAACAGCGAAGGGACAAACTGCTAAATGAAGCAAGACGGGTGGTGATGGTACAAGTCTGTGAACCAAAAGCTACAGTCAGCATCGCTATAACAGAAATCGCCGAGTATGAAAGAAATGGAGACGCAAACTTCTCCAGGGCGATATACACATCTGCTGGACGATTGCGTTCTAGCAAATCCATCTGTGAAGGATCTAAACTCGTGGAACGAGGTCGGTCTATATCGGCACCACCACCATCCACTAAACCCACAAGTTCTGTGAGACACAAAGGGAAAGTCCAGAGCAACCTGTCACTTATGCAGATGAAAAAGATTGCAACTATTGACTCAATATCAGAAAAAGAGCTGGCCAGGCAACAGCAGAAAGCCCAAGAGGAAATGGAAAGGCTGAGACTGCTTCAGAGAGAGATGTTACACAAGAAGGTGATGGAATTTATAGAGAAGCTGAAAGATAAAAAAGACATGGAGGTTGTTACGAAACTTTCGTAGAGGAATTCGAAAGTTGGGAAACTTTTACTTTTTCACAACTCAATATCTTAAAAAAGTATTTTTTATTAGTTGTTTGATGTGCAACAAACTCCATGACTGTGCTGAAACTGAATCTCTAAAGAATGTGCTGCTGAAAAATTACTGCACACTTACTGACAACCGCTTGCACTAGACACACTTTACAATGGGCTATTGTATTACATGTGCTGAGACAGCCATGGCAACAAGCATACCTGTATGACTGTGCTCAACGCAACAGTGTGCAAAAAAATAAATAAATTAAATAAAATAGATTTTTTTCATTTCTTTATTAGAAAGAGGGACAATACATATTATTGAACATTTTAACAAATGTAAATAAGCCAGATTATAGCCTAATTTCCATCTGTAGACCCTCTGGCAGGTTGATGTTACACACAAGTTAATAGCAACATACAGAGACACTATTTACAGACCATGTACTGTATATAGAGACAAAGACAAAAAACAGTGATCACATCACGAATATGACTTTTATTGCCTGAATTTTAAGCCTTTTTGCTTGAACATTTGGAAACTTCACTTTCTTACAATTTAATACCTTTAAAACAAAAATGAAAAATTAGTAAGTACGTTACTCTTTTAGCAAAATGCAACAGCAAAACTCATTTAATACATATTAGTGAATAAATTAAACAATGCTTCCCATTTTCTTCATGGTTATTAAAGCTTTGTGCACAGGAGTCTCCATAAGTAAGCTGCAGTTTTTCTCCCACTGTGGAGAATCGGGAAGCTGTTTGTCTGCAACAAACAAAAGGAAATCAACATTAAACAACATTACCATATTTAAGTTTTATGAAGTTCTTTAACAACAACATCACATGTTTGTAAACAGACTTTCTAGACCTAATAAACGGACAAAAGTATCAGGCTACATTACAGCAAAAGTCCGCTCAGCCACTGAAGCAGTCCTGTCACTTCATGTACCCTTTGTGGCTGACCTCTTGTGGCTCCTGAACACTTCCACTTCTGCAGTAATACTACTTGCAGTTGATTGTTGAATATCTAGGATTTCACAACCTTACTTTTTGCAATTCAGTGACCGCTTTACAATGACCATTACTTCCACAAATGTTCGTAAAACCATGTTGCATCATGCGCCTGTGTGAACGGGACTGAGTTTGTGTTTAAAACAAAAATGAACGTGAAATCCTACCTTCACTTTCAAGATGGACTCGTGTGGGGAGACATCTGGTGTGGTCCGTGTAGTCCAGTGTGCAGAGCACAGCCGTCTTTTCTCTCGGCACAGTGAATAACAGCACCAGTAGTGAACATAAAACATTACTCTCCATCACCTCAACCGACTTATGTTTCTCCTATAAATAAAAAGCAAAACAGGGTCAATTTGATATTGTTTTAAAACAAATAGTACTTTAGTCCATAAATAGTTTGTGCATAACATTAATAGGTTCGTGACTTTCAAAATCTGTGAATGGAACAAAACTTCACGATTTCTGTTGCTCATCAACACAACTACAGGTTTCATAAACAGAACTGTGCAATTGTTTAGGGCACTTTGTATTGATTACACTATAACTAAGAATATAACAAAGTGTCAATTATTCTGTAGTAGAACAAGCCCAAACGTCCAGCCAGAGATATGTGTAAAAAAAAAAAAAATCTTCAGCCACCTAAACATGGAGTCAGGCAACAGATGGCTTTGCCCTCCCAGAACGCTGACATGATGGAGTCAACATTAATTGGGCGATGCCACAGCTACTGAGGGATATGGTGAAATATAATTTTAAAAAGTGAAATCTGGCACCTTAACAAGCTTCAGCTGCTGCTTGCGACCAGCAAAGGCGTTGAGATGCTGACTGAGCGTGTCCAGAAACACCCTCAGGTCTGTCTGCATGTTGTTCTGCTCAGCAAGGTTGTTTAAGGGAATAAAGGGAGGGATGTTGTGGCGATTAATCTTTACAGTTGGCTTCAGATCAATCTCCAGGTTAAAGGTGTCTAAGAAGACGTCCTCATAGGCCGTTGCGATAGATACGCACGCTCCTTTACCTTTGCGAGTCTTTATGATGTCATACCCTCCTGATGATATCAGCAAATAAAACAGAGCAGGAAAAAAGAGAGGATTACAACAGGCCAATAGAGATCTGAAGTCACACTAGAAAAAGTTAGTGAAAACATCTCCATGTGACACTGAACCAGAGGAAATAATACTGCAGCTAGGCTGATACCAATGAGGTGATGAGCATGTAGAAGATCTTTCAGCTGAGTGTGTCTGGCCATGAGCCGCAAAAGTTTTGAGTTCTCCGACTCTTCCTCCATGTTCTCCTCTTCTTCATCTGCACACTGTTTCTCCATAGCCAACCTCAGTTTCTGGAGGTCCTGTAACAGGAAAGTGTAACCAGCATGTGAAAGTGATGTAACGTTTCAGACCCAGTTCAAATGTGAGCATCATATGAATATGAAAGCAGCTGGTTTATCACTGCTTTCTCACACCTAAATAAACAATCAGGATCTGAATCCCATTCAAAAATACTATTTTATGCCTGTCAAACTGTGGTTCATCTCTCGAGTTGTGTACCTTCTTTAAGCTTGAATGATTTATAGATCAGTGTTAAATGGCTTAACAAAGAAATACAATATGCTTCTGAAAATGGTCAGGTATGGATGAGTACTCTACTGCAGTATATAAGTAAAACACTAACATAAACTACTATATTTTGATAAAGATTACAATGTAATCCTACTATAAACTGTATATTTTATGAATATAAATACGGCTTATAATTTTATAAGTTTATCACGTGTTTTGCGTAAATATTTGTCCGCTAAGTTAGCTTCTGCCACCATGAGTCCCCAAACCTGGTGTGTCTGTATCTGTGCCTTCAGCTGCTCTCTCTGGGTCTTCAGTGCTTCAACTTTAGCCTTCAGCTCCATCACACGACTCTGCTGCTGAAGCCGACTTTTACGACTCCTGGCTTGAACTTCCAGCAGACTCAGGTGACTCAAAACACCTTCGGATAAAGCACACATTTACTAACTTCTAAAGGACACAAACGAATGTTTTACTGTTGTATTGTTGGGCTAATAAACATTAGCTCATAGCATTAGCAGGCTAACGAACTTTGCATCACAACAATGTTCTTTATAAGCTAGCTTGCGGTGTCGCTAAACTAGTTAAAAGCTCTCGCTCCGAGGTACCTTTCGCAGGTGCTCTCTCCATGTTTCCCGAGTCTTTTTCTTTATTTTTCTGTACGTACTTGATCCGATGTAAACATCCACTCGTCTTGCAAGTTTTCGATTTTGGCGGCTGTTGCGTCACCACACCGCCCACTTCTCCAACCCCGGAAGAAAATTAAAAACAGTTTGCGATCACATGGAGCAATGGAGCGACAGATTAGCATGGTAAGTGTGTTCAAGTCCTTTTTTCAACATAGCATAAGTTTAAACACACAAGACTCACGTTTATTAGAAAATACAACCCTTGATTTTTAATAAAGTCGTGATTTAATTCATGGAAATACCTTCCTCATCAAGTTTTAACTAACGCAGTGCTCTTGAACGTCTCAGTGAAAGGCATGGTGACGGTTACACTCACCCGGATACCCGCAGTGCTGCCCTGTAAAGGTAACCCTGCTCAATGCTGTTTTACCTGTTCGTGCCTCTGCCAGCACACTGTTTCCTCTCACACATCATGCTGTCTTGATTAGGGCCATTTCCTTCATACCCAGTCAAGTTATGCAGGTAACGTTACAGACGGTCACGGGACAGTTATTTATAACTAAAATATCAAAGCTACAGCAACCGTGTCTCCAAGTCAAGTAAAAGTCACTTTTAAAATCCTGCATCATGCTTTGCCATAGTACAGCGAGGCTTTTGTGACCTTGTTGTATTTTGTGCGCCTCCTTTGTGGGGTTTGAGGCAAAATGATCACTTAATTGATCAGCAGAGATTTTTACAGTATATTAATACCTAATCTGGCTCCTGGCCAGATGAAAGGATTTCAACCTTCAGTCTGTTTTAATGTGGGAGGAAATCAAAACAAGATACATGAGGATGCCACCCTGGGCTCTTGGGTGACACCTATTTGTGATGCTAAAAACTCCCAAATGTTTTGAAAACAATCTTCTTATTTAACCGTCCTAGGTAATTTTGCTTGATTTAGTTAAGCAGTCAATTTAAAAATACTGCAACCCGTGTGAATTTATTGTACATTCCACTGAAATATTTTTACTGTCTGTATATTTCCAAATAAGAAAACGTGTTTTAAAATGACCTTTTAACCCCTCTTCGCCACAGCTGGAAGCGCTTGTTTAAACGTTTGATGTCATTGATCTTGAAAACTCAGAGTGATTGGTTCCTGCTGTAGCTCAGGAGCAAGGAACCTCCCCCTTTCCAAAACAGCTGACATTATTTTTGGATCAGCACAAGCAGGGAAAAGTTGACATAGTGAGAGGTTACGTGACTTAAGTTTGTCTGCTTTACATTGCACAGATTGGTGATATTCTCATGTAGCAGCCGTGCTTTGATGCAAGCAGTACAGTTTAGTGGCAGCAGACTCAGTGCAGAATCTGTTTGTCTGAGCAGGAGCACAAATGGCTAAGAAAAGCACAAGGAAATCAGCTGTGTGCAGAAGTGTTTCTTCTCCCACTTTTGCAAAGTTGTTGTTGTTGTTGTTGTTTTTTTTTATCAGCAATAAGGGCTGAATAGAATAATATTACATAATATAAATAATAACTCTGGATATCTGAGCAGATCTCTTCACATGCAAATGATAAATAGACTGGTTCTTAAATAGCGCTTTTCAAATTTACCTGAGCACTCAGAGTGCTTTATAAAACACTCACAGATTCACACCCTTTCATACAAGCACTTTTTAATGCTTAAGTGCTTTCTGTCTGACGTTTATACTTCAATGGATGCATCAGAGAACAACTTGAGGTTAGTATCTTGCCCAGGAATCAAAGCATCAACCTTCCAATTCATAGATGACCTCCTCTACCTCCTGAGCTGCAGCCAGCCCACATGCATATTTATTCAGCTTTTTTTTTGTTTCCTTCAAGGTTGTTGGACTGTTATGACTGATGGGTGTGAACAAGGACGTTTCCTATTTTTCTGACTGTGTGTGTGAAGAAGCACACAATCTTCTCAAACCGCAGCCAGGAGACAATCAAGATGGACCCGTCCGACCAGAAGATCTTCACGGTTATAGACTATGTGATATTTGCCGTCTTACTCGCTGCCTCTATGGGCATCGGGCTGTACTACGCTCTGTCTGGTGGGCGTCAGCGTACGACTCAAGAGTTCCTAATGGCAGACAGAAGCATGGGCTGCCTTCCTGTTTCCCTCTCGCTCATTGCCTCGTTCCAGTCGGCCGTCGCTATCATAGGCGTACCAGCAGAGATCTACACGCACGGCACTCAGTACTGGTTCATCGGCTGCGCCTACATCCTGGGCCTCCTCATTCCAGCTCACATTTTCATTCCAGTGTTTTACAGACTGCGCGTCTCAAGCGCTTACCAGGTTTGCTGAAGCGTTTTCATTTTTCACCAGTACTCAGTTAAAGCGAGCTTATCTTTAGATTTCTTATGCTGCTTTGTTTCACAGTATCTTGAGCTGCGCTTCAGCAAAGCAGTACGCATATGTGGAACTTTGACCTTCATCTTTCAAATGGTGAGTGCAGCACAAAGTGCGATAACACAGGATGTGCTGATGCAAGGTTTTTTCCCGATATTTGATATTCAAATACCACAGGTACAAATATAACATCACTGCTGTCTTTCTCACATGAGTAAAATATAAATAACCTCCCTTGTGTAACCCATTAAGATTTTTTTTTTAATGTAACATAACATTTTATAATAATAGTATTCTGTAGGGGTGGTGCCAAAAAATAAGTTTAGGCTTAAAGGTATTTTTATTTATTTACAACTAGTAAGAAACAAGACAGAATAAGTGTAAATGAGAGGGTTAGAGGTGTAACAGTGGTAGTGAAGGTGGATAAGTTTAGTGGAGGTGGAGATGGTAGCGTTGAAGATGTTGAGATTTTCACTGAGAGGGGCCAAAATTGGCAAGATTGGAAATGACTACATCAGAGGGACAGGTTAGATTGAGCAGTTTGGAGACAAAGTTAAGATAAGGCTGAGATGGTTTGGACGTGTGCAGAGAAGAGAAGATACTGGACAAAAGATGTTGAAGGTGGAGCTGCCAGGCAGGAAGAAAAGGAGGATGACTACAGGAAAGATTATGGATGTACTGAAGGAGGACATACAGAGGAGGATGTTAGAGATAGTGTGAGATGGAGGCAGATGAGCCACTGTGGCGACCTTTAAAGGGAGCAGGCAGAAGAAGAAGGAGAAGAGGAAGACTGATACCCAGTAGCTATGTCATGTTGTACCAGCTCTAGTTTTAGTTTAAGCAGATATAATAAAGCAGTGTAAATATTCTCTTTTTTACTCTCAGCTATAAGGAAAATAAACTTCATGTCACTTTGCACATTTAGTGGACAGCTTTAGTGCATTCAATAATATAACGGCCTTAAAGTTCTAAGGTTTTTCTATGAGGCTGACATTTTCTTTTTACCCAACTGCAGGTTATCTATATGGGAGTTTGTGTGTATACTCCTGCCTTTGCACTAAATGCAGGTAAGAAGAGGTCATTTATCTTTTTTTTAACTTACTCATTGAATTTAACGAAATAATTCTTGTAGTTCAGTGGGTTGCTCTCTGTTTTTGCAGTCACTGGGTTTGAACTATGGGGAACAGTGCTGGCCACTGGACTAGTGTGCACGTTGTACACAACACTGGTGAGTTACATCACAGGCTCAGTTCGCACATCCTTCTACAAGGGCTTTGAATAAATTAAGATTTCATTGAGCTTAACCTGATAGGAATGACTTGATCTTCTGTCAACACTGACTTTGCTTTCCTAAAAAATAACTTGCAAGATCTGACAAAAAAAACCTGCAAAAAAATACCCATAAATATTTTTTAGTAGGGTTTTTATTTTTGAGTAGCGAACGACTACTTCTTAATTCACATATGTAGCCTTTTAATGCTTTCCGTTCCTTTTCGTCTCAGGGTGGTTTGAAGGCCGTCATCTGGACAGACGTCTTTCAGACTGTTGTGATGTTTGCAGGGCAGCTGGCTGTCATTGTGGTGGGAGTGCAGAAGACTGGAGGAGTGGCTGATGTTTGGAGGAAAGTCTGGGAGGGAAACCGCATCTCTGGTCTCGAGTGCGTTTGAAGTTTGTTTAACGGAAACGGCTCTTTATAGAGTTTTCATATGAATATGTAAAATATGCAGGCAAGGGGCATGATATTTGATACTGAAAGCTTTCTGGGGTGTACAACACTTCCCATGTGAGCACACAATAGTTGCATGCAGATAAAGATGGGGGGGGGAATAATCCAGATGATAGTCAAATACATCGCATACTCCAATAAAGCTGTTGTAATTTTTCGCACCGGCAATCACACGAAACTTCCTTCTTTCTAACAGTCTTTCGAACAGCTGCAGAATTAAAGCACTTTGAAATCTAATGCTTCTTTTTGTTGTAGCGCGTACATTTAAAAACGACAGTGCGGTTTTGTCTGGTGAGAAATTGGGTTTGCATTTGGTTATTAAAATTTATCTGCATTCTAAACAATGACTGGCAGACGGAAACCAATATCACCTGGCTCCAACGGGAGCTGTAAAAATGTGTCTGTTGGCACCTGAGGCTATTTCAGCAAAGTAGCGGTTGGATTTACATGGATGTGGAAAATCTGAAAAAATGTTTGCAGACAGTCTTACAAACGAAAAACAATCCTTTACCTATCCTACAAGTTAAATGCAGGTTATAGTACTGCACGTGGCATTAAAACCTCCACTTATTTAGTAGAGGGAGGGGAAAAAATAAATCAAATCTAGCTTGAATGTGTTTCTCTTCAATATTTAGTACTTGCAAATCTTTGTTTCTGCAGTTTTAAGAAAGGTTTTGTCAGCTAATGATTTTTTATTAAATTAACCCAGGACTGTATTCTTCAAATAGTATATTTGGAATCATTACCTGCTGTTGCAAGTTTACTCTACACTGGAAGCTTGTTGAAAAGAGCTCCGGTCCATGCATTTGATTTCATAAGATATAGTCTTTAAACTGCATCTCTCTCTCTCTCTCTCGCCTGTGATACAGTCTAAACCCAGATCCGACAGAGAGACACACCTTCTGGACTCTTGGGGTCGGTGGGGTCTTCCTCATGCTGTCCCTGTATGGTGTGAACCAAGCTCAGGTCCAAAGATACCTCAGCTCACGCACAGAGAAAGAGGCTGTCAGGTAAGCAGTGGCTTTTATATTAAAGCAAAGATTCTTGTGAATTCATACTGATAATATGTTCTACAGTTATTCATAACACAACAAAAATGGAAGGAGACAGTAGATGAGCCTCTAAATATTTTATTTCAAGCTGGCTTGTATGTATTCATGTGCTTTATTAAATCCTGTGGCTGTTAGATTAGCTGTATGTGTTAGCCACTCTGCCCTGCAAGTTTAAAGGAGGGTGTTCAAAAAAAAAAATGAAAAAAGATCTGCAAAAAGAATGAGTGAAATAAAAAGAAAATGACAAGAAGCTGACTTCAAAGTTAGCACCTTATTATGTTCCCAACCTCCCGCAGGTCTTGCTACATGGTTTTTCCCTCCCTGCAGCTGGCTCTGGCTCTGAGTTGTGTGATGGGGCTGGTCATGTTTGCACGTTACTGTGGAGAGGACCACTCTGACAAGCTGGCCAGTTCTTCACGGGATGCAGTGAGTTGCACTGTGCTATGTAATGTTTTTAGTGTTCCCATCCATCCATCCATCCATCCATCCATCCATCCATGCACGAATGATGAATATTGCATAACTGTCATACTCTTTTCTGGAGTGAACAAAATCTGAAGTGAAATATGAAGGATGATCAAAAATATTCATGCCAAATTAAATAAAGTACCCCTGAGGGCGCATAAAACACAGCAGCATTGGTATTTGCATATTTTATAGTGGTACCTTTCATTACATTCGACTCATCTGTCTCTTTAGTGTGTTTTGGACGTCAGAGATGATACAATATGTGTTTTGTTCCTGGCAAATTATAAATTTATGCAAATCGAACTGAACGTACCAGGAAGATATGTTTATAGTTTGTTTTCCACAGATGGTGATATATTTTGTGATGGATATGCTGCACGGTCTGCCTGGGCTACCTGGACTCTTCATTGCTTGTTTATTCAGTGCAGCCCTCAGGTACGGGACTTTCCACAGTTTCTGCAGAGATGGGATACTTTTTACTACCAATCCTCTTTCCACAGTATTTCATCACTCAGCATTACGCTTGTCATGATACCTGCATTATCTACTTATCGTCATGTATGGACACAATTTCAATAATTGTCCATGACCCCAACATTGCATGATGTTTACATGCATCCTTGTTAAAAAAGGAAACATTTTAACTTACATTTCCAAATGAAAAGCAGGTTTTTCACTCTCATTAAAACTGAAGAGACAAAAAATTGCTTCGTTTTTTTTACTGCAATTTGTCGCTGTGCTGATCTTTGTGATGCAGTTTCACTGTCAGTGGGGCACAGGTACTGCTCCTACACACACAGAGTGAACCTGGGGGGGTGTACTACAAACCAAGATTAATGGATTAGTGTGCTATGTTAAGTCTAAAGTCATAAATCCCAGTGTAAATAACCTGCTGCATTTGTAGGCTATTCATCACGAAGAATACTATAAAGGTGGCTCTCTTTTCAGGTTAGATCACCATAGCAACTTCTGTTGAACAGCTAACCTGGTCTGGAACAGGTTATGTTCACAGTTGGAAGTGACTCATTTTCACTATTTCTATTATTTACAGCAGTGGTCCCCAACCCCGGGGCCTCGGACCGGTACCGGTCCGTGAGTCGTTTGGTACCGGGCCGCGAGAGTTGAGGCTCAGGTGTGAAATGTATGGTTTTTATCAGTTTTCAGCGTTATTTTGTTATCGTTTTTATCGTTAACTCGATTTTCCTGGGTCTTTTCACGTGTGTTATGAATAAGTCTTCTTTTTTTCGGTACCGGCACTAGTTTTATTTTGTTGTATTTATCCGCGACACATTATTGCCGGTCCGTGAAAATACTGTTGGGCATAAACCGGTCCGTGGCGCTTAGTAATGCCACCAGTTTAAGCCCAGCTATAAAGTTACAGCGGCACAAACTGTTGCTTTAATTTTACAGCTGCTAGTCTCATTGCCACTAGAATTTACATTTATTAAGTTGGTGATACAGAAAATATGTAAGTGTTTGTGTTACATTTATCGGTCATTTTATTAGTGACTTTTACTTTGATCTTGTGACAAACTCTCCTGGTGTCCATTATACTGTGACTCAGAACTGCATAACTTTTATTTTTTAAATGAATCAACATTAAACTTTCAGAGCTCTAAGTTGCAGATGTCACATATTTGTGTGTACAAAAAAATAATAATGATAGCCACTGTTGTGTTACGTGTTATCTCTGATAGGAATTGTAGGCTTTGTCAAGCGAGTAAACATAAAGAGAACCTGACTGTTTATGTTGAGCTTGCTTTATAGCTCTGTTGTGGAGTTGAAACACTGTTCGATTCTCTCAAACTCTTTATCTCTTGAAGATAATTAATAAGAGCATTTCCTCAAATTTGTTACCAAAGTTCATCTGTACTCAAAGATAAGACTTGGTACAGGCCTATAGTACAAGGTGGTAACTGTGGTTGTTTATCTTTTTCATCAACTCTTATTGCTGTAATGATTTGGTAACTATAATTAAAGAGTTCAAGAGGTGAAACATGCTTTAAATGTGCATTTTAAAGTTACACGTCCTTGTTTGCTTTTCTTGTTTAGCACCATATCGTCGGCCTTTAACTCTTTAGCTACTGTAACAATGGAAGACCTCATCAAACCGCAATATCCTGCCATGACGGAGGCGAGAGCGACCCTGCTGTCCAAAGTTTTAGGTCTGCTCTCTGAAGCTTTAAGTGTTGCAATTTGTGAATTAAAGCAGTGAATTGAAAATGATGCTTTGACCCTAAAGTTTATACTTGTGTCTCCTTAATAAGCTATGTCCTATGGACTGCTCTGCCTGGCCATGGCGTATCTCACTCACCTCATGGGTGATTCGGTTTTACAGGTAAGCTCACACCGGTTATAACTTTATAATCACCATACTTCAATGTTTGGACTAAGTGTTTATCATATTTAACGTTAGGTTGCTTTGAAAATCTTCGGCATGGTTGGTGGTCCTATTCTTGGTCTGTTTTGTCTCGGGATGTTCTTCCCGTGGGCCAACTCCATCGTAAGTTGACTTCTAACGTAAATTCACAATAATGCTGTTTATTTATTTATTAACTTATTTCGGTAATTGTTTCCAGGGAGCTCTGGTAGGTCTGTGTGTAGGACTGGTTGTGGCTTTCTGGCTCGGCATTGGAAGCATCCTCACTCGTAGCACAAGACCACTACCACTTGAATGCAGCGCCAATGTGACTATTGCTATTCAGACAGCGTTCAACAATATCACTCTGAGGTATTGATCACTCCGGCTGCACACTGTGACCTCTCCTCATTGATCATCTCCTTAAGCATCTCTTTGTTCTTCAGCCAACCCTCTGGACTCAAGAGATTTTACTCCCTGTCCTACATGTGGTACAGTGGATTTAACTGCACTACAGTCATTTTAATAGGCCTGATTATCAGCTTTCTCACAGGTAGGTGAGCTCTTATGCATATCTTTATTGTCCATAACTTTTCTTTATAAAATGTTTATTAGAAATTCTAAATTGTGTTTCTCAGGCCCAACAAAGGAAGAAGATGTGATGCCAGGAACACTCTATCCCTTGTTAGGAAAACTTTTTTGTTTTCTACCTGAACACCTGAAGAAGAAGCTCTGCTGTGTGACTCCACTGGGACAAACGGTGAGTGAAAAGATCGATTTAATAGCAAAGAACCTTGCAACGTTTATATATAATGTATTTGCAGTAGAATAATAGTAAAGCATTATGTAAAGATGGTGTAACCCCCGGTGACACAGAGATGACGTTTTGAAATGTTTACTAGAATTTGGAAGAGCAGGGCTTTTTTCAAGAGCCTCTTTCAGGATCATGATTTGCAGGCGGCTAAAGTGGGATTGGGCAGGTGGGGAACAATACGATTAGGCGTAGTGGTGCAGCATGGGGAACAAAATTACTTAGAAATAAGTCAAAATAATTTGTTTTGTTCTTTCTGCCCTTTTTAGCCAACCGAATTCTGCATGATATTAGTAACTGTTACACAAGCTTTATAACTAATTTCCAACACCTAGACCTTTCCAATAAGAAAGGTACAATTCAGTGAATCTAATCAGCATCATCACTTTGAATATACATTCATGTCAGCCACCCTAGAGTAAACATTCCAGGACTGTAAACTTTAACACATTACTCCAAACTAACCAGTTTAGCCTGTCCTAAATTTCCTGATATTTTCATCCAGCCTTTGAATAAGACAGAATTAGTGTACTTCAGTTCATTGTGCAAGAAATTTTCACAAAAATGTAATTCAGCAACACATCATTTATATATACATATCTGACTCAAAAAATTCTAAAGTTAATTACAACATTACATATACACTTTAAAATTCCAAGCATGTAAATTTCACTTTCTAAGCAGTGCTTGCCTTTGAAAATAATCATCCTTCCTTTCTTGTCCTGTCTTTCTTGAATCTTTTTCCATCTCTGATAGTGCCACATACTAACATTTTATTCTAACCCTGTAAAATACAGAAAGTGTCATTTAAGCCCATATACAAACAGCACAGAAGCAGTTTGTTTGTAGTGTAGTGTGACCACAACTTCACATCTGCATCATGAACCCATTGCAGAGTTGAAAGCGAAAAAGGATGAGTTGAATGTGCTAGCAGGCCATGGATGTAATTATTTTCTTATTATTGAGCAAATATCTATATGCTGTCATTAGAAGCAATGCCAGGCTGCAGTACATGCAAAATTAACTCATTCAGTAGTAATATGTATGAACCTGCGGATTAGATTTATTTATTAACTGACTGCTAATTGCCAGGATTAACACTGCAAATTGCAGATTGTTCAGTCGTGCAGTCATTTAAAACTAATTTTTATTGAGCTGACCTGACAGGCTGATGAAGGCTATTGCAAAATTTAGGTGCTACAACCTGAAAAGCATGGTCTCCTTTGGATTTAAAGTAAGAATTGGAACAGTTAGACTAATCAGATAATCAGAGAGACTCTAATCAAGAATATTTCAGTCTTGTGTAAGGAATCCTCATATCAGTCAGGGCTATGTAAGAAACTCATAGTTCCTTTTAGACTAAAACTGAAAGAGGTGCATTCACCTATTTGGGAGGACTTAAAAGGATTCAGGACTGGGTGACTTCATTCATCTTTATTATAAGTAATTTATCCTAACTGATTCATCAGAGGTTGTATTCTTGCAGGAGTAAAAATCTGGTCTCAGAGACATTTTTTATTATGTTGGAGATGAGAGAGTGTTTGATATGGAGGCATTAGGAGGGATTATCCGTAAACATCTTCAGGCACCACTTAATATGATGCTGCTTCCCCTTCTTTTCCAAAATTAGACTAAATATTATGTATGCTTGCTTGCATTTTGTTCATATTTACTCTGCATCATTTAGAGTCAAAATTCAGAGGTTGGCAGCAGTCAGTCATTGTAACAGTTTATGGAAATGTGTAGCACAAAATTTGGTGGGGGGGCACTGGTCTATCTGGTTTTAAAATGTTTTCAATGTGTCAGATTCTGTCATGTCATGTAGCATACCCAATACAAATGTGTATGCTCTTCCTGATGCATCTTTCCCAGGGTCTTATCTGTTAATGTGGTTGCACCACCACTTCAATAAAGTCTGAAATATTTCAGGAGTTTGAAAATGTTTTAAAGTGCACTCTATGGCTCCTTGTAAAATCCTGTCCATCTCCACTGTTAATCCAGTTTTTTAATCTTTTAGCATCTGTAAAATGAATTCCTAGCAGTAGCAGTATGTGAAACATCCCTGGTTTGATCCCCCTTTGGGGCTGTGTCAGAAAGGATCTCTGGCATAAAATACCAAATCGAACATGTAAAGCTACCTTGTGTGGAGACCGCTTGTGAATAAGGGAGTGGCTGCCAGTAGCACTTAGCATAATGTCAGCATGCTAACTAACATGGTGTCTATAATCAAGATGATCACTGTTCATCATATTTGCTGCTTTTTCACAGGTATGAATATTTGATAAAATCAGTTTCCTTATGTACGTTTTTATCTTTTTAAATTAAAAAAATATATACATATAGCTTGCAGCACCACAGAGGCAACCTTCACAACACAAAGAAGGCAATGGACTGGCATTCCCACAAGAAGATAGATCATCACTGGAAGAGAGGGAAAGCTTTCTTCCCGAGACTTTGGTAGAGTATGAAACCGCAGTGTGACGTCGACGTCTGTCACAAGAGGCTCTATTCAGCTCACTCTAAAAATTTACATGTAGAAGTTGTGAATATCGTTCACATTAGACTGATGCCTGCAGCATTCAAAGCTACAAATTTTTCAACATTTAACATCAGTTTTTTTTTGTTTGTTTTTCTATTTATGTCAAAAGATTCAGCCGAACCTGTTAGTGTCTGAGTCAGTTATGTCTTACTTACATACACTACTTGTCAGCTTTATGTGAATGCAGCTGACAAATTGACCTTGTACTAGGCCCTGAGGCAGCTCCTCGGTTAAACATCCGTTTTAGCTTTTCTTCCATTAAGCAGGTTTATTCTGATTGAGGGACCCTCGCAAACAGCAGAGCCAAAGCTGAGTCCCTGAGATGATTATCTTAGGAATATCCACTCTCACCTTGACATAAATGAGCAAAGACTATAGAGGCAACTTTCACACCGAAACTTTGCACATATGCCAACCTCATTATATTTTGCCCATTTATGTCAAGGTGAGAGTGGATATTCCTAAGATAATCATCTCAGGAATATCCACTCTCACCTTGACATAAATGAGCAAAGACTATAGAGGCAACTTTCACACCGAAACTTTGCACATATGCCAACCTCATTATATTTTGCCCATGTTAAATTTGAGCATCCCCTATTGAAACAGTATAAAAAATTGCAGCAAGTAGGGTGAAGAATAACAGACTCACTTCAAATTGTTAGCTGCTTTCTTGAAGGTTTTTCCTGAGTACATGTTAAAAAGCTGAACTATGCTGATATATGTCAAAATTGATATGTTGGGAGTTTGACACAAGAGGAAAAGAAGTAAACATATTTTATGGTGATATTTTCTTTGTACTTGATGACTGTTTAGCACTACTGTGGCTGTTTGAAAAATGGTCCTGTGAAAAGATACTGCCTTGTCTGTTAAGAATGTATGATTATTACTTGACCGAAAAAGTACAAAATTTTCTAAATAGAATTAAAGATTTCATAGTTACATTGTTGTCTTTTGTGTTGTTTTCATTAGAGTTTTTGTAGTTTTATGTTTTGACTTTTTTATTCATTTTTTTTGTCTGTAGTTTTGAATAGATTTGTTTCTGTAAGTTTTAAGAAAATGTTTAAGGTTTAGTTTTTTATATTATTGAAATTGTTTATTTGATTTTTATCCTCTAATATTGGGGTAATTTCACATCTTTAAGAAGTTTAGAGTGAATATTAAAGTAAACACAACACTTTGTAAAAGGAATTGACCCAGAGCTACACAATCATCCCAGTCTCAGTGTTAGGAAGCACAAATGATTCCTTATGTTTAACATGTTCAAAAAGTCAGTGAAACTGGTCGATATGACTGAAACTAGCACCACTTAATGAACAATGTCAGCCTATTGTTCATTGAGTGGTGCTAGTTTCAGTCATTATGCAACATACTGTTTTTAAGGTGGGGAAACCTGCAGTCAGCTGAGGCTGAAGAAGGCACCTGGATGAGTGACAAAACGTTTCTCCCACTGAAAACGCTACGTCCAGATGAACAGAATCAACCTTTTGTGTTTTGTTTTTGTTTTCCTAAGTTTTTATTTTATTTTTGCGGTTGCAAAGTTCACAGGGCCCTGCACAACTTTCACACATGAAGATCAGTATAATGTAGTTGGAGGACTGTGTTTAAATTGTATTTAATTCCAAAACAGTTGATTACTTTTGTTAAACTTCTTGAATTAAAGATGGAAGTCTACACTTCAATTGCATATTGATTGTTTGATTTAAAATCCACTGTGGTGGTGTATAGAGGCAAAATGACAAAAATTGAGTCCCTGTCCAAATTTACAACTAGTGCTATTTATAATTAGCTTGCATTAAAACTATAGGCTTGCTGTTTAAATGATTGCACATTTTTCAAACTTACTCAAACATCGTACTGAGTCGTACTTTCCTTAAAGCAATTTGATTTTTTCTTAACTTTGCATGCACCATACAATGTATATAATAAGTAATTGGACAGAAAAACACCAACAATATTAGGATTTAAATATATGAGCTGTTTTCCAGCTAGTTACATCATTAAAATGCTGTTAATGTAAAGATCTACATTCCAATCATGTATTCAAGTCACAGAATATTATCATTTATGCTTTTAGACACTTTTTACTCTTGTACATTTTGAATGTGCTATTTTTTTTTTAAACTTTGAGTCTCCCTTCATGCACATGTTTTCAGTTGTTGCTGGTTAGATTTAGACTTCTCTACAACATTCAAACTAAAAGAAATGTTTTGCATGTTCATATCAAGTTTGGGAGAAAGCAGCTTTTATTCTGGATGTCCTTTTTTAAAGATAAACAAGGAAGTTTCACCTCCTATTTTGCCAATACTATCTTTTTTCTTTTAACCAACTGATAAGTCATCGATTTAAATAATATCCAGATTGTTAAGTTGATGAATGAAGATATTATTTTAGAAATATATTATTACACTATTACTACAGTGTTCTCATCAGAGGCAGGGCACACCCTGGACAGGTCACCAGTCTGTCGCAGGGTTACCACATAGAGACAACCAATCACACTCACATTCACTCCTGTATTCACACCTATGGGCAATTTAGTGTTTCCAATTAACCTAACCCCACCAACTGCATGTCTTTGGGAGGCAGCCGAAGTACCGGGGAGAACCCACTCAAACACCACAGAGAAAGACCCCGGCCTGATGGTGGAATTGAACTCAGTTGAACTCATTTATATCAAATCACCTGTGAAAATATAATTGAATGCTATGTCAAGTCACTGTGTATGTTTAATACAAAAATCAAATGTGAGGCTAATTATTCAAAAACAAATAATAAGAGTTAGATACCATAACTCTCCAAATAGATTATGTGTAATATATGTTTAGCTGTGAACTCTTTATCAGTTCACCCTGCCTAGAAAGAGTTGTCAGTTGCTCCTAAATCTCATTTGACTAAACATTTGTATTCATATAATCCTTAGAGCAAATGAGTTCTTTGTTTTAAGGTCAGACAACTAATGATTATCCAAAAGGGACCCATAAAAGTTCTGCATTACAGAGCTTCTCTGTATGCTGGGTCCTCAACACATGGTTTGTATAATAAGGTCTGTTAGCACATAAAGGTTATGTAAAAACTGTAAAGGGTAAATACTTGGTATAGGGGTGATTTGCCATTGCAGTCATGTGAAAAGAGTTGGCTTTGAGATATATGCAGTACTCACTGGTCTTCAATGATAAGGTGGTGTACAACAAATTCAGAAGGAAAATGAACAATTCAATCAATTATTCAACACATAATACATGCAATAATACGTTAAGAAGGGATTGGACAGTTAATTTACTAAAACGTACTTAAGTTCATCAGTTTATGCTCAAAGATGTTTTTACTTTGAGAGTTGGGATTTGTGTCAAATAAGGACATATCATTGGTAAACTGGAAATGGCAACCAACCTGATATTGACATATAAGGACCTGTGGAGGAGTTCAGAGTTCAAACAAACAAACAAAAAAAAAAATAGTGGGAAAAATCATTAGGGTGAGACATTAATATGTGTAGAAAAATGAATGGCCATCCACTGGCTAGTTGCTACATGTAGCTAAGTAAATGCAACAGTTTATCTCCTATAAATCCAGCTTTTATCCTTTGTGTATTTTTCCAGTCCAAGATGAAATACTCCAAGAAACCCAAACAAATTCCGACTTACAGTCAAAAGCATGTATATAAACCTCACATTAACACATGCTTAAGTTACTCTGAAGCACCAAGTTGAACACTGAATAAACAATATAGTACAGTATGAAGGCAAACATCAGTGATATAAAAATTGTTCTTTTCATATATGACGTCATAAAAATTATGCCTCATATCTAATAAATAAACTACACTTTGCTGTAGTGTGGAGTTATTCAGGTGACACTGCACTTTTCTGTACACATAGTTTCAAAAATGAAAAACCATATTACACACAAACATCATTCAGTCTCTGTTTTTGATAGTCAAATTAGTGGTACATGACAGCCTTTTTAATTTGCATGTCTATCTGCAGTAACCTCTACAGGTAACTGGTCATCTACTGCTGTCACGTTAAAAAATACTTCAGTCTTGTGTTGACCATTTCCTTGTGAGCAGCTGTAGGGATTCCTCCACCTGGTGCACCTCCATCATTTTGGGGCTCTGATGGGTCCTTCTACCATCCTGTACACCAGGTTAGTAAAAATTTCAGTATTTATGATTTTCCTGATTTGATTAAACATTTGTATTCGTAATATACTTAGAGCAAATGAGTTATTTGTTTTAAGGTCAGACCACTAATAATTATCCAAATGGGACCTATAAAAGTTCTGCATTACAGAGCTTCTCTGTACGCTGGGTCCTCAACACAAGGTTTGTATAATACGGTCTGTTAGCACATAAAGGTTATGTAAAAAACTGTAAAGGGTAAATATAGATGCTTGGTATAGGGCTGATTTGCCATTGCAGTCATGTGAAAAGAGTTGGCTTTAAGATATATTTGCAGTACTCACTGGTCTTTGATAAGGTGGTGTACAACAAATTCACAAGGAAAATTGACAGTTCAATTAATTATTCAACAGATAATACATGTAATAATACTTTAAGAAGGGATTGGACAGTTAATTTACTAAAAATCCCTTTAATTCATTAGTTTATGCTCAAAGATGTTTTTACTCTGAGAGTTGGGATTTGTGTCAAATAAGGACATATCACTGGGGCGATCGTGGCTCAAGAGTTGGCAGTTCGTCTTGTAAGGCTGCCGGTTCGAGCCCTGGCTCTGACAATCTTGGTCGTTGTGTCCTTGGGGAAGACACTTCACCCGTTGCCTACTGGTGGTGGTCAGAGGGCCCGGTGGCGCCAGTGTCCGGCAGCCTCGCCTCTGTCAGTGCGCCCCAGGGCAGCTGTGGCTGTAATGTAGTTTGCCATCACCAGTGTGTGAATGGGTGGATGACTGAATGTAGTGTAAAGCGCTTTGGGGTCCATAGGGACTAAGTAAAGCGCTATACAAATACAGGCCATTTACCATATCACTGGTAAATGGGAAATGGCAACCAACCTGATATTGACATATAAAGACCTGTGGAGGAGTTCAGAGTTCAAACAAAAAAAAATTATTAGGGTGAGACATTAATATGTGTAGAAAAATTAATGGCCATCCACTGGCTAGTTGCTACATGTAGCTAAGTGAATGCCAGAATTTATCTCCTATAAATCCAGCTTTTATCCTTTGTGTATATAAATGCCACTTGTTTTGCACAATATCCAAATAGCAACCTCTGTATATTTTATATATTTATTTTATTTTTACTCTATTTAATTTGTAAAATATGTATACACACACACACACACACACATATATACACACACACACACACATATATACACACACGTAGACATACATATTTAGTATACACATTCAGTAATACGCATACACTCTCATATTGTACATATATTTATTCATATAATTCTCAGATTTAGCCATTCTTATATTTGCTTGTTCTTATGTTATTGTACTTTGCACACCTCTGTTGCTTGTGAAGCTCGCACACAAGAATTTCACTCATATGTGCTGTACCAGTGTACCTGCACATGTGATGTGACAATAAAAGCGATTTGATTTGATTTGATTTGATTTGTGTATTCTCCCAGTCCAAATATACTCCAAAACCATTTAAACTAATTCGGCTGGAAATAGTGTTTTTAAACTTGGAATTTTGAAAATATGTATTTGAAATCTGATCCTGGTTTGTGGGTGGCTGTGGCTCAGGTGGTATTAGATTGTTGGTATGAGTCCTGGCAGTCAGTATGATAAGAGGGGCACCTCAATTTCAACTTTTTAAAATTTCAGGATTTTTAGATGTTAGAGTGATTTGTATTGGAGCTATCTTTAATATATTGTATTTTTTAATCTTGATAATTTTCACTGCTGTCCTTGTTTTGGAGCAACTATGACCACAAAGTTTCCTCTGGGATTAGTAAAGTATTCTGATTCTGACTCTGCTCCACTCTTCATGCAAAAATGGCCTCACTCTTTCCTTCATTAATGATCTCTATCATCTCTTTAATCATATTACCATTATAAATTTTGCAAAGGCAGCATTTTTGCAGATGTTGGCTTGGTTTTGCATGGAAGTGCAACATTTTAATTATCGTATTTATTATTAATAAATGCTATTGTTTGCCAAATGCTTTTTAAAAAATGTCATTTATTTTTCCCAAAACAGGATGTGGACCTTTTTATTTCTTTACATCTTGGGCATAAACGTCTGTCAGGTTTGTTGATTACACGCAAATACACAGTTTGATCTTAAAATTCAACCTTATCGTGAAATTAAAAAAAAAAAAAAAAAAATGGAATCACTTTTCTTTCACAGGCTGATAACTCAACACAAATGCTTTATGCCAAACTGATAATAGACAAAAATGCAATTGAAAATATCACACGCATACTGAAGAGTTTTACAGATAACAATACAGTTGTTGAAGCACCTGTAATGACAACAGGTAAACTAATTTCCAGTCTTCCACATAATCATGCTGTGATTTATGAAGGAAATACTTATTTAACCCTGAATAACTCTTGTCCTTATAAGCGTGCACAAATGGTCCAGGCGGGAAGGTATGTCAGTGCAAACCGGGCCACAGATGGAACGATACTTTCTGTCAGTCTAATCCAAAATGCTGTGGCGATGCAAACTGTACTTTGAATAGTGCAGACGCAAAATGTGTCCTAAACACCACAGGTATTCATATATATTTATATATAATATCTATCTATCTATCTATCTATCTATCTATCTATCTATCTATATATATATATATATATATATATATATATATATTTAAATGTATCTAATTTGTGTGCATCGAGGTTGAAAGCATTAAAAAAAACCTGACATTTTCTTGCTCACAGTTACCATCACAGGATCTTTGAAAATTGCAAAGGCAAACGACTATGAAAACTGTTTGAAAGGCATACAAACTAAAGAATATATAAGCTGCAGAAATAACTTGACGACACAGGTAATAAACAGTCATTTAAAAATATACAATGTCTTTATTTATGATAAATAAAGAACACTATTATTTACTCTCTTTCCATCCTTTGTTACCTCTTAGATGAAAACAGTGTACAGCACTCTGAGGGGATTTGACTTTTTAAACATTACAGGATTCAGGTATATTCGTGCAATTACAAATAAAATGTTTCGGTAAATGTATTTTACATGTGTGACTAAAATCTGTCTTCGTTTTTTATTGAAGGCTCGGAAGCCTCTACGTAGATTTTATAATGAGCGTCGCTTCCACCGTCAATTCACAAACTCTGATTAACAATTCAGAAGCCATTACCCGAAGTCTGTCAGCCTCACTTGATATGGAGACTGCAGGTAATGTAATCTACCTGTGGAGGGCGCACATATTGGAAGTTAATTCCAACCTGGACGGAAGTTTTTTTTCCTCTTAAATTGTATACAAATTCTGTTAGATTGTGTTTTAGATATCATTTTAGCGCTCCTTGAGTATCATTCTCCACCAACATGTCAGACTGACATATCTCAACAACTACTGGATGGACTGCCATGAAATTTTATGCATATTATACAAATTTTTTCCACTGTGTAAATTGTGACTAACATTCTTATTTAAAGGACCGGATCAGCTAAATAACCTTTCAAAATTCGCAAAACGTTGCCCGCTGAAATCCCAATTTTATTTCTTTGTTTCTATTATAAAATGATAACCTGAAGTCAGCAATGCTGTGGATGCAGTCATATTATTCTGATAAAGATGAAGAAAATATGAGTGAAACACAAATCTCTCCCTCTCTGGTTTTAGTTTATAGTGATATGCTTTAACGATTGTTTATCCGTAGCTCCAGTACAGTACTATTCAACCTATGGCGTTCATGGAACTGTAAATGTTTTCACGTTTCAGTGACTGGCCGCCAGGTGGCAGTATTTCCATATGACATACCAGATGTATGTGGTTTCCATGCCAGTTCACTATTATTGTTTTTTCTCTGTAGGTGTTGTCCGCTTAATAATGCCAAACAACATGCCTATCCCGTATGCGGCCACTGACCAAAACATCACATGCATAGCAGAGGAGGACCTTGGAACTACACCACAGTGGAGTATAACAAACACCAATGGGGAATATGACATAACTAATGGAACAGTTTCAACTGTCATAATATTATCACCAACAGAGAGTAAAATCCAGCTCAAAGAAGTGACAGAACTCTGGAAAGGTATGTATGTATGTGAGATTTTGAGACTTCTATGTAATTAGTGTAAACCCATCCAGGAAAAAAAACCAAAAACTAAATAAATTGTACAAGACATGTTTAAGCAATTTAAAAAAGAAATAAAGATTTTTTTTTTATTTCGAATGTGATACAAATTAAAACTTGTATATGCAATTTAATATTTATTTATCTATGTCAGAAGGTTCAATAAATATTTCTTTTCATGTTTTTTCTGGGAATTGTTCAGGCTTTAAACGGTTAAATAGTTTGGTACTGTGAGCTGAAAAACTCAACTATCTGGATTAAACATTTTTAATTATCTAATCTGATTCCTACATGTACCGGCTTTAACACTGTTTTTGTTTTTGTTTTTTTCCTAGGAACGTACTTGTGTCTCTACCAACAAACCAAAAACTGTGGCAATGCCAATCTGACATGTACAATCAACATAGAACACAAAGGCAGTGCTGTACTGGATGTAGCTCTAATGCCCAACATTGCTGTCTTCACTGTGCCATCATTTCCACGCTGCAAAACTGAAGGTGATGTTCTCCAAGTAGCAGCCCAGTGTGACATAAATAATAGCACTGAACCTTATAAAGTCACATGGAATGGTGACGGCCTCAAAGATTATTCAACAACTTCGGGTAAGCATATTTTTTCTTTTCTTTTCTTTTCTTTTCTTTTCTTTTCTTATTTGCTAAATAATTTTAGTTAAAAATATTTATTTTGCAATTGTTATGAAAATCCATGACATGAATGTGTAATTCTTGCAGGTGACAAAACACAAATTTATACAGCTCAAAAAATTATCAGCTGTGGTGTAAACAACACCAATCAAGCTACAGCATTGTGTATATTTACAAACAGACTTGGGCAAAATAAAAGTGCTTCGGTGCCCTTCAACATCATTGCCGGTAAGTTGTTGTATTTTGTAATAAGGATTAAATGAATAAATGCCCACAAACAATCCCACATAGGAGCTAAAACAAAAACCTACAACAAAGTTCTTGTCTTTGGCAGACATAAATGAAAACAAATTCATCTGATTTAATTTTATTCAAAAAGTGCCAGTTCACAACACTTGTCTGAAGTTGCTGATATTTTAAGATAAACCAAACAACATATTTATAAATAACTACTTACCTTAATAAGGATAGTCCAATAAATTGCCATTTTAAATGCCCCAAAATGTATTCCTAATTAATTACAATGAAATTAAAAGAAATAGAAATAAAAAGAGTGATATTTGTAGCTGTAAGACACACATGCTGCTAAAGGTGGCTCTATAAGCTACTGAATCATGTGGTGTACATAATGGGGTGGAGACATTTAACTTTGATTTTGTTACATAAATAATGACAGAATATAAATTTAATACATTTCTGTGTATCTGAGGTTGTAGTTAAATTGTTTTTGAATCTGCATACAGAGGATTTATTTTATATTGTTGTGATATATAAAAACCTTTGAAGTGAAAGAGGGTGCACTTTCTTTTTACCATGACTGTAATAGTTTATAGTAATGATGATATCGTAATAGTCACATACTCAAATATACTACAATGTAAAATAAAATGAAGATAAAATATAGAAATATGAGAGCGGCCCATTGTTTTAGAATCATGAATGAATGTAGGCTATATTGATTACTTCACAGATGAGAGAGCCAAATATTTATGATGCATTATAGAATATAATTTCTGCAAGAGAAACTCATTTGAACACATCATTCTCTAAATTAACTTTTGATATTGTCTTAGTTAATGTATGAAATTTTATTTGTCAAAACAGCAGGTGAAAAATTCTGTCCGGCTGAGGGTGACTGGGGAGACACCAAACTTGGTTTCACTTCAGTCTTAAAATGCACAAACTCTGCTGGACTAAGAACAAGGAAATGCAAGTAAGAATCCAACTGCTGATCATATTTATTATGTAATAATGTATCAGTTATTTGTTATTTGTTTGACTATTTTTATTTATTTTTTTATATTAAAATGGCTCAGTTGCACAAACAATGATTGTTTGCATTTGTAACTGGGAACATTATTTGAGCAGTTCATAAATGAACATTTATTTGTGAAATTTGTTAAGATATTATTAAAATTAATATTTTCAGCCCAAGCGAAAAATGGGAAGATGAGGTGTCAGGATGTGTGAACTCAGACCTGTACACCGTACTGCAAAATGCAGTAGTAAGTAAGCTTAAGTTTCATAATTGATGTTAAGAAATTGTTTCCATATGATAGGAAAGTAACTTAATAATCTCAAACTTAATACAGCAACAAATTCTCCAACTGTTATGAGATTTTTACACAACAGAAAAAAGGAAAGTCATTCATCTTTTTGTCAAATCCGCTTTAGCTGATTCAGTTAGACTCGACTAATACGTATGTGCTCTTGTTACAGATTTCTGACATTGGACTTGGGTCACTAGATAAAAATGCAGAAACAATATTTTCTAACCTTAACAATGTCACTCAAAATTCAGGACGTATTAACACTTTTGCTAATGTGAATGCATCAGTTGAGGTACTCACCACCATGAGTAACAAACTGCGAACTGTAGACGATGCAACCACGACTACAGTAAGTATCAAAGAATCTTTATATTTATTATTATTTAAAAACTTTAAAAAATATTAAAATGAATAAGTATACTGTAAAGTTTGAATCTTTAAGAGTTACAAGGAAACAAATGTCCAATGTATTTATTCACTCAAGTCTTTTTTGAATACAGCAGCAGTTCAGTTTTACTATTTATAATTAACTTGTACATCAAGTTCATTGCTAATGCAAATCAAGAATTTCCTGCTGCTGTTACGTCAGATTAAAAGAGTTCAAATGATGAGCAACCCTGTCCCTTTTATTCTGAAGAAGCCACAGGAAATGTCACCACCCTAGCCATTGTTCGGTAAATGTATCTACAGTTACTAGTTTTGACAGTGGCTTATTCACAGGAATGGAGGGACAATGACCAGCTAGTGAAGCAGATAAAAAGCCGCATGTGCCAAACTTTCACTAGTTCAGTTTTTTATGATACATTTTTAACATCATAGTTATATCACCAACAAACCTTTGTCGTTCTTTTCAGAATTTCCTGGCCTCATCTAGTAATCTGTTGGATGAGTCTCTTGAAAACTCGTGGAAAACACCAAATCCTCAAAGCAACCAAACCCTGGCTGAGAAATATCTGTGGACAGTTGAGAAGTTAATTGCGATATCAAACATAAGTAATAGTTCAAATCCAAGTAATATAAATATAGGCACATGCAGTGGAAAAACATGCACCAATACGGTGTTCGATGCCTCAGTCACTGTTAAAAGCTCAGGAAATGGCACTGTAAAAACAGCTGGATTCAAATACCTGCAGGACTATTTGCCCAATACAACAAACGCATCCAACATCAACAGCATTGTTGTGTCAACAACCACTACTGAAGGGGGAAAAGAAAACCTTCAGATTACAATAAAGTTCCCATTGCTCACACCAAGGCCTCGCGATGTTAGTCTGCAATGTGTCTCATGGAACTACAACCAGAGCAACTGGACAGCTGAAGGATGTGTCTGGGGGGGCGCTTCTAAACCCGACGAGTGCATTTGCAATCATCTGACTTCATTTGCCATTCTGATGTCCAGGTATCCCATTGAAATCCCTTACATGACCGAGATAACGTACGCTGGACTTTCTGTGTCAGTGGTGTCACTCGTTATCAGCCTCCTGATAGAACTGACCGTCTGGAGCAAAGTAGTCAAGACAAATACTCTACATTTGCGCCACACCGCCCACGTGAACATTTCTCTTTGTTTGCTGGTGGCAGATTGCTGTTTTCTGGCATCTTCTAAACCAGAGAGCATTTCAGAAATCTGGTGTAGAATCTCAGCTCTTCTGAAGCATTTCTGCTACCTGGCCATGTTCTTTTGGATGTTGAGCCTGAGCACCACGCTCCTTCATCAGGCAGTTTTCCTGTTTCACAAAGTGGGCAAGAAAACCTATCTGAGGTTCTCATTGATCCTGGGCTACGTTTGTCCTTTTCTCATCGTTTTCATCACATTTCTCACCAACAACGCCGGCGCTCAAGGCGTGTATTTCAGTACGAAAACATGTTGGCTGGTTTATTCTGGAATTCTGAAAGGAACCATCTATACATTCATTCTTCCAGTTGGTATAATTGTTTTCATCAATTTGTTTGCCATGGTAGTGGTAATCATGAAGCTTCTGGACCATAAGATCACAGAAAAATCTCATGAGAAAGAAATACAGGCTGCCAAAACTGTCCTGAGATCAGTTATTCTTCTGACTCCAATCTTTGGTTTGCCATGGATTTTTGGATTTGCAACATTTAGTCTGGACCTGACAGCTGGAGCTGTGACTTTAGCTGTGAACTACGCTTTTGTTCTGCTCAACGCATTCCAGGTATGGTCACAATTATTAAACTGATCAGACTCAATATCTGTTCTGCTAAAAGTATCGCTTGTTTTCTTTTTAAATGCTTGTTTTTCATTTCTAGGGTTTGTTGATTTTGTTGACCACGTGCCTGGGGGACAGAATGGTAAAATCATTTACTTCTAGAGATAAGAGGCCTACCTAGTTTAGTTACATGCTGCTGTATCACTGTGATAACATTTGAATATATTTAAAGTTTGAAGCCAATGGCAGGAACGCATGATCTAAAATCGACAGCTGAATCAATGTCATTATTGTTGTAGTTGTTCTCAGGTTTATTCTGAGTTATTTTAATGAAATTATTATCAACAGTTATCAAAAATATCCTTGGAAATCTTTTCATTAAATGTTGTTTTTCTTCTGATTTTGACAGACCCGTGAAGCACTGCGGAATTCTTTCAGGAAAAAAGTAAGTGAACCACAGCTTGTTTGTAAATGACCACAGTGACTGATGATGAATGACGCACATCTTTTTCCTCTGTTCTGCAGGCTCCACCAACCATCAGCGAAAGCTCCACAAAGTTGGAAACAACAACTAAAAAGTCCTAAACAACACCTGTACACATGTATACTCACAAAACACTACATTTAAATCAAATATATTAGATTCATGAGCTACATTTACTCTTTGATGTGACTGTTTCTTTCTTGTTTATTTTCAGTAATACAAGTCAGAAATGGTCATAATTGTTATATGCATATCTGTGTTTTTTTGTTCAATATACATATTAATATGAAATGTGATTTAATAATGCTGTACATCGCATGTCTTAAATAGCACCTAGCAGTAAAGAGCTGAAGGAAAACTCTCAGCTGAAAGGATAGAAGAAAACCTACGTGAGGATTTTATTTCTGTAAATGTGATTCGGGCTCACATCTTGCTTCAGTTTTTACGTTTTCTTCTTCCCGTTCTGCCCACTCCTCATCTGTGTCATCCACTCAAACCCCTTCGCGGGCTGCTTGTGTACAATAAACATGTTACCCTGTCTCTGCTCTGTAACACACAAAAACAAGAATGTATACTTGTCATGTATAAAGATTATACTCTTGGTTATTGTTATTAAAATTACAAGAATCTGAAGTGTGAACTGGGCTTTATGTCATACTGCTCTAACTGCTTTGTAGTCCTTGTCATGACTATCCTGCGCCCTCTGATGGTGTCCTTGCTTCTGTGACCTTGCAGATGAAATACAAACCTCAGCCACATCGTTAGCAGCAGTTCTCACCTATAATCAGTGCACTTGGTAACTAACTGGGTTAAAATTTAGTAGCTTGAAAAATAGGCTCTGGATCTTTTACTTTTCAAGGGTAGAATAACCTGTGATAACCCTTTGAGTGATTTTATAATAATACACAGGCTTTTACCTTGTTTACTCATCCAATTAATCTACTGCGAGGTAATAATGACTTCTAATACTGAACTTGTGACTAAGAGGAGGATGGGCACATTCAGGCTGGAAGAAGAACACTGAAAAAAGGGATTGGCCATCTCTTGGGTTTATGTAAGCATCTTGCGTGTATTCAACACAATTGCTTCATGCTTTAAAGTTAAGTGTAACTATATAGTGTAGAAACTACATGATATGCAGAGTGGGTATATTAAATTGTTCGAGTGAAGTAAGTCAATAATATAGCAATATTAAATCTTGCGACACTGCATGTGATTTCATCTCGACAGCTTTGGATCGTGCTTTGAGGAAGGAGTCCATCTCAGTCAAGTCGAGCAGCCGCCTTTCCTTTTTTCGGTATATACCTTAGAGTATACAGTATGTACCCTGCCTCTTAACTCTATCACTTCAGGGTTATGCCCCAGCCCCCCTGCAACTCGGATAAAGATAGGAAGATGGTAGTTGTTGTAAATCCATTTAATTTTTATGTTAACCAGACTATAGACTTTGTTGAACATTATGTAATATGAAGATAACATGTAGTATTTAAGTGACCAAGTAGTACTGGGGTAAAAGCTATTGAATAGTTTTGGAGTAAATTGACAAAATCGTCAATGATTACAATATTCCAAGAGTTCAACTTACTTCATCTAAACATGTTTCAGTCACGTTTAATCAACACAAAATGCACAGGTTTATTGAATATGAATAAGTTGTGTTGATTTAACTAAGTTTCTGCCGAAGCAAAACAGTTGTGTGCAACCAGTGTCCATTACTGAATTAAGTAAATCCAACATGGTCTTTTTTTCAGTGCACTCATCACTTATAATCCAGCAGGAAACAGCCAAATCCTTGGAAGTTATAATCCAAGACAGCAAAAATTAGAAAAAGCCACAAAATACAAATCCAATTTGTAAGTCCAGTGTTTGGGAGTGGCTAATCTTCTGATCATGCTCTCTACCAATTGCAGGAAACTAGAGGAAGGACATCTTACCCAATGTGCACTGGATTTTTTTTTATACGTTATTCTCTTTCTTCCTGCCCTTGATGTCCATATTGTGCAATATCACATCTACATTCCCATATTTCAAGTCACACCCTGTTGCTCTCTTTGTATAAACATACTTAATATAGAAGAAAAATAAATAATTATAGTCATTCAGGAATTATTGATGTCATTATTGCCTGCAGCAGTCAATCCTAAACAAATTTTATTTCAGCACTAGTTTTTTTTATTCTATTTATAAAGACTCAGTTGAACCTGTCAGTGTCTTAGTCTGTTAAGTCTTGTCAGCTTCATTTCATGATCACTGATGGACATTTCCACCTCAATGTGATCATATTATTCAATTACAATAGAACTCGATTCACATTTTAAAATAAACCTTATTTACCTTATACTAGGCCTCTTCAGTTAATCCTCAGTGACTGGAGACCCCCCCTCAAACAGCAGTTGAGTGGGTCTACTGCATATAGTCAGAGCTGAGTCCCTGAGTGATTATTTTATTAACATCTGCCTTCACCTTGACACCACAGAGCAAATAGATTGGCTAAAACACCCTCTCAAAAACAAACTCATGAACTGGTTGTTTTCAAACTGTCTGACACTTAAGCATTTGGATCATAAAAATTACCTGCACATTTGCTGACCTCATTATTTTAAACTTTGGCCATGTTAAATAGAGCAACATGTATTCTAACAGTATAAAAAACTCCAGCAAGGTAACAGGCCTACTTTAGATGGTTAGTTCCCTCCTTGAAGGTTTTTCCAGGTCTATGCTGATATATGTGAAAAGTGATATGCAGGAGCTTGACATAGGAAGAAAAGTAATAATATTTTATGGTGATATTTTCTTCTTGATGATTTTTTAGTACTAGTTTGGTTGTAAAAAATGTCCTTTGAGAAGACATTGCCTTGACTTTTAAGAATTTATGTTTATTACTTCACTGATAACGTCAGGTTTGTCCCTTGGATGTTTGCCCTGAGTTCCTAAAGGCTCTGGATGTTGGTGGGCTGTCTTGGTTGACACACCTCTGGAACATGGTGTGGAGATGATGCGGGGCAGACCCTCTGGATTGGCAGACCGAGGTCCAATCTTTAAGAAGTGCAACTGGAGGGTGTGCTTCAACTCCAGGGAGATCACACTCCAGAGCCTCCCTGGGAAGGTCTATGCCAGGGTGCTGGAAAGGAGAGTTCACCTTTTAGTCAAACCTCAGATACAGCAGGAACAATGTGGTTTTCATCCACCAGGGCTGCCATTTGATTCTGTTTATAAATTTTTCAGATGATGTGGTTCTGTCGGCGTTATCGGGTGGTGGCCTCTGGCTCTCACTGTAGTGGTTTGCATCCGAGTGTGAAGTGGAGGGAATGAGAATCAACACGAATGTAAGTGGGAATGAGAATCAAATTTGAGGTCTCAGCTGGAAAATGGTAGAGTGCTTACTGTGGGTCAGGACCAAATTGCTGCCCCAAGTGGAGTTCAGCACCTCCCTTAGATACAGGGTGAGGAGTTCAGTAAATAGAGATGTGCAAAGTTTTTATTTAAAAAATAAAATAAGAGTTAGATACCTGACTCTCCAAATACATTTCCTGTAATGTGGGTACAATTCACATATTCCTACCAGTGTATGAAAAGTCAGTTCCTGATAAATATAATTTGACTGAAGATTTGTATGCTTGGAGTGAATAAGTTCCTTGTTTTAAGCTCAGGCCTCTAATGATTGTGCAAACTGGACCCAAAAACTAGGAGCTGTGCATTACACAGTTTCTCTGTACTCTGGGTCCTCAACAAAAAGGTTATATAACAATGTAAATAATGTAAAAGTAAATATAGATGTTTGGTAGAGTGCTGATTTGCCACTAAAGTAACATCAAAAGTACATCCCCCGTGAAACATTAATTTGGCTAGTTTCTACGTGTGGCTAACCATAGGCCACAATTTATCTCCTGCTAAATTTTCAGACAAACTCTTGTAATTCACCATTTATCATTTGTATATTCAGTCCAAGACGAAATACTCCAAGAAATCCAAAAGAATTTCCGACAGACAGTCAAAAGCATGTAAATAAACATCACATTAACACATGCCTACACTAGTGTGAAGCAGCAAGTTGGATGTTGAATAAATATAATACAGGTTAACGAGGGATTGCATGTGTGACTGATGTAAAAAAATAAAGTGGTTTTAATATATAAAATCATAAAAAATGATTTCATATATGAAAACATCAGGAGTGAGTGGGGAATTTAGCTATTCCCATTCCATAATTGAGATCACTTATCAATCCCTTATCAACAAACAGCATATCAAAGACATTTGATTCATGTAAATTATACATTTTATGGATAGATAAGAGCATCTATCTATCAGCATTTAGGTATGAACACTAAGCCAACAGCACAAAGCAAAGATGAAAACAAACAGACTTTAAAGTGAGCATGCCATTGCGTGTTTTTCTGTATGCATAATTTCAAAATGAAAATATATGCTAAAACTATGGACACCAACATCATTCATTCTATTTTTGAAAGTCAAATTAGTGCTTCATAAGTCTTTTTAATTTGCATGTGTATCTGCAGTAACTTCTGCCAGTAACTCCTCATATACTCCTATTACTCGAAACCAGGTTTTAGTCTTCTGCCGACCTTGTAAGTTGCTGTAGGGAGAGCTCCATCAGTTGATAGTTCATCATTTCTGAGCACCGATGGGTCCGTCTACCATCTTGTACAGCAGGTTAGTGACGCTTTCACAAAAATGTTTGGATATGTGTGTAAAGTATCATTTAAAATGAAGTGAAAATAGTGTTTTGAAACTTGGGATTGTTTTTAAATGTATTTGAAGTTTGACGCTGATTTGTGGGTATGTTGGTAGTATGATTTCTGGCTGTCGGTCTGATAAGCACCTCAATGTCAGCTTTATATGTAATATTTTTTTGTGTAATATATCAGGATATTCTTTGCCTCTCGGAGGAGGCGGACGCACTTTTTCTCCTCTCCCTTATCTTCCCTGCTTATGTCCTTGTCTAGTCTCGTGTTTTTCTTTGTATTTTCCCTGGAACATTCTCTCACAGTCTGTTCTCTAAAACCTAAAAGAGGAATTATGGATTGGATCAACTGGTCCCTAAATGCAATTGACACCCCTTTCTCAATGAGAAGTTTGGGCTTGGGTGAGCCTGAGTGGTGAAGATATCTACCTATTCGGAACCATGGTAACAGGGTTCTGGCTGATCGGAGCTGGCTTGGCCCTGACTTATCGAAGAATTAAGAAAGCGGAACCGGCTGTTCAAACCCCCACAAGGCTGCCCGCTGGGATTGGAACGATGGGAGAGGCGTGAGTTTCTCAAAATGGGCTCATTGAGTCAGCACGGATAAGATCTTGGAGAGGCTACGGCTGCTGTGAATACTCAGAATAAGATCTCTGACTGCAGACTGGATACATCTTGGAAGGGCTAGCCCGGAATAACATCTCTGGGCGCAAAATTGGATAACATCTCGGGGAGGCACACTGCCGTGAGTTCTCAGACATTGGCTCCTTGAGCACAAGAAGTGACAACATCACAGAACGCAAGTATGGCGAAGCTCGCGGCTCTCCAACGGGAGATTGAGAGACCAGTGTTGGACTGTAGAACTGCTTTGAAATTCATATGAGCTGTTCGCACTAAAGTAAAAAAAATAACATCACTTATGCGGATACCCCTTTGGCGCCAGCTGCAAGGCCGGAGCTGAACAAAACACCCTGATAACGACTGTGTTGAGTCTGTTCCTTCCCATTCCATGCAAGGCCACCTGGGTTGGCTGGAAGACTGTTTACTTAGCCTGGCAGGGCGAAGGACACTGTCTCAGCTGAACTCTGGACACGCACACACATACTGATACTGATAAGCACTCACCGACGCATCACCCTCCCTACCCCGGATCCAACGCCACCTCCAACGCTTACCTCCCCTCTGATGTGGACATCGGGTCAGTTGGAGGCGCAGTCGAAGATTGCAGCGGTCCCAGATCAGATGTACACACTGGAACTCTTTCCCATGTTGCTTGTCTGTGTTTATTGTGCTATGGTGTGTTGATATCTGTGCATTCCTGTATTATCCTTTTGTGTTACACATTTCGATGTTTTTTTCCTCGCTACCTGGCCTGACCTGTCTCCCCAATGTGATGTTTGTGTATTGTATGTACGGTTGGCAAGGTTTGTCATCTCGGTTGCGGGCAAAAGACCTGCAACTGACAAATAAAGGCTATCTCATCTCATCTCATCTCATCTCATCTCATATTTATATTAGAGCATTTTTACACTATTAATATTGGCAGTTTTCGATCATGCCCTTACTATCTTGGAGAAAGTGAGACTGCAAAACTTCCTCTGGGATTAATAAAGTTTTCAGATTCTGAATCGCTTTGTTTGCTTGAGTATAAATGATATAACCTAAAACCTAAAAAATCTAAAACCTTTTAAAAAAATATTTTAAAGAAGGCTGTGCCGCATCACCTTTTTTGCTTTTGTGGTCCACATGTTTTCAGTGTGTGAAAGATTTGGACATTGGACAGGCCAGTTTAGGAGCCATACTGTACACGACCACATAAAATATGGTCTGACATGGTCTTGCTGTAATGATTCAGATATTCCTTGGAAAAGACGCACCACTCCGAAACCTGACATCACAGATGTGCCAGTCGTCCGTGCCATGTGCATGAGTCTTTCAGAAGTGTTCTTGAGCCCAAGCAGTGATTTCCATACATAGTATTATATCACATCTCTTTTTAAATTGGATTGCACAGTGGTGGAGTGGTTAACTCTGTCAATTCAAAGCATGAAGGTCCTGGGTTTTAAGTCACCAGCCTGTTGGAGCTTTCTGCCTGGAGTTTGCGTGAGTTCCCTGTGATGCCGTGAGTTGCCACAGGGTACGCCACACCCTACATTCAAAAGACAGCCAAGTTTGGTTAACATACTCTAAACTGGAGGGAGGTGTGAATGTGGGCATGAATAGCTCCTCTGTGTGATAGCCTGACAAGATGGATGGAACGGTTTGTAATTCCAGGCTCAACAGTAATGGCCGTTCTATATTAGATTTCAGCTTTGTCTCTTGTGTGTGGATTTGTTTTTACTATTTATTTCTATCATAGTAGGCCTACAACATAAAATCTACATTTCTTTTTCATTCTTAGAGTATTTTGTAGCCTGCTGCTGGGATATTTTTCTCAAAAAAAAGGAGGGAAGTTTATGTTGTACTTGAACTATATTTAGTCAAATGATTACCAATGATTGCATCGCCTTTTTACACATCATCCAATTTTTTGGGAACTTACTTGTTTACAGAGCTAGTGCTGTGATACAAGCTAGACACACACTTTATCAGATACACCTGCACAGTTTGAGACAACTGTTCTTTCGAGATAAGTGGATTTCTTTGTACTGCATCATATTCAAATGTGTTTTTCCCTCTCTCGTGTGTGCAAAACAGGAAAGATAAAGCGACAGAAAATCTTTTTCATACATCACCTTCATTTGTTTTGAAGAGGAAGATTTTAATTATAGTATGGTGTGTACTCCAAATGCTTTTTAAAAGTATCATTTATGTTTCCCGAAACAGGATGTGGACCTTTTTATTTCTTTACATCTTGGGCATAAACTTCTGTCAGGTTTGTTGATTACACACAATTACACATTTTGACCTTAAAATTCAACCTTATCATGACATTAAAAAAGAAAAAAATGGAATCACTTTTCTTTCACAGGCTGATAACTCAACACAAATGCTTTATGCCAAACTGATAATAGACAAAAGTGCAATTGTAAATATCACAAGCATGCTGAAGAATTTTACATATAACAATACAGTTGTTGAAGCACCTGTAATGACAACAGGTAAACTAATTTCCAATCTTCCACATAATCATGCTGTGATTTCTGAAGAAAATACTTATATAACCTCTAACTCTAATCCTGAATAACTCTTGTCCTTATAAGTGTGCACAAATGGTACAGGCAGCAAAAAATGTGGATGCAAACCGGGCTACAGATGGAACGATACTTTCTGTCAGTCTAATCCAAAATGTTGTGGCAATGCAACATGCACTTTGGATAAAACTGCCAATGCAAAGTGTGTCTCAAACACCGCAGGTATTAAGTCAATTTAACTGTTTTTGCACATTTGGTTATTTATGTGCCTCAAGGTTAAAAGCATCCCCCAAAATGACATTTTCTTGCTCACAGTTACCATCACAGGGTCTCTTACACTGCAGGGGTCTACATATGTAGATTGTTTGGAAGATATAACAAACCCTAAATATGAAAAATGCAGTGATGGGTTGTTGACACGGGTAATAATTTTTTTCGCAAAATGTATTTAAAAGTATACAGCATCATTTTTAACCTTGAAAATAGAAATTACTGTTATTTACTCTATTTCCATCCTTTGTTACCTCTTAGATGAAAACGGAGTACAGCACTCTGAGGGGATTTGACTTTTTAAACATTACAAGATTCAGGTATATTCGTGCAATTACAAATAAAATATTATGTTTTTGCATTTATCTAATAAAAATGTAAAATCCTTCTTTTTTTTGTTTGTTTGAAGGATTGGTAGCGTCATTGCAGACTTTAAAATAATCATTGCCTCCAGCATCGATTCACAAGCTCTGATAAATAATTCAATAAAGATTGGCCAAATTCTGTCCGCCTCACTTAACATGGAGACTTCAGGTAATGTAATCTTACTGCAGAGGGGTGCATTGTATACTGTATGCAAGAAATTCTTTCCAACATGTGAGTTTTAAAAATAAATGTAAATTCTGTTACGTTTTCTTTTAGATCTCATTTTAGTTCTACATGTTCATCATTTTCTGTCCACCAAAAAACCCAAAGTAAAATCAGCTTTGTTATGGATGCAATCATTACTCTGATGAAGATTAAGATAAAATGAAAGTCAAAGATCCCCAAACTTTATTCATCTAGTTTTAGTTTATAATAATTTTAAGATTTATTCTGTTGTTCAAAAACCTTCAATCTGTGGTGTTCACAGCACTGGATAGGTTTTTTAGTTTCAGGGATTGAAATTTCATTATTATTTTTTTCCTCCACAGGTCTTGTCAACTTAGAGATGCCACTAATGCCTGTGCCTTATGGTGCCACCAACCAAGTGATCAGATGCACAACCAAAGAGGACCTGAAAACTGACCCACAATGGAGAATAATAAACAGCAAAGGGCAATATGACATAACTACTGGAACAGTTTCAACAGTTGATACGTCATCACGAACTGACAGTACAGTCAACCTCAGAAACGTGACAGAACTCTGGAATGGTATATATGCTTGTTCCGTTATATTATTATTGGTACTGTTAATAATTAACCGGAGATACAATGATGGCAAAACAGAAGAAATTCACTTTTAACACATATGTGAAAGCCCCCCCCCCAAAAACCACCCCTCTATGGACCAGAAACAAACAGAATGAAAAGAATCCAGAATTGAACATCAACCTAAATCACGAAATCTCCTGGCTTTAACCCCACTTGTGTTTGTTTCTTAGGAGAGTACTCATGTATCTACCACCAAACGGGTAATTGCACCACATCAGGCTGTGCAGTCAACATATTAAACAAAGCCAGTGCTCAACTGGATGTAGCACTATTACCAAACATTGACGTCTTCACGGAGCCATCATTTCCACGCTGTAAAACCGAAAATGATATTCTCCAAGCAAAAGCCAAATGTGAGATAAACAATAGTACTGAACCTTATAATGTCACATGGGATGGCAAACGTCAATTAGAAACTCAGAGTAAGTAATTTTTTTGGTCTTATTTGACAAATAATTTTAATTAAAATATTTATTGTGCGAAATTGTTCTGAAAATACATGACATGAATATTCAATTCTTGCAGGCGGCAACATACTAGTTTATACAACTAGTAAAATAATCCGCTGTGATGATAAGACAAGTGAATATACAACAGTGTGTACATTTACCAACAGACTTGGGAATGTAAGAAATGCTACGGTGCTCTTCAATATCATTTCCGGTATGTCTTTGTATTTTGTAATGGGAATTATTGAATGCATAATTACCCACAAATGATCCCACAATGAAGTAAAAAAAAGAACTAAGTAACTATAAAACTTTCAACAAACAAATTAATCTGATTTCATTTATTTGTGCCAGTTCACAACAACAGTTTCTGATATTTTAACATAAACTGCCTAAAACATTTATAAATGATTACTTACCTTAAAGACAACAGTCAAATGAATCATTTTAAATACCCCAAAACTATTCCTAATTCATTTCATGAAAAATAAAAGATATACAAGTTTAAAAAGAAGTCACATATGTATCTGTAAGACACACATGTGTTATTATGTTTTGTTTTGTTTTGTTTATATTTGTATTTTTTATTTTTTTAATCCTGCTTTAATACTTTGCAGCTCTAAAAGTTTGGTAAATAGAACCTCAGATAAACTACAACACATGGAATATTACACTGTGTCATTATTTATTTTTAAAAAACTGCAAAAGCAGTGTGTGAAAAGCTAAGTACACCCTTCCTGCTAATCAAATACACTTGATTAGCAGGCTGTGAGTAAGTGTGAGCGCCTCAGTAAAAGCAGATGTTTTGTCAGTTTGCTGGTCTGGAGAATTCAGTAATGTGTTAATGCAAAAAAACAAAACAAAACAAAAAAAAGACATCAACAACTGTTACTCCCCATCTTGGGCTGGGTTATAAGGCCATTTCCAAACTATTTGAAGTCCATCATTGCAAAATATTTGAAGTCGAAAATATTAAAAACAGCTGTCAATCTTCCCAGGAGGGCACATTCTTGCAAAGTCGATCTTAGACTTTATAAGCCTCAGTTAGCATGTTAAATGTTGAAGTTAATCAGAATACAACTGGAAAAAGAAGAATAAGTATGGCTTGTTTTGTAAAGGCTGTCAGGAGTGATCTTCGTCTCTAAAAAATGAACATGGCAGCACAGCTTAGGTTTGAAAAACCGCAACTGAACAAACTACAAGACTTCAGGAACAATGTCCTTTGAAAAGTGAAGACCAGAGGGGAGAAGTTCTGGCAAAAAAACAAACACAGCATATCATCACAAACAGCTCATGCCAACTGTCAGCACAATGAAGGGGTGATGTCCAGGTCCTGTGATGGGACAGGACCCGGGCACCTTTCAGTCACTGAGTCAACCATGAACTAATCTGTGTACTGTATAAGTTTCTAGAGTTGCGTGTGAGGCCATTTGTTTATCTGAGGTTGTAATGATATAATTTCAGAACTTGCTATAGTCCAGACAAGTTTTTTTTTATTACATCCTGATATATAAAACCTTGCAATTGAAAGAGGGTGCACGATATTAGTGTATAATAATATAGTAATTGTGACATACTGAATTATACTACAATGTAAAATACATTTGGGTAAAATTGGGCATGGATTGTGCAGTCATGACTAAATTCTGGAAATACTTACTTCATTGAAGGATCAAATATTTATATATTATGCTTAACAGGAAATATTAACAGGAAATATTTTTTGTGACACAAATTTAGTTTTAACATATTTTTCTCTAAGTTATATTTTGATATTGTCTTTGTAACTATATGAAATTTTCTTCCCTAAAACAGTAAAGGATGACTACTGTGCAGCTGAAGGTGACTGGGAAGACACAAAAGCTAATTTTACTGCAGTTTTAAAATGCACAAACTCTGCTGGGAAAAGAACAAGGCAATGCAAGTAAGAATATATCCAATCATGTGTAGTATGTAATAATGTATCAGCTCTTTTTAAAATTATTTTTATTTATGTATTTAGATTAAAACTTCTGTTTCTTTTACTGTCCAAAAACTATAATTGTTTGCATTTTGATTAGGAAAATTATTTAAGCAGTATATATATTAGAATTTATGTTTGACATTTAATATTTTTAATTAATATTTTCAGCTTAAAGGGGATTTGGGGAAAGGAAGAATCAAGATGTGTGAACTTCGACCTCTACGATATACTGCAAAATGCAATAGTAAGCCTAAATTTCATAACTGAAGTTATCATCTTATCATTTTTTAGTTTTTTATTTTGTTTTTTTACATATGACAGGAAAGTAATCGTATTAATATAAAGCAACAAATTATCCAACTGTTTTGATATTTTTACAGGACAGGAAAATGGAAAGTACTCTAGTGTTTTTGTTAAAGTCGTTATCTGACACAGTTAAGCTTGCCTAATACATATGTGCTCTTGTTATAGATTTCTGGCACTGGACTTGGGGCATTAGATAAAAACGCAGAGTCAGTATTTTCTAACCTTACCAATGCCACTCAAAATCCATTAACTATTAACACGTTTCCTAATTTGAATGCATCAGTTGAAGTGATCAGCACCATGTCTACCATTCTGGCAAACCATAGTGTAAATGATACAACCACAAGTAATGTAAGTACCAAAGAATATCTTTTTGATTACTATTTAAAAACCTTTAAAACTTTAAGATCAATAAGTATAAATACTTGTATTTAAAGTTACAATCCTTAAGAGTTACAATGAAACAAATCTCCAGTATTGGTATTTATTCACTCGAGTCCTGTTTACATACATTAGTAGTACAGTCTCACTATTTAACTTTTACATCATCAAAGTCATTGCTCATTTAAACCATATACCATAAAACAGCTGCAGAAGACTAACTCGTTTTTTATGATTAATTTTTAATGGGAACATCACAGCTATATGAGCTGCAAACCTTTGTCTTTCTTTTTAGCATTTCCTGGCCTCATCTAGTAATCTGCTGGATGAATCTCTTAGAAACTCGTGGAATCCACAGAATACTGAAAGCAACCAAAACCTGGCTGAGAAATATCTGAAGTCAGTTGAGAAGTTAATTGAGATATCAAACATAAGTAATGGTTCTGATCAAACTAACTTACATGTACAGACATGCAGCGAAGATGAATGCACCAATACGGTGTTCAATGCCTCAGTCACTGTTCAAAGCTCAGGAAATGGCATCGTAAAAACAGCTGGATTCAAATACCTGCAGGACTATTTGCCCAATACAACAAACACATCCAACATCAACAGCATTGTTGTGTCAACAACCACTCAACGGGGAAAAGAAAACCTTAAGATTACAATAAAGCTCCCATTGCTCACACCAAGGCCTCGCGATGTTAGTCTGCAATGTGTCTCATGGAACTACAGCCAGAGCAACTGGACAGATGAAGGATGTGTCTGGGGGGGCGCTTCTAAACCTGACGAGTGCATTTGCAATCATCTGACTTCATTTGCCATTCTGATGTCCAGGTATCCCATTGAAATCCCTTACATGACCGAGATAACGTACGCTGGACTTTCTGCGTCAGTGGTGTCACTCGTTATCAGCCTCCTGATAGAACTGATCGTCTGGAGCAAAGTAGTCAAGACAAATACTCTACATTTGCGCCACACCGCCCACGTGAACATTTCTCTTTGTTTGCTGGTGGCAGATTGCTGTTTTCTGGCATCTTCTAAACCAGAGAGCATTTCAGAAATCTGGTGTAGAATCTCAGCTCTTCTGAAGCATTTCTGCTACCTGGCCATGTTCTTTTGGATGTTGAGCCTGAGCACCACGCTCCTTCATCAGGCAGTTTTCCTGTTTCACAAAGTGGGCAAGAAAACCTATCTGAGGTTCTCGTTGATCCTGGGCTACGTTTGTCCTTTTCTCATCGTTTTCATCACATTTCTCACCAACAACGGCGGCGCTCAAGGCGCATATTTCAGTATGAAAACATGTTGGCTGGTTTATTCTGGAATTCTGAAAGGAACCATCTATACATTCATTCTCCCAGTTGGTATAATTGTTTTCATCAATTTGTTTGCCATGCTGGTGGTAATCATGAAGCTTCTGGACCATAGGAGCAGAGAAAAATCTCATGAGAAAGAAATACAGGCTGCCAAAACTGTCCTGAGATCAGTTATTCTTCTGACTCCAATCTTTGGTTTGCCATGGATTTTTGGATTTGCAACATTTATTCTGGACCTCACAGCTGGAGCTGTGACTTTTGCTGTGAACTACGCTTTTGTTCTGCTCAACGCATTCCAGGTATGGTCACAATTATTAAACTGATCAGACTCAATATCTGTTCTGCTAAAAGTATCGCTTGTTTTCTTTTTAAATGCTTGTTTTTCATTTCTAGGGTTTGTTGATTTTGTTGACCACGTGCCTGGGGGACAGAATGGTAAAATCATTTACTTCTAGAGATAAGAGGCCTACCTAGTTTAGTTACATGCTGCTGTATCACTGTGATAACATTTGAATATATTTAAAGTTTGAAGCCAATGGCAGGAACGCATGATCTAAAATCCACAGCTGAATCGATGTGTCATTATTGTTGTAGTTGCTCTCAGGTTAATTCTGTGTCATTTCAGTTATTTTAATAAAATTATTATCAACAGTTATCAAAAGTATCCTTGGAAATGTTTTCATCAAACTTTGTTTTTATTCTGATTTTGACAGACTCGTGAAGCACTGCTGGACTCTTTCAAGAAAAAAGTAAGTGAACCACAGCTTGTTTGTAAATGACCACAGTGACTGATGATGAATGACGCACATCTTTTTCCTCTGTTCTGCAGGCTCCACCAACCATCAGCGAAAGCTCCACAAAGTTGGAATCAACAAGTAAAAAGTCCTAAACAACACCTGTACACATGTATACTCACAAAACACTACATTTAAATCAAATATATTAGATTCATTTACTCTTTGATGTGACTGTTTCTTTGTTGTTTATTTTGGTTTACTTGCAGTAATACAAGTCAGAAGTTTTAATAATTATTACGTACATATCTGTCTTTCTTTGTTCAATATACATATTAATATGAAATGTGATTTAATAATGCTGTACATTCCATGTTTTAAATAGCACTTAGCAGTAAAGAGCTGAAGGAAAACTCAGCTGAAAGGATAGAAGAAAACCTGCGTGAGGATTTTATTTCTGTAAATGTGATTTGGGCTCACATCTTGCTTCAGCTTTTAAGTTTTCTTTGTCCCGTTCTGCCCACTCCTCATCTGTGTCATCCACTGAAACCCCTTCTCGGGCTGCTAGCTTGCGATAAACCTCGCACTCTATCTCTGCTCTGTAACACACAAAACAAGACCATATATTAATCATGTACAAGCATTATATTATATATAGTTTATTGTTATTAAAAGTACAAGAATTTGAGAACCGGGCTTCATGTCATACTTTTTAAGGAATCTAACACAGTCTTGGTGTCCGTATATCTCGGCTATACGCGCTGGCTTGTCTCCACAGCAGTCCTCCTTATCAATAGGTGCATGGAGTGAGTGCAGCAACCGCAGCACTGCCAGCCGACCAGACTCTGCAGCAAAATGGGCAGGGGTCCACCCATACTCTGTCCTCAGGCACGGTCTGGCTCCATGCTTTACAAGTATCCTCACCATTTCTGTGTGTCCTATGGAAAAATATAATTAGTTTGTGAGCAAGTTAAGAATATTTATTTTGATGAATTAGGGCTATTGGGAAAATTAAACAATATTGTGCAGAGTGTTTTATAAACGTTTTCAGGGACCCTCCTTAAGGTTTTGGTGTCCTCTTACTGGGGAATATAGATACCTTACTGTTATAGACCGATCGTCTGCTGGAAATCTCAGCATCATTTGAACTGATGTTCAGGATGTATAGTGTATAAAATAGGGAGAAAAAGTAAAAAGGTAGTCATAAATACTCAAGTAAAGTACAGAGAACGGAAAATTCTATTTAAGTACAGTAACAAAGTATATTTACTCCAGCAGTGTGGAGAGTCTCACAATGGCTTCACCCAAAACCTTTGCTAATAATGGCCCACACCCTTTTTCAAGGTGTGAAAAGTGGTATGGGCCATTATTAGCAGAGGTTTTGGGTGAAGCCATTGTGAGACCTTGCCTCGCCCTAAATAGCCAGAAAATCTGAAAATTGACCTCTCGATGTTTGAAATCTCTGGAGATGTTGTCTTTGTCTATTGTGTGTGTGTGAAAGAGCCACCTTTCATGTAATGAAACACATGATCAATAGTGGGTCAATGACCCTCTTAAGGGACAACTTGCACTTGGGACTCTCCACCATTTGGTCTTAGAACTGAACAAGCTTCTCGGATGAGAGGCGAAACATCTTCAAGAAAAGTCCAGTCACATTTTTTCCTTGATTCCTCTAAAAATGTTTAGGTACAAGGACCGGACTGAAAATGAGTAAAAAAGCAGGCCAAGCATGTCCAGTTAATGTTGAAAGGCTGGAAAACTATTGCTGAGGTCAAGGTCACTGTAAAAATTTACGAACAAGTGTGGCACCTTTGAAGCAAAATATAAAGAAATGAGGTGTAGTGCAAGGCTTTTGTACAGTGCTGCACATGCCTAAAAGTGCTGCGTTTCTGCAATCTGACTGGCTCATTAGAAATTACAATAACCGAGATGTTGAAAAGGTGTATCTAAAATATTGGCTATAGTGTGTAATCACAGTTTTAACATACAAGCACAAAAAAGTCATTGTTGAATATTTAGAGACTGTACTGGACGCAGCAACTCAAAACTCTGATTCTTAGCAAACTACAAGGTTGGCCTGTAGCTCACATGTTGGCTCACTTTTTGTTTTTTGTCTCAGATGGCCTGACTCAGCAGGTGGGGGTAAACACAGTTTCTGAATTTGCCTTTGCCCAACAAGTGCAGGAAAGGCTCCTATATGCTCCAGATCGGATGAGTGGTGCAGGACACCCAATATCCAGCCCCATTCCGGATCAAATTAGAATCAATGAATTCAAAATAATACACTGAACAAAAAAAATGTTTTTATATAATAAACTGTTATTAATTGATGCAAAGATAAAACCTAATGCTTAATAATATTGGGATATTATTATGGACATGTTAAATTGTAATTAATGTTTAACAGATAATGGTTATCCTGTTTTTAGATCATACACAACTGTCTTATGCACAGGTTTAAATACTGATGGTAATTTGCAGTGGTTTAGCATTAGTCCTGTTGATTTTTAAAGAATTATTTCATTGTTGCTTCAATATTAACGGAGGATGCAAAAGTGATGGAAAAAAATCAACACCAGAATTCAACACTGATTCACTTTTAACAGAGGGTGAAAAATTGATATAAAATAAATGTTCAACATCAATGTTGAACTTTAAAATATATTTCATCCGACTCTGATATTGTTTCAATATGAATGTAGTTTAAAAATTTGATGTAATGTCAGATTTCAATGTTGAATCAATAGAATTGAGGAAAGGGCTTATTTTTGTCAAGCTTTTACAGAAAAATCGTCAACTTTATCGCTATTAAAGGAGAAACTGTTTCCAAAGTCTTTTTAATGAATGCTGTCTACTGTATTAAATATTTAGTGAAAAGGCAGCTCTAAAAAATATTCATGAATTCCGACTTTGTGCCTAAATCGTTTTTACGCACGGTATAAAGCGCAGTTTAGTGTACTGGCACTAACGTTTATGCTGCATAAACAGCGTACACGTGGCCTAATCACACTTTTCATTTTAATTTTACAGCGAATGCGAACAGGTAATTTGAGCCCAAGACTTGCGCAGTCACCAGGGGACAAGGATACGGCTCATTTTCACGTATTTAACAAACTACCTTTAGCCGCTGCCCAGTGGAGAGGTGTCTTGCTGTACCAGTCGATGTCTTTCTGGTTGGGATTGCACTTATTTTCCCTCAGAAGCTCCTCAACTTGATCATAGTTGCCTGCTGCTGCAGCTTGGTGCAACTCTGACATTTTAACCTAGCAACAGTGGATCCTAGCAACGGATCAACACTAGATGGCTCCTAACCTGAAGGTAAGAACACGGAAAGGAAACCAGGGCGTGTCTAGATCGTTATCAATAATATAATATATTAATAATAATATATTATTATTCAAAAACAGCAAAGACACCATTTAAGTAAGGCTAGCCTGTCTTAGGAAGTGAAAGGTGCTATAACAAGTAAATAAAGGTAACACAATCCACATTGTGTCCGTTTTTACTCGTGTGGAAATAAATCAGGCTAACATTTTAAGTGTCCTGTGCTTCACAGATATAGCCAGATTCTTAATTGCTTTATTAGTTACAACATTATTTTATTCACATTCGTGACTCTATACTGGTTTTCCACATCTGCTGACAAACAATTCCCAGATCTAACGAGCCTACATGAAGCACATTTATTACCCCAGTACATTTTTTTTTTTATTTTTTTTTTTTTTGACTTTAGTAATTTTGAACCTGCCACACATGTATCCCTTCATCTAGATTCAAGACTTGGAAGACATGCTCCCTACTTTTAAGATTACGCTTAAATCTTTCCTTTCTGATAAAGCTTATAGTTAGGGCTGGTTCAGCCTGAACATCTCCTAGTTATGCCATTAAAGGCTTGGACGTGGAGGGGCTTCCTAAATGCACCGAGCATTTCTTCCCCAGGTGTTTATACACCACTGCAGCATGTCATTAATGTTAATGTTCATGCCACAGTCGATTTTTGTCTCATCTCTCTTTGTGTGCCCTTTTTCTTTCCTTTTTGCTTCAGACAGTTGCAGCAGATGGCTTCCCCATCTCTGAGCCTGGTTCTGCTCAAAGTTTGTTCCTATTAAAACTTTTTAAACTGTAAGGAGTTGTTTCAATCTCAAAAATCACTTAGATAATACCCCATGAGCCAGCACTGATTGTTTTCCACTCCAAGACTGTACATTAAGACATAAAGTGCCTTAAGGTGACCATTGTTTCATAAATGAAATGCCAAATAAATATCCATAGAAAAAAAAAAAAAATTAAACAGCACCAATTGTTAATGCCCAAATCTTTCTTATAAGCAAATGCAAGTCATTTTGGATTAAAAGTGAAAACTGCTGTAGGAATCAAACCATCTTTAAGGATTGTCAAAAAACAAAAATCTAAAATATGACTGTATGTGTCTCTAGAGACTTGACCTGATAAAGGATATTATAACCTGTTATAACAATAAATCCAAACAAATCTAAAAGCTATAAAAGCTAAGACTAAATCCCTTTTATTTATACATTGATCTTGATGATTTGGTTGTAGAGATTTATTCCAAGTCTGCATTACTGTTCTTTTAATCAGAGTACAAATGCTAAGGAGCTGCAAGTCTGCCAGCCAATGCAGTCTGCAAAACTATCTGTTCAAATGTTTAGAAACCATGAAAAATAAATAAACAAACCAGCTTTAATCTATGTAAACACTTTATTGGGACAAATATAAAAAAAAATGTAATAAGACAAATTGTTACTTCATATTGAAACAATGTATCAGACACATTTTGGCTTCCCCAGAGCTGGAAGAAACAAAGGAAGATTTTTTTAGTGCTGTCATTAATTCTCCGTTTCTGGAAATGTACTTTTGATAGATAATTCACCTATGAGTTGCTATTAATAATACATAAAAAAGAAGCATTTATCAAAAAGAGACCTTTATGTATTAAACGTACCGATTGCTGTATCACTTGACAGCTTTTAAGCCTCGTCAGTCTTGTCCTTGGCACTGGTTTCATCCCGGTATACTGAAGAAAAAAACAGTCAAGATACACTAAACTAGCAAAGGACCTTTCAGTCATTTCAGTAACACTAACTAGCAGTCTACTAACCTGATTCCACACTTTCTGCCAAGGCACCATCTCTGGCCACTCCTTTCCAGTATTTCTGCATTTGTTTGTTCACATCCACTCCCTCACACTCAATTTTAACGTGATACTGAGGAATAGTGATCTCCGAGTGGTCTCCTATGCTGATTACGGTCAGTCTGAGTGGTTTATTAATCACAAGGTTGAAAAAGTCATCATAAACTGTGTCATCCCAAGACTCCTCAGACTCCTTAAATTCATTTAAGCAGCACAAAAAGGCCTGAGGAGCCTTCTCCAACAGAGTCTGAGGCAGTGATCTTATATTACCGATGTCAACTTGAGACTCGTTTCCATAGTCAATGAACACAACATGGAGTGAAGTATCAGCTTTCTCAATAACCTGGGCTCTGTACCATTGGTTGTCATCGGAATACAGAGCGAGGCATGGACTGCCTGGACCAGGAGTCTCAGGGAACAGTTTCTGCTGTGCCTCTCCTGCTTCCTGAGCAAGCTGTGACACTTTGCAGAGGTCCTCTGTGTTGGCATATTGACACCAGAAGAAATGTGGTCCCACAATGCAAGATGCATATACCATCTCTGTATCGTTTGGGGAAAGTTGCGGCTCTTTGTACATGCATTTAAAAACATTTTCTTCGGCAACACAAATTTGATTCACATCAGGTTCAGTCTGACCAGCCTGTGGGAGGTTTTCTGTTTGATGGCTTTCAGCACCAACACATTCTTCTGTAACTGGATTCCAGTATTTCTGCATTAGTGTGTTCACAGCCACTCCTTCACACTCAATTTCAACATGATACTGAGGAACACCAACCTCTGAGTGGTTTCCTATGCTGATTACTCTGAGATTAAGTGGTTTATTAATCAAAAGAGTGTAAAAGTCATCGTAAACTGAATCATTCCAAGAGCCCTCGGATTCCTTAAATCCATTTAAGCAGCACAAAAAGGCCTGAGGAGCCTTTTCCAGCAGAGGCTGGGATAATGATCTGATGTTCCTGATGTCAATCTCTGACTCGTTTCCATAGTCAATGAACAAAACATGCAGTGTACTGTCCGCTTTCTCAATTACTTGGGCTCTGTACCATTGGTTGTCACTGGAATATACAGCGAGGCATGGACTCCCTGGACGAGGAGTCTCATGGAGCATCATGTCCTTCTGTGCCTCTCCTGCTTCCTGAACAAGCTGTGACACTTCACGGAGACCTTCTGTGTTGGCATATTGGCACCAGAAGTAAAAGGGATCCCCAATGCAAGAAGCATATACAGTCTCTGCATCATTTTGGGAAAGCTGTGGCTCTTTGTACATGCAAGGATTGTCATTTCCTTTGGCAACATCAAAATGAGTTGTGTTGTTCTCAGTTTGAATGCTTTGGGAGAAACTTTTTGCCTGATCAGTCTGATTCTCTGAATTTTCTCCTGACAGTGATTTCCCGTTTTTCTGCGCTAAGCTATTGATGAAAATCTTATCACATTCAATATTTACTGCATATTGAGGAACCGCCATCTCTGAATACTTTTCCTTATTAATGACTGTCAATTTGAGTGGCTTATCAACCAAAAGATTGTAGAAGTCATCATACACGTCATCGTCCCAGGAGCCTTCAGACTTAAAGCCATCTAAAAAGCACAGAAATGCCTGAGGAGGAATCTCCAGCAGATGCTGGGGTATTGACCTCACATCTTTAATGCTAACTTCAGACTCATTTCCGTAGTCAATAAATAGAACATTGAGTGTATTGTCAGTCTTTTGAATTACTTGAGCTCTGTACCACTGGTTGTCACTGGAAAAGAGAGCAAGGCATGGACTTCCAGGCACCAGTACCTCAGGAAAAACTGCATCTTGAATTTGTCCAGTTTCCTGAGCAAGCTTTGATATCATGTTGAGATCTTCAGTGTTGTACTGACACCAGAAATAATGTGGTCCAACAATGCAGGAAGCGTACACGTCCTCAATCTGTTTTTGAGAAATATTTGGCCAATTGTACATGCAGATGGTCAAGTTTTTCTCAAGGCAAGAATTAGAGTGCTGTGTCTTGTCTGAGTCACTGTGGCAAATCTGAACAGAAGTCTCTGCCACAGTTTTGTCTTCAAGAGTGACATGCATTATGGGTTTTGTTCCTTCATCCAAAACTGTTGCATGCTCAATCCGTGGTGAAGCGACATCAACTGTGAATTTTGAACTCTGTTTTAAATCATCTGCAGCAGACATCCTATCGTTACCATGGACTCCATTTTGTCCTGCTGTCTCCACCAACACTGATTCTTGTGCTGAACAGCCTTCGTTCAAGCTGTTAAAGTGGTGCTGGTCAGTCTGCTGAATGACATTGGTCATTTTGTTTTGTTTAGTTTTAGCCATCCTCTCTCTGACTTTCATATTCACACTCACTGAGCCATCATACAGTTCAACAATTAGCTTTCCATTTTCCACTTTTGCCACGGAAACGGTGAAACTACGGCCAACAACACGATCTGCAAACCACTGGTTGACTTCCTGGGGTAATTCTGCAGGGACATCAAACAGTCCAAGGGGAATAGCCTGCACTGGAAAGGACCTGGCCACGCTCACTTCAGTGGGAAAGGGACAGATATCAGTTTCACTGACTACAAGAGTATCCCCATAGTCCACAAAGTGCACTTTGAGCTTTGGAGTTATTTCTGCCAATTGACCTCTGTACCACTCATTATCAGTGTACCTCGCAAAGCACAAGCTGTTGAGTCCAAGAGTCTGATCTAAGCGCTGTGGCTCGCTAAGGAGTTGTGCAACACTTTCCATCAATTTGTCAAACAATTTGGCATTCCTGTCCAGTTGGCAGTAGAAGTGATTGACAGTCTCTGAAGACGTTATCCACACATTTTCTTTACCACCCACCTCAATATTATATGTGGAGTAATTGTACATATCAGATGTGACTTGTGGAGGACATTGCAGATGTGCCTCAGACTGTGCACATTTCTTATCCAGAAGCTCGCATGCACTACCAGATGCAGTCTGAATATCTACCATATTAAGCAGCAGACCTTCTCCATCAGATTCCACTGCCTTTACAATGCATTTCAAACCATCGTCTGTCAAAGCACTTAAATCCACAAACTTGTGAAACTCTGCTAAGGCATCACTATTCCAAGTAGTGGTAACGGGATAAGTAGGACTCTTCAGGTTGACTAAGCAACATGGGAAAGCCTGAGTACTCAGCCGCAAGAAAGCTGGATCAATGGGGTGCACATCTTGCAGAGGGACCTTTTTAATTTGACCATAGTCTATAAATCTCACGTCTACAACAGGTGAGTTGCTATTAGCAACAATCCTTGCTCTGTACCACATGTTATCATCTGGATTACGGGCAACGCAGATGGACTGAACAAGTGGCTGAGAGAGGGTGGATGAACAGTGATTTTGCAGATTTTGCATAAGGCATCTGAGGGAGTCCTCATTTTCTGTCATTTGACACCAGAATTTCTGTAGACTTTCAATGCAAGATACCTTTACATTGACACTACTTCCTACAGTGAATGCACTGTCATGACAAGCACTTTGCAACTCGGCGCATAAACCTGGTGCAGTATGCCCATTGCAATCTACTGCAGGTTCAGAGCTTGCTTTCGTATAAATGTCACTGTTACAAGAAGGACATGCACACTCTTGTCCACCGTTGACCGTTTTGTTTTTGGAGCTTGGCGCAGTTCCCTCTGGTACACCATCAGGAATGACATTGACTTTGTTCTGTAAATTCATGCATTGTTCATCTTCAAGTAAACTGAGAAAGGATGAGTTAATAGATTCATTCTGGACAATTAAATCCTGCTCAAGCTTATAGAGCGGAATAAAGTCTGCCTTCTCCAGAAAAGAACTGTTGACACAGGTAGCATTAGCTGCATAGAGTGCAACATTATAGACATCTTGAGTTGCATCATAGTGGTCAAACGTCACCACCACAGTCTTGTTCAGCAGGAGTGATTTCAACAAATCTGTCTGCACTGCAGTCCACTCTCTGCCATTTTCTTTTATTCCATTTAGAGAACAACGATATGTGATAACTGGCATTCTCAGGAATTTGCCAGCCAGTGGCCTGATGTCTTCAACAGGCACCAAGGCATTTTTTCCTTCATCCACATGAAAAACTTTTACAGCACCATCACAGGTCTCAGTGTTTTGCTTTAGTAATGAGCGGTGCCATCTGCCATCTGTCCCTTTAGCAGCACATGGATCCCCACAGCTCTGTGGAAGTTCCTCTCCAAAATTGGAGCTCTCTTCATAGTGTTGATGGATCTGTTCAGACAATATCTTCACTGCTTTTGAAAGAATAAGAAGCTGGCAAAAAATATTTTCTGGATCAATTACCTCAGTCACATAAACTGTTTCCAAAATGTCAGTAAGCAGCTCTGGGTAAAAGTATTGGTTATGTTTAGCAAATTGGCTGCTAACATTCAGGCTCTGTTCCTGTGTTACATCAAAGGCCTCAGAAGACTCATCATTGGGTAAATTTAGACATTTCAGTACAATATTTTTAAATTCCTCCACCGGGAACTTCTTTGCAACTCTAGACTTGCACATGTGCTTGGAAACAACTGGTATGTCAAGGAGAATTGTCCTATCCGGCATCAGTACATATTGAACGAGTCCCTTAAACTTCTTCCCAGGCAGAGACATCAAAAACTTTGTAGCTCTATCAGGGAAGTTTTTCTCGAGAGACAAGATATTTGCAAGTATGCAACATTCGATTTCAGGAGGCAGGAGAAAACTGTCATTTTGAGCCCATGCTAAAACTTCATTTGTGGCAATGTGGGGCTGTCCCTGATCTATTAGAAAAAGATTATATGTTTGACTTTCAATGGATACGATCCGAGCTCTGTGCCAGGTTTCGCTGATGCAAACCAGACAGAGATCCCCTGGTTTCCCTTCTAATCCAGAAAACTTCCTGTGAGGAGTCTGAATTTCCTCTCTCATCTGCTCGTAAATGTGTTTCTTCTCATCATCCATGTTTACCCATAATTCCACAAGACCACAGTTGGGTTTCAGGTTCACCCTCACGATGAGAACAGGGATTTCTGTTCCTGGTGCTGGAAGTCCGGGAATTGAACACATTGTGAAGCTTAGACATCAAACATATCTGCAAAATAGTAAAGATAAATGTGTTACCACCGAAGAAAAAAACAACAAAAAACTTCAGTCCATTATTTTTTTTAAAGGCACTGAAATTGTACTTAAACTGTAGTGTGGCCTAGGGTACTACCACTCTGCATTTAATGATGGTAAATGGCCTGTATTTGTATAGCGTTTTACATTTAATGATAGCAGCCCCTCCCTAAGCCTGGTTATGGTGGAAGGTTCTTCCTGTTAAAATGGAGTTTCTCCTTCCCATTGTTGCCAAGTGCTTGCTCACAGGGGGTCGTCTGATTGTTGGGGTTTTCTCTGTATTATTGTAGGATCTTAAACTTCCAATATGAATCGCTGAAAAGGCAACCGCTATTGTGATTTCAACAGCATACAGATTTGAATTATATTTAGTTTTATACAAATAAAACTGAACCGACTTCACGACTTCTGCAATCCCATGTACTGTGGGATCGATATAGTTCCTTATTTTTAAAATGCAACTTTTACATTTTGATGATGGTGCATGCATTTTTGTGTTATAGTCATCTATGCGAGAACTTTTAGCAGAGAAACAAAGTAACACTTTGCATACTTTCCATGAGATAGCAATTTTTGTCATTTTCTAACCATTACCAAATAAAGACGTATATAATCTGTATTGACTTCGCAGTCATTTCTAATGTAACTGGAAAAGTTGCCTCCAAGAGTTAAACACACCAGAGGATTATTAGGCCACATGTCCATTCAACTATTTTACTTATGCATTTCTCTTATTGCTTATTCTTATAAGAAGAGGATTATTCTTCAGGTCTGTATGTCTTGTGCTGCAGGGAAATGCATTCCATAAAGGCAGAGGAGTCTCAGGTTTCCTAAAAACATTCACTTGTTGGACTGTTTAACAGCTCACTAAACTGATAAAAGCAGATGCACAAAAACAAATGTGATGATAGAGAGAAACAAATTTGTGCCATTTAAACCACTCAGAAAAATGCAGCAGCTGTTTGAGTTCTTTTTGACCTACTGATCTACTAACAACTAATGTTCAATTTAATCTAACTTCAATCAGACCAGAGGATTGCAGTGAGACTTGTGGTGTTCATTTACAAAACAAACGTGCTACAAAATATGTAGTAATACACAGGACTTAATAAACCATCTCATTATTAGCACATTAAAAACTACAAGCAAAGACAGCTCAGGCAGCCTGATGAGGAGAGACACATTCGGGAGCAGATGAGAGAGCAGATCATTTAAATTTCACAACACTGGCATTCGGTGCCATCTACTGTCCATCTGCAGAACATGCCAACATTTTTTAAAAGATATATCCAATAACTTAAGTGTATTCAGGTGAAAGATATCTAACCAGGTATGCTTTTCCTGCACTGGCACTGTGTTTGGGTCATTGTCATGCTTAAAAATAAAGCTGCTGCCAATCAGACGCAGATGGTGTTGTATGGTGGCTCAAAATCTGATGCGAAAAGACCACCAGCACCACTGGCGGAAATGCAGCCCCAAACCATGACACAGCTTCAACATGTTTTACAGTTGGCTGTAAACACTCACTGTTGTACCTCTCTCTCCTGACCTCCTTTGTACAACCACTGGAACCAAAAAATGTCAAATTTGGATTCCTCACTCTTTTCTTAACACTTAGATGTGTAACCTTCAAATATTGTTTGTCTGCTGTTGATAGTTTTAAGCCTGAAACGTTTTTGTCCGCCACAAACATCTTTTAACAAATACTGCAGACCTTGCATAGATATGCTAAGTTTTCAGCGAATAGGTCTTTGGAAATCACCTTGTTGGTGCAAAGATAAACAATCTACTCGCCTAAAGTGCCCAGAGATACAATTCAGTATTGGTTATTTGCTAAGCTGTCTATGATGTGTCGCCAACACTGATTCATAGCTTGAGTTACGGGACTATTTTTAATGCTTGAATGACTCATAGATCAAGAAAAAAAGAAAACATTCCTGACTGAAAAAACAGCAGGTGTCCAAAGAAAACGTTTGAAAAACCTTCAGAAAGTCTGGAGATATATTGCTCAGGTCTTCCTGGTGTATTGCAAGCAAAATAAAATGATGAGCAGTTTAAGACTTTTGTCACCAAAAGTGTCCGTCGCTTCACAGTTTAGTTTGCGTGCTTTTTCAGATGTGTTACACGCATCTTCAGCTTAATGGGTTTTTTTCTCACCACGTCTGCTGCAGGCCACACGTCTCATTTTGTTCCTGTCGTTAAACTGAACTGGGATCCGGTAGGAGGAGGACATGGGGGCGTGTACTCACGCCTTTTAAAGGCTTCGATGAGCCATGACACAAAATCCTCCCGGAGATCATTGTGTTTGTATTTTTGTTGTTGTTTTCTTTTTCTTTTTTTTTAATAAAATAAAATAAAATATAGAGTCTAACTCCACATGCAGCACAGTTTAAAGCCCCGGTCCCTCCCTCCACTTCCTCCCTTCCTCTCTCCCTCCCCCGGCTTTTCTGTTTTCAGCCAAAACAAAAACAAAACGGGAAAAACTGCTACATTTGTTTTGAACGCGCGCGCGCACACGCCCACACACAGCCACGCACGCACACAGGTGGGTGCCGAGCCAATCACGCTGCACGCTTCGTGTTCCGTGTTTAGAACCGAAATCACACCCACAACTGTCACGGCAGCGGCTCGCTTTCCACGCAGTCACACCGTACGACCAGGAAGTCGTAAAGCGACGTACACTCTTCCCGTGATCATAATATTTTTGAAGGCTTCCCACGAGATCGAGCGATGGTAGGCGACTCCTAACAAGGTGCTATATTGTTTGTGATCCACGAGAGCTGAACTCTAGCGGAGGTCTGCAGGGGGGGGTTGTGATCGCTTGCGCTCTTGGGGGGCTGTGAAACAAAGAGCTGGACTTTGGTGTGCACTTTTGGAAACCGTTTTCTCACTGAGCTCTTGCATGTTGATGCAGCGGGCACAGCAGATCCAGCTCATTGTGACCTATAGATGCAGCGTAGCTCGGCTTGCTGGTGCCTGTAGTTATGTAGAGTTGCATAGAGTTACATGTGGAAGCAAAACGCTTAGCTACATGTTGCACTGCTGATCATCTGTTTGTATCGCCGCTGAGTCTGCTGGTTTAGGCGGCGGCTTCCTGACTTTAAGATTGACTTTAAGACTAAATGCATATTTCTTTATTTTTACATGCTGAGTCTATGAGAAATTAGTTTTTTTCCACTGTGTAAGCTTTCCTATACCTTTTTGGTGCTGTCTCCAAACTGCTGCATGTCTCGCTGGGCTGGGGTATGTCTGACATATTTACACTTCTGATTGCAAATTTAAACAAGGAACTACTATGATGGCTTATTTAGGGCTTTTGCAGGTGGACACACTTATTAATAGAAGCATTCAAATCTGCCCAGTTTAATAGGTTAACACTGAACAAAAAAAGTTGTTCTGGTTGTGCATTAGTAGAATTAAAAACGTATCAGTTTGCAAAATGAGTGAAAGTTTCATTTAAGGTGACAGTGCTGAGCTATAGGGAGAGTTAAAAATAATGGTATCTCATTTGCTTTGTCATGTTAACTCTGTTGCCAGTGACTTGTTCCAAAATGAGTAAGAGAAAAGGCAAAGTGATCACTGAAGCAACAACTTTCAAGAGCCGCAAAGTCGCAGCTGCGAGTATCGAAAATACGCCGGATGATGCAAACCCAAGTCATCAGGGGATCTGTTCCAAGGCCTTCGCTCAGTTTGCTACAGTGAGTATTTCGCCCCAACATTAAAATTCACCCAAAGTTTTGTCTTTGCTCCTCCCGGCTCGTTAAAGGTTAAATATTGTTTTCTGCTTGTGTTCTTAGGGCGACATTGGACTCATTGAAAGCATCACTCTGAAGAATTTCATGTGCCACCATTCTCTTGGGCCGTTCCAGTTTGGGCCAAACGTGAATTTCATAGTCGGCCACAATGGAAGTAAGAGCTTTCCCTTCACTTGATCATACCTGGATGCTGTCATGTCTGACATGTGATTTAAATTGGGTGCAGCTGTTCTTTTTCCTATATATACAATCGCTGGCCACTTTACAGCTACAGCATGCTTTGGTCCATGTTGATATGACAGCATCACACAGTTGCTGCAGGTCCATGATGTGAATCTCTCATTACACTGCATCCCAAAGCTGCTCTTTTGGATTGTAAAAGCTATTTGAGTACCTCGAACTCACCGTCATGTTCAAGAAACCCAGCTGCGATGATTTGGGATTTTTGGCATGCTGTGTTATCTCGCTGGAAGCAGCTTTCAGAAGATGAGTACACTGTGGTCATACAGGGATGGGCATGGTTGGCGACAATACTCGGGTTGGCTGAGGTGTTTAAACAATGCTCAGTTGAGCAAAGTGTGCCAAAAATAGTCCCCACAACATGACACCACCAAGAGCCTGAATTCAAATATTGATTTTACCATCCAGAAATTGAAAATCAGTAGATTAGCCTGTGCAAAATGTAGCCTTGGTTTCCTGTTCTCAGCTGACCCAGTCTGGTCTTCTGCTACTGTAAGCCCATGCTGTAGTTTCAAGGCTTGCCATGCTCTGCATTTAGAGATGTGCTTCTGCAGACCGTGGTTGTCATGAGCGGTTATTTGAGTTATTGTTGCCTTAAGCAGTGCAGTTATTCTTCTCTGACCTCTGACATCAACGCGAGAACTGTCGCTCGCTCGATATTTCTCTAGTAAACTCGAGAGATGATTGTGTGGGGAAAATCCCAGTAGATCAACAGCTTCTCAAATACTCACACCAACAACCATGTTACATTCATGTTGCACTTAAATCACCTTTCTTCCCCACTCTGATGCTTGGTTTGAAATTCAGCAGATCATCTTGACCATCTCTGCATTGCGTTAATGTTGAACAGTCGTACTTAACAAATCGAGAGTTTGTTTTCAAAATGATATAAGAGACTTCTAATATATCAGGAAGCAATTAAGGGATCTTTAGAAGAGAATGAAGAATGAATATTGCCTCTTTGTTTCCTGTAATCTAAGCTTTCTGTTGGGGTTGCCAGTTGAAATGTTTTGTGCATCAGGCACAAAAGAAACACATGGTGACAAAGGAGAGCGGTTAAATAGCAAAGTGAATTGTTTGTCTTGTTATAGACGTAATCTTTCCGATTCTGTGTGCAAAGCAAAGGAACAGGTTGGTGTGGAGGATGGGACTGTTTGTCTGTTACTATCTGACATGCTGCTGCTGCTTCAGTGTGACATCCAGCAGTTCCTATAAAGTGTTTGTCCAAAGTGGCATCTTGAATTCAGCCCTAAATTCAGAACAAAACATTGTCACCCTTTGTGAATTAGCAATGCAGAGTGAATGAGCAAAGCACCCAATTTTGTTATCTACACAGGAACATTTGATCCATCCCTCTCCAGCTTTGTTATTTTGTCACTTAAGGCCACACAAACTCCCCTGTAAAACATGTTAAACATTTAGATTTTTTTCACTGGAAAAAATACTTTGCAGGATTTACAAGATGATCATTTATCACTCACTTGGCTGAATCATTTTAGGTGAAGTATCAGCTGATGTAAGGAACTATTTAATGCTGGGCTGACTGAAAATTTGTTTATTCAAAGACGGCTCCCTGATTTCTTTTTTTTTCCCGTCGATGCATCATTTACAATCATTTGCATAGTTTTCTAGCTCTGCCGAGCGCCGCATGTCTGTAAGATGCTTTACATGCACTGATTTAATTTGATGTCTTGTAACTGGTTTATCCCTCAGGTGGAAAAAGCGCTATACTGACCGCTTTGATTGTAGGCCTCGGGGGAAAGGCCACTGTGACGAACAGAGGAATGTCACTGAAAGACTTTGTGAAGACCAATGAAAAGTAAATAATAGATCCTAATATCGTCCCTCAGTAATAAATCGTGTGTCTTTATTTTAGTGTTAAAAATGCTTTAGATTTCTTTACTGGCAAATGTCACTAAAACAATGTTAAAAATACACTCTGGTTTCTAGTACTGCAGATATAACAGTGAAGCTGAGAAACAGAGGGCCAGATGCTTACAAAAAGGATGTTTACGGCGACAGTATCACCATTGAACATCGGCTCTCGAGTGATGGATGCCGGACCTGCAGGCTGAAAAGCAAATCAGGTGACTTTCCACAGATGCTGTGACTGGAAAACTTTCTGTGAGCCGGTCCAAGTCTTGTGAAACCTTCTGGAAATCTTAGATTAACCAGACACAGTTGGGAGTGAAGACCAAACACTTCAGCCACACTGTCACCTCCTAATACTGTATACATTCTTTACTCTCAGTCAGGAATTTTCTCTATAAACTTGCATATATTTTATTTGCATGGCACTGCTTTCAGCCGCTGGTTTTCCTGTGTTGTAAATGTCATTTTATAAATAAAAGGAACTTAAAGTTCATGTGCCAGTGTGCATGTTCACTCTTGTACCTGACCATTTTCAGAAGAATGTTCTCTCTGTATGTTAAGCCACTCAACACTGACCTGTGAATCGTTCAAGCATAATGAAATGAATCAATTTTGACTTAACAAATAGCTTTTTAGGCACTGTTACCAACAGTCTCACACAAAATCGCAGAATTTATTCACATTTCTTCTGTTGAATCTACCAAAAAGTATACAGAAGTAACCAAGTTTAACAGGTATAAATGAGTATTTTTGCACCAAAAAGATTCACAAAGAGCTATTAGCTAAAAACCTGTCATATCTCAGCATGGTGGGCAGTGTGTCCTTACCAGACAAGTGGAGGACAAAAGAAGGAGTGGCAGGCCTAAAAAATTAGTGAAGTGAGTGTAGACAGTGAGTGTCTACAGCCTGGAAAACACACTGGAGGCTCTGTCGTGTTTTGGGCTGTATATCGGCCAGTGGTGTAGGAGATCTTGTCCAAATTTAAGGAATTATGAACACAGTACAGTACCATCTTATTATTTTCCAATGAGTGGCATGTAAGTTATAACCTCTTTTAAAGGGCAACAGAGGTTCAAACCACTTTACTTGCATTTTATGTCTTTTAGGACATCTCGTCTCAAACAAGAAGGAGGAATTAACGGCCATTTTGGACCACTTTAACATCCAGGTACTTGCTACTTTTTACATTTTTTCCTGTAGATGCCCCGAGGTTGTACTGCTTCCTGCACAATCATACACATTAAATGACTTAACAGGATATTTTCTTGTGTATTCCAGCTGGATAACCCAGTATCCATCCTCAGCCAAGAAATGAGCAAGCAGTTCCTGCATTCAAAAAGTGAAACAGACAAGTATAAGGTAGCGTAACGCCACGTTCACTATAAGCGTTAAGATTTAAAGGTTACACCTGCACTGAAGCTTACTTTGATAAGTGCTTTCTTTTCTGCTTTTTTTCGTTTGTAGTTCTTCATGAAAGCAACTCTGCTCGAACAGATGAAGAGAGATTACATCCACATTAAAGACACTAAAACGGTCACGCGGCAGCAGGTTGAGAGGCAAGAGGAGGTACGGCATTCCTCACACAAACCGCTGAACGTTGTTGTCGCACATCAAGCGAGATTATAAAGCAAATACACGTTGGAGAAATGTTATTTGCATTGTTTATTGCTGGTTAAACACTGACAGTTTTAAAAGCATCTTCTTTGGGGTTTCTCTTGATTTTCTGCCTTTTATTTGGGAACCCTAATTGTATCCAGTTGCGGCTTATATGTTTGTCTATGAGTAGCATTTGATTTTTACATAAATAAAACATATTTTAAATTCCTCTTGTTTCCAGTGTCTCAAGGACCTGAAGCAAGAGTTTCTGCAGAAGAAAGAACGATATGAAAATGTTGCATCCTTCAGTGACATGAAGGTTGTTTTGGAGAATCTGAAGAAGGCGATGGCATGGTGTTTGGTAAGACTTGATCTTAAGGCTTGAACGCAACATTTGCTGGTTGGATGGAGCTTGCAATTTTTAATAAATGTGTTTTGTTTTGTTTTTTATCACTTTCAGGTGAGTGACAAGGAGCAGCTCTTAAAGCAGTTGAAGGAAGACATTGAAAAGGAAGAAAATAATTACAAACCCAAGGATAACCTTCAGCTCTGTCAGGTGAGTCACAAGCGTTCCTTTTCTGTTAAATATACAACCCTATTTATAAATGTCAGACCTTCAGACCTTCATCTCTGCATAAACTCAAAGTCCTTCCTTCACATAATGCATGGTTGTGTTTACAGTAGATATCCTGAGGTTGTGGGGTGGGGGAGGGGGGAGTGGCTCTATCTTGCTGGTAATTATTTTCAGGCATTGTCTTTAAAAAACTGTTTTTATCTCTCTCATCTTCAGACGAAGATCATACAGCTAGAGAAGAAGCTTCAATGCATCAAAAGCAAAATTGACACTCTGAGAGAAGAGCAAGAGTCTCTATCAGAGGACAATGTGAAGTTGAAAGAACAAGTGAAGAGCATTAGCAAAGCACACAAGGACCAGGAGGTAATCACTGACAAACTACCCTGTGTTAATCTGCACATTTATTTATTTATGCATAGAGAAATGTTTGAAGTCATGTTAATGTCACAATCTTTTCCAATAGGTCGTTTATTTTCGAGCTCTAAACAAGCTGAAACAGTCGGAACAAGAGCAAAACCTTCTCCAGGAGAAGCTTAACAAGGCAAAAGCAAGGTAGGGGAGTAAGAGTTACAAAGTACGTATGTAGGAATACAGCTGATGCATTTCTTTTCTTTTCTTTTTTTTTTTTACTCTGTTTCAGTAAGAGTCTGAACAGTGAGGGAGACTCGGAATACACGAAACGGCAGAAGAGTTTAAGTAATCTGAAAGAGCAGCTTGCAGAGCTCGAGAATAAGTGCACGCACCTGAATCAAGACATCAAGAACAAACATCAGGCGCTTCTCAAAGGGAAGGAAGAACGGGACAAGCTGAGGTATAACAAAGTAAATCAGCTCTCGTGTAAACATATTGTCAAGGAAGTGAAAGTTTATGATCTTGCTCTCTTTGTATTTACCAGACTGGAGGAAAGGAACGTACAGGCTTCATACGAGTCCAAACTAAAGAGGAAGAATCAGCTGCTCGCCAGTCGATCGAACAAACTAAAGCGCTTTGGAGACCAGATGCCTGACATGATGAGTGCAATTAGCGAGGCTTATGCCACGGGACGCTTCCTCAAGAGACCTGTTGGTCCAATAGGTAACAGTCCTTTTCAGGGCTTTTTGTTGGGTTTTTTTGATAAAAATATTTTCACACTTGCTTTGTTTGACTTTTCAGTTCAATACGATCTGCTTGTTAACGTTCTTGATGAGAAGATTGATAAAACTCTAATGTTTGCATACTAAAAAAAAACTAACACCAATAACCAGTTTGACTAGAACAGAGACTCAAAACTGGAAACAGGAAGAAGTGAGTCATCTATCAGCTGTCACATCTAAAGCTCTCTGATCAAGAAAACGTGCCCTGTTAGCGTCACTGCCTCACAGCAACAAGGTCCTGGGTTCCTAACTTGGTTGCTGGTGGGGGCCTTTCTGGGTGGAAATTCTCACTCTGGCTGTGTGGGTTCTCTTTGGATACTCCAACTTCCTCCAAAAGCCCAATTCTGCGTTTCATTTATCTCTTAATTCAAATGTTAGCGCTTGGAGTGATGTCACTCCTGAGTTGAGAGGGTTCTAATAGAAAAGTTGGTAAAGCAAGGTGAAAAAAAATGATGACTTGTAGCAAGATGTCTGTGAAGGTTCTCAGTCATCCAGGAGAGTCTTCTCCAAGCACGACATTCCAGTGTACTTCAGGCCCAGCAACACACTCAGACAGAAACTGGTTCATCCCAAAGACAAAACTCCTAAACACAAACTTAACAATGTAGTGTATGCTGTACAGTGTAGCGAGGAATGCCCAGACCTCTGCATTGGAGATACCAAACAGCCACTTCACAAGTGCATGGCACAATATAGAAGTGCCACCTCCACCGGACAAGACTCGGCTGTCCATCTGCATCTAAAGGACAAAGGTCACTCTTTCGAGGATGCTAATGTTCACATTTTGGACAGACAAGATAGATTGTTTGAAGGAGTGAAAGAAGCCGTTTACGTCAACTGTGAGCGACCATCTTTGAACAGAGGCTTACGACACCAACTGTCTGCCATCTATAATCCAGTTTTGAGATCCCTTCCCAGACACCTTAACGCCCACTCACACCTTGGGCCATCTGACCTCAGGAAATCACATCATAGGGTGGGGCTAGGTTTCACAATGAGCTCACCCGACACCTTGGCTTATTGTGATCTATACCCGTTTTCACACCTTTGCTCGTGTGATTAGGTAGAGGATCATTAAAAGGTCCTTTTGTTCCTCTTGGGGGGATACTCCCACAGGGCTTACCGTAAATCTGCGACTCCACCATTTGACCCTAGAACTGAGGAAGCTTCTTGGATGATAGTGAAACGTCTTCAAGCAACTTAAAGAAGTCCAGACACTTTTTCTTTCCTCATTAGATGACTTGTAGCAAGGTAGAGCCATTCACTAGTAGTCATAATACAGTGCAGGGGTCGTTTTTCTGTGCTTGAAAGCATGACTGCAAAAAATTCATGGATAGTGTGGTCGATTATCTGTGTATGGCTTATTTAACAAGTCACAAGCACACAATAGTGGCAGTACACATTACAAGTTGAAAACTCTGACTTCAGACTTTAAATGGAGCACATGACAAACAGGGATTTGCTCCACATGGTTTAAAAAGCATCTTATTTTCCTTGACATCAAATGTGAAATGTGTCCTGCTCCTCTCTTCTTCAAAAGTGTTGACATTTTGTTGGTTTTTCATGAGAAACTGAGAGCACGAGAACTACTTGTACGTTTCCCATGGGCAGATCAAATGTGCGCATCTGACCTAACCCCACAAGGCGTTTGCTTCTGATTGGATCACTCCCCAACTTGTCCCGCCTTTCTGGGCAACTTAGTTTGTTCTGAGTGATCCGTCCATTTTCATCTCATTTTATTGACGGACAAAAGTGTCAATACATTTCATCATAGTTTTTATTATTGAGCATTAGTTTTTTTTTCATGTTTCCCATCCTGATGCTAAGCTAACCAGTTCCTAGCTGCAGCTGACATATGTCTAATGTTCTTTTCTTTCATGCAAAAAAAGCAAACGCTGAACCTTTTTTATAAACGTCTTTAACATTTAAATAATTTGTGATATATTGCGTTTGACAGTCTTTGTTTATTCCCAGGGGCATGTATCAGTTTAAAGGATGCCTCGTTAGCTGTGGCTGTGGAGTGCTGTCTGCGGAGCTTCATGAAGGCGTTCTGTTGCGACAACTACAAAGACGAGGCGGTCCTCCAGGAGCTGATGACTCGCTTTTATCCAAAGGGCAACAGGCCCCAGATTATCGTCAGCCCCTTCTCTGATAAACTGTACAACATTCATGGAAGGTTGGCATTATGTGAGATTTTTCTTTTCTTTTTCTCATTACATTTTTCTGAAACTTTTGGTTTTTTGAACATGTTTTATGCTGTTTCACAGGAAAGCATATCATCCGGAGTACCCATCAGTACTGGACATAATCACAGCAACAAGCCCAGTCATTATCAACAGTCTGATTGATATGCGAGGGATAGAATCAATCCTTATAATCAAAGTAAGTGTCTCACTAAGACCTGCTTATGCCTGGATATTGTCTAGAGTGGTGCTTTAGGATTGATGTTGCATTTGATATTTTTTGTTGTTGTTGTTTGATCTCAGGAAAAAGATAAAGCGAGGAGGGTCATGCAGCACTGCCGTCCACCTAAAAACTGCCGTGAAGCCTTCACTGTTGAGGGGGATCAGGTGTATCCAAACCGTTATTACACGTCTGATTTCAGCATGGCAAAATATCTCGGTGGGGATATTGAGACTGAAATAAGGTAACCACTGAAAACTATTCAAGGCTTGAGTGATTGTCTTTGACATTTGCACCCAGTTAAATGCTCAAACTGGACCTTTATGTCAGATGGAAATGACAGTAGTATAAACTGTGCAACAGTAGAGTTTCCCAAAAATAAAAAATAAAAACATTTCATGTGACTTCATAGTTGTGGTATGTTATGTTTGTGGTATCCTGTCTGTTCCAGTATGCTGGACTCAGACCTGGAGAATTACCAGGCTCAGCTGTCCAGGTTTCAGCTCCAAGTAAACTCTGTCACTGAAGACATTGTGAATATGGAGGGCAATCTTAACAACACCATCCTGACCATGAAGACAACACTGGTCAGTAAAAAAATGCGCGTGAAGCTGTTTGGTTTTCCTTTCATTTTCTGAATTTGCAGTCTGTCTCCTCTTTTTGTGGTTTCTGGCTTCCGATTAAAGCAAGAACTGAAAAATAAATTCAGTGTTAGGGCTGAATATGTTTATTACTGATTTTCTGGAGTAAAATGTGAACTAAAGCATATTTTTAAAGGGGTTATATGCTAAAAAAAACAAAACAAAACAAATTAGGCAAGGAAAAAATATACGTATTTTCTTAGTGTTCCAGCCTCAGTAGCTTTGACACAGTAACATCTGCTGTAATATTTACACCTCTGATGAAATCTCACAAGTGTTAGCTTTATTTTGATACCAGGATTGTTTACACAGAGTTTGTATTTGCTGAGAAATACAATATTCAGTTTGGGCATGTCATTTTCGAGCAGGAAGCTCAGAAAGCCCCTGGAGGCATGAACAGGTAAAAAGATTGTGGCTATTTACTCCCCTCACTAAAAAAGTTAGAATCCCTTTCAGTTTTACAGTGATTTACTAATGTACCTGGCTAACCAAGATAGCTGCTCAGTGTTAGCATTGGGCGTGTTTAGTTTAAAAAAACCCTCAAGATGGCAACAACAGAAAAACCAGTCTTGCAAACAGTAATCCATAACCTACTTTATGTATCCATCTTTTATGTACAGTCTATGTTCCAGTTGCTGTTTAATGCTGGTAAATCAGTGCTGAAAAGTGTGATTAATGTGATTTTTAATTAACATTGGATTACATTTATTTTCTCTTCGTTGCAGGCTTCTGTGAATCATGTCAAAGCAGCAATAACTGATCTGGTGACTGCCAATGAGGAGCAAATTAATGACATCAGCTCACTGGTGATACTTCAGTTTTTATTTTTATCTGTTTCGTAATAAACCAAACGCTGCCATGAATTATGCAGGTTAAGTGTTTCTGAATGTTTTAAACTGTGCAGGAAGAAGTTGCCCAAGAGAATCAGCAGAAAATCGAGGCAGAGAAGCAAAGCGTTCAAGAAGCAAAGGTAGAACTCGACAAGCAGCGAAAAATGGCCGAAGACTCAGATTCCAAGTACTCATCTGTCAGAGACCGGATTGATCAGCTTCTAGAGGAAATGGAGCCCCTGAAGGTGCAGTAGAGGTTTTACAGTTTCAGATCTACAACTTGTTGTTTTGTGCAGATTTCCAAACCTTTGTGCTCTCGATCTACAGGATGAACAGCTGAAACTGGAGACGGAGTGTGCCAAGCACGAACGAAGCCTGAAAATCTTAGAAAACAAAGTGAAGGCTCATGAAGACAACATTGAAGGCATGAAAAATGAGCTTGCCCAAAGAGAAGAAGAGCTACAGGTAGGAAGATTTTTTTTTCCAGCACGATACGGTGTAGTTAAGCTGTAGTTTAGCTATTCACGCCAGCCAGTATTCAGTGAATTCAGTCAAAGAAAGTCAGCAGATGTCTTGTGATGTTACGACAGGAATACGTGGCAAAGGCTACAGAGATCAGTCCTGAACGGCAGCACGTGGCCGGCAACACCAAGAGCATCGACACAGAAATCACTCGACTGAAGAAGAAGATCAAAGTGTACGAAAGCAACCATGGCGAGCAGGAGCAGGTGGTCAGGTGAGAAACTGAAGGCTTTCAGCAACAGAGGCAGAAATTATTTTAATGGTTGAAGCTCAAATTTTTATTGAGCTAATTCATCAATCATGTTAGTGCATGTGTAAACTGTATGTATAAAACTGGTAGAATGTAGGTAATCTAATCAGGTACTGTACCTGTGTACAGACTTAAGGTACTTATAATATATATTAATCCCATTTTCCCCCTAGACCTAAACTGGCACCCCACTGAGCCAAGGATTTTCACCTGAGCTGATTTGTTTTATTAGCTAACCTAAATGGACTATTAGGTATTATCATGGATAAAGTAGACCAGAACTATCCAGAACGATGGTCCAGCAACTTTAACTGAGCCAGCTTATGCTCTCAGCACCTTCTTTTTTCCTTCTCATCGGTGTGATGCCTTCATGCTGCAGATGTCAATAAAGTTGTTGTTGCTGAAATTGAGTATTTAGCTCCATGCTCTGTCTATGCTTACTTGTATTTGCTCAGAATATAAACAGAGTAGCATTTATCGCTGTTGACATTCAAATGTTTCAAACAGCGCAAGAAATAAAGACGCTGCATTTCCCAGGGAGAAAAGAAACATTCACGTGTGAAAAGTTTACTGAATAGAAATGAGAGATGATGAAAGATGTAAGGAAGATGCAAGATTAATGACATATTCATACATTATTTCAGGTTAGTTTTTTTCATATTGTGGAAAACCTGGAAAAACTCATTGAAATATAATAATTTTCTTTAGTCAAAGGTTGCATGACAATACTAGACTGTCTAGTTCTGTGCATGCTAAATTGGTAAGTCTGCAGTAGTGTGGTGAAGTTTACAGTAAAGCAGCAATGTTGGAGTAGTGCAGAGCAGGCTGTGTTGTTCATGGTCGATGTCCGGTTACATCCAGAGTTGCAGACATCAAATTTAAGCTGCTCTGTTATCTTGTTGAGTTCAGATAAATCCACAAAGAGCAGGAAACCGTAGAGCAGCAACATCACAGCCGTATGCAAAGAAAACAAATCTATTGGAGCTCAAAGTACAAGTTTTTATTTTAAGAGATTTTTCTTCTCAGTGCTACACCTGACAAATCCCACTTTAACCCCTTTTTACACATAAAACAACAGCTGAAAACAACCCAGACGTATGAAACAGGCAACTGTTATGATTTGCTATTGTTTTCCTTGCCCTTATGCTTCTGCTAATCAAAGATGACTGTATCATAGATTGCTACATAGGAGTCGGGTTGTTGAAGTAAACAATAGACTCCTCGGTCTCCTGCACACGCTCTCAACCTCCGGTGTTAAAGACCGTAGGCGCACCACCATAGACGCATCGACGTCTGTGACGCACATGGTGCAAAAATAGCTCTGCATTAATCGGGTGCAACGTTACATTGAATAATTATTGTTATCTAATAATTGTTGTCACCACACTTAAAGGTGGTGTCTTACTTTAGATTGAACGTCGTTTTTGTATTTGCTATCTTGCCCTTATTTACATATTTATAGAGGGTGCAATGTTAGAAGCACTTCTGAATGTGTCATGGGTGTTAATTGTTTTATTAACACCTATGACAAGTGGAACGCTATTGGCATCGAAAACCTAGACTTGGTGGAACTTAGCATGTGTACTGGATAAAGGAATATATTGTTTTTAATCAAAATGTCCAACCTTATCATATAGATATGTTTTAGATAGCTCCGTCTTAACTGGCTACAACAGTTAAATCCTTCTCAGACATTTGTATCAGTAATAATATTAATTTCATTATGTATAGTAGTATTACCCTTAGGACTCATTAGCAAAGTTGATGTGCAGAGTTGTAGCAACTGTAGAGATATAAACTTGAGGTAGGAGTAATGGATGGATTGAAGGTGGGAGTTGACAGATGAGACCGGGCAGAAGTCTCTGTAGACTATGATGATAGCAGATGACACTGTGATCTATAGAGTAAGGAGCAGGCGAAAGAGACCCTGGAAAAGTGGAGGTGTGCTCTGGAGAGAAGAGGAATGGAAGTAAGGAAGCAAGACAGAATACATGTGTGTGTGAATGAAATGGTGAAGATGCAGGGAGTAAAGGTAGTGAAGGTGGATCTGTTTAAATACCTGGAGATCATCCAAAGCAATGTGTAGTGCACAAACAAAGAAGAAAAGAAAGAAGAAAGTGCAGACACAGTGGAGTGGGTGGAGATGAGTGTCAGGGGTGATTTGTGACAGAAGGATGGCAGCAATGGTGAAAGGGAGTGTTTACAGGAGGCCTGTGATCTATGGTTTGGAGGAGAGCTGAAAGATGTTAAGATTTTTAATGGGAGCGACCAGGAAAGTTGGAGAGGCAAAGCTGAGATGTTTTGGACATTGGATACTGAAGTGTTTAATTATCTCAACCACTCTTTCTTACACAGTATACATGACTCTCATAGAGATTTACAAGCTAACTTAGTTTGCTGTGGCCCAACTGTATTTTTTCAAAAACTTTTTTAGTTAAAGGCTTTTTCAAAGACGTCTTCTATCTTGCTTCTAACCTATCATTTTCCCTGGATTTCATCTCCCAAGAAATAAAAAAGGCGCACTTCTGCTCACTGAGTTTCAGCTCATCTCCTTCGGACTGTCTCGTCCCCTGTACGGATTAATCAGATCTGCCTGTTGGCCATCACTAAATCATCTCCTGCCCTCATTTTACATGTGCACACTGAAAGCTGAATTGAGAAGAATTTAGGCTATGCCAATTTCTTCCCTCTGACCTCATTAGGGAGTACGCCGAGGCCCTCGCTCTCTACAGAGAGAAAACCAACCAAGTAAGAGATTTGCGGAGGTTCATCGATCGGCTGGATAACATCATGTCAGACAGGCAGAACAGATACAAAATAATGCGTAGGTAAGTAACAATCTTGCACGTTAGAAACATATAATATAAAGATTGATTGACGTAGGAAATATTGTGCTTTTGGCTGATACTTTTTCTTCTCTTTTTCCTGAAGGTCCCTGTCTGTCAGATGTAAGTTATACTTCAATAACTTCCTAATAAAGATGAACTGCTGTGGATCTATGATTTTTGACCACAACAACGAGACGCTCTCTATCATGGTACGTGCTTATCTCTCTAGTTTGCCAGAAAAGTTTGTTACATTACAGCAAACCAGCAGTACGGTTAATATAAGTGACACTCAACCTTGTTGGCACCGAAGGTAAAGCCTCCAGGCAGGGAGGAGGATGGCGTGAGTGACATGAGGTCGCTGTCTGGTGGTGAGCGCTCCTTCTCCACTGTTTGCTTCATGCTTTCACTGTGGGAGATCACCGAGTCACCCTTCAGATGCCTCGACGAGTTCGACGTCTACATGGTGAGTGCACAGAAAACACATTAGTCGCATGTAACCAGTAGAAAATGCTTACGGGGTTTGGCTTTCACTCACTTGAGTTAACAGTTCCCTTTCTTTTGCTGCGGCAGGATATGCACAATCGAAGAATCTGTCTGGATCTGCTTCTGGAGTTGTCAGAGCGGCAGCATCTTCGACAGTTTATCTTCATTACTCCTCTGAACACCAGGTAATGTCTTTTTGTGATGTTAGCCTTGATATCCTTTGACGTTGACTGCTACTTCTGTTTTCTCTGTGGAGGCTGATGTGCGCAAGTAGAACAATTGTAGATTTTTGTTGTTGTTATTGTTCCTGGAATCATTTTATGTCAGTTTGTCAGGTAAGTATTTTTGATTTAACTGTTTTTCAAGATCCTATATTCTTCTTCTTAAACCTCCCGCTATGCATCTTTACCTTTTAATCTCTTAAAATGACCTGTGCTGTGTGAAAAATGCTTGACAACTGATCAAAAGGTTCGTATTTTTCAGCAATCTACCCAAGTCGGACCTCATCAAAATCCACCAGCTGCGGGCTCCAGAAAGACACCGGGGTCAAACAGAAGATGAAGATGTTTAAACTGAGCTTCAGTGACATCAGTGGATGAATGTTAATGGGCATTACTGTATACAGTTAGAAAAAACGTTTATGAACCCTTTTGAATTACCAGGATGTCTTCATTTAATTGCTCTAAATGTGGTGTGAGCTTCACCTAAGTCCCAGTGGTATGCTGGCTAGAGTAAACAGGCTATCTCAAGAGCTGTTTACTTTAGCCGGAAAGAGTAAGTGTGCTTTTGAATTTAGTTATTTCGTGACGTGTAGATCCTCCTCGGGTAGCAACAACTCCCATCAGACATTTCCTGTAGCTGGTCTTGAAACTTGTACAGTGATGAGGCATTTTGGACCCCTGCTTCCTACAAAATCGTTTCAGTGCATTAACATTTATGGATAACGCACAACATCTTACTTGAATTAAGACAGAGACTCTGCCTTTATCATTACAAAACCCAGTTTTCTTTATCAGCTGTTCTGTTGTTGGCTTGCTTAGAAGTTCTTGATACAGTGCCAGGCTCTGAGGTATCAAAGCAACATCGGTCCATGGTTTTAAAATTAGATCAATAGCAACATATGATATATTACACCGTGCCATTATTCATTTAAGAAAAATGCAGCGCCCGCAGGTCGGCCGCTACATTTCAACCACAAGACCTACGTGCGCCTGCTCACCTAATAGCTGAAGCAGCACCCTTCAGGTCTGGACTTTGACTGAGTCATTGCAACACCTTGATATTTTTTTTCTTTTTCCGCCATCTGATGTAGATTTGCTGCTGTGCTTGGGATCATTGTCCTATTTTATGGCCCAGTTTGGGCCAAGCTGTTGGACAGATGCCCTCACATTTGACTCTAGAATACCTTGGCATACAGAGGAGTTCATGGGGTTGGGCTTGAAAGCTGTGGCTGCAAAGCAAGCCCAGGTTATCACCCCTCCGCCACCATGTTTGACATTGTGCTGATATACTGTGTTTGCTTTTCACTAAACGTGGCGCAGTGCGTTATGGGCAAACATCTCCGTTCTCGTCTTTCGAAGGCAGATTGTTCCAGAAGTCTTCGTTAGATCCATCTTTTCGAACCCAAGCCGTACTGCCACGTTGTTTATAGAGAGAAAAGCTTTCTCCTGGCAACACTTGGAAACAAACCATACTTGTTCAGGCTTTTTCTAATTGTGCTGTCATGAACTTTAACTTTTAACACGCTAACTGAATCTGAGACGTAGCTCTTTTTTACACTTGCTCTGAGCAACGCTCAACGCTCTGGCTTCGGGGTGAATTAAGCACCTTGATCGACCGTTATTGCGATTTGGCACTACATAAATAAAATTGAATTGAATTTGCTGGGACATCCACTACTAGCAAGACTAAGCACTGTGTAAAATGTTTTCCACATTAATCTTTGTCATTACAGCAGGGTGTCCTTCAAGTTGTTTGAAAATGGCCTCGTAACCTTTTCCAGATGAGCAGCAACAACCGCTTTTCCAAGATAGCTGCTGATATCTGTACTCGTTGGCATTGTTTTAACTGACCCAGACCTCCAAACTAATAAAACTTCCGCTCACAATTGGAGCTCACAATTGCTGATGATGATTTAGTCAAGTGCATTTGATTAGCAGCACCTGGCTCGTACCCACCCCCTGAATTCCTTTGGAAACAGTAAGGGTGTACTTAAATTGCATTTTGGTTTAATTATTAATGGCAAAGTGTAATATGTCATGTTTTGTAGGTCAGATTAGGTTGTATTTACCCAATTTTAAAGACCTGCTAAAGCCACGACTACTTTCATTATGTCCTGATAATAAAACCTTAAAACTGACAGGCAAACATCCAGGTGATCGTTTGCAGGCTTGAAATGTACCACAGTATGTTTGTGTGGAGTGTTTTTTGTTTCTTTTGTTGCACTGATTTCGATGAAGGCTCACAAAAACCAATCTTTCTTGAGATTCTTTTTTTGTTTTCTTTTTCATTTCTATGAACAAGCTGTAATTTTTACAGCTGTGTCCAAGCAGCTGTTGTTGTTGCTCATGTGAAGGCTCGTGTAGTTTTTTTTCTTTTTTAGCCTACAGTTTGAGTGCTTTGAGCGATTGCTCAGTGTGTTCACTAAAGGCTGCTTTTATAATTAGTTTTGTGTTTCTCTATTATCGTTACGTAGATGAAGATCACGCCACATTTTTAACGAGGACTAAATGAAGCCGTAGTTGCAGCTGTATATCAGTATTACTGTGTGTTTTGGAGACTGCTGTTTTTTAAAATGTCATTTTTCTTGTGATGAGCACTCGTAAGGCACAGATCCATCCCTCTTGGATCATGTAATGGATTTTGAGTTCTCAACTTTTTATTTTATGTAATGTTTTTATCATTTTATGGCAAATGAATGCAGGCTTTTAAAACAACACAGGAGGTTGTGTGCCAAAAATCATGCACTGTACAAAGTTAATGTTTTGTCCATAATAGATACAATGCCTGAGTGTAATTTTAAAGTTTTAATGAAACACCGAGTGGCTGATGATGATTTCCTCTGTTAATTTTTGAACTTTACATACATGTTCTCAGTTTTAGTCATTAATGTGAAAAATTTCACAGATCTACCAGAAGTGTTCTGCACTATTAACGTGTTCCAGCAGCTTTTATTCCAGTTTTCAAGAGCTAATGCCCGTGTTCAAGCTGCCACGTAAAGATGGAATCAGGCCACGGCATCTTCTTTAAAATTGTCATCAGCATCTGGCAGGGCTGCATCCTGTCTCTGTTCTTCTTTCAGGTTGCCCTTGATTACATCATGTGGCAAGCAGTAACACACATCAGAGGTGGCATCCACTGGAGTGATGGGCAAACACAGCATCACAGATGATTACAGTGTAGTTGAAACGCAGCGTTTTAGATAGAAGAAAAATCCAAGAAAGTCAGCGCTGGGGAGAAACCGTTCAGGTCTAATGCTTGTACACAAATGTTTAGACATCAAAGAAGACTAAAAATACATGAAAGAGATGAGCCTCTCCTGGTTTGTCCAATTGGATTCTTTATGAGGGAAATGTTTTGATCCCATCCAGTGAAAGACCTTTGACAGAAATTTTGATGATAGAGTTTTCTTGAAAGCCAACACAATGGAGAAACCATTAGGCTTATACAATTGAAATAGGAAGTTTGTCTTTGTTTTCAGAGACTGAGATGAAGGCAGTGAAATGACAGATCAGTTGGACAGCCATGTGTCTTTTCTGGGTGTCCCACCTCTTATCCAAGAGACTTCTTCAGTTCTAAAAATAGACGAATCCCAGATATTTTACTCTTAGTGGTTGGTTGTCCCCTACCAGGTGGTCCTGAGGGTCATCAACCCACTATTGACCATCACATGAGCAAAGGTGTATTTAAAAAAAACCTATGGGTCAAACGTATTGGGGTTAATGGTGAAACCACCTTGTAACCTTGCCCCACTGCATCATGTGACTTATTGGGATCACCTGAGGCCAGGTGTGAGTGGGGATTGAAGCACTCGGGAAGGGATCTCATGACGGCATTGCAGGTGGTTGATAGCTGGTGTTGTAAGCCACCACCTCTGTTCAGTGATGATCGTTCACAGGGGACGTAGATGCCCTCTTTTACTCGTATATCTTGGTCCACAATGTGAACACAGTCATCAAGAGAGTGTTCCAGCGCAGATGTATAGCTGAGTCTTGTCCTGTTAAGGTGGTTCTTCTGTGTTGTGTTGAGTTTATGGAGTGCCTGTTTGGTTTCTCCTTTGTGGAGGTCCAAGCATTTGTCACTGCAGAGCATGCTCTATCCTGTTTAGCTTGTGTTTTAGAGTGCTGTCCTTGGGATGAACCAATTTTATCAGAGGGTGTTGCTGGGTCTGCTGGTGTCTGACCTTCTTTCGTGTGGATCTTCGCTGATTTAATGGAGGCCCAGTTGGGATAACCACGTTCGTTTTATTAAGAGCTTTCTTTAAGTGTGTGTTCCTTTTCTTTCCCTTTTTCCTAAGAGGAAATATTTTCTGCCTGGTGTTGTAGGCTCCTAATCACCTCAACGTTGTGTTTCAGAGGGTGGTGGGAGTCAGAGAGTAGGTACTGGTCTGTGTGTGGGGGGGCTTCCAGTAAACTTCAATGTTGAGCCTTCCAACCCAGCAACACAGTCAGGGAGCCTGTTGTCCTCCCTGGTGAACATTTGTTTTAATCCACTTGAGTAAATGTGTTTGGTGGAGGCCTCTATTTCCTGGGTTTTAATTGCGACCCATGTGTCAGCCACATATCTGTACCCGTGGATAGGTGCTGTCCAGTTTGAAGGAACCCAGAGCTGTACTCTCCCCTCCCTCCATGTAAGGATTGGCTACAATGGGGGAAACTGATGAGCTCATGGCACATCCATGGTTTTATCTTTAGAAGCCCTCATTGCATTTGAAATACGTTAATATGAAATAATTCTTAATTATAGAAATATGCTTTAGAGACTAACCATTAGCGCATTAGCCAGCTCGGCTAATGCATTTAATGTGAAATGGTTAGAGCATCATGTGAAGTGTCATTCAAATTCTTTCTTAGATACAACTATTAATCCCACCCTGCAAAAATACTGTAAAAAATTCCTGCGTTTTATTTATTTATGTAGTCTGTGTTCTCCTTACTATTATAATTTCTAAGTCTCATTTTAAATATGACCAAAAATAATGACATCAGCACATCACTTATATGATCCCTATGAGCCAAAAGCATGACTTCAGACTAAGTGCTGTTTCTGACAGTTTCTTCTGTCTTTTTTTTATTCAGTTGAATTTTGATGTCAGTGTCAGTGCTCACAAGCTTTCTGTTTACGAGGGGCAGCCAATCAGAAGAGAGTTGGCTTAATGTGATGGTTGCCTTAAAGGGAGAGGAGTCAAAACTGTTTTTTTCAGACAGTGGGTGAATTATAGTGTTTATTATTTTGAACTGTGAATCATGAAGGAAAATAGGGAGCTGGAAAAGAGTAAAAAGTTTAGAGTAAAAGAGAGGTATTATCAGGTACTTGCTGTTTATTCTTAAATAGATTTTCTTCTGTATTGCTGGATAGTTTTTGATTAAAAATCATAGTGTGATGTAATTTTTCTGTTTTTTCGGGGCTGACAAGAGTGCTCCATAAACAAGCAGTACTGGAAAGTGTTGCAGTACTATTATACACCTAGTAATACCCATACTGAGCTACTAAGTCCCAAAGTGGGTGGTGTGTTGCTCCCAGCGGGAAGGGCTTTTTATCCTTTTGTAAAGATACGATTTAAATTTACCTTTTAGTCAATCAACCCAGGTCTTTACTCAGATTGTAAATATTGCCACAATATTAGTGCTCTTTTTAGCTAGTTGTTGTCACTGTTCCTGTTCTCTTTATCAAAAGTCTTCATTGATTATCTTGCGGTAGTTGTTAATTGTCATTTTTGTGGATAATTAAAATCACTGTTACAAATAAAACTGTAATTCTGAGCACGTTTTATGCGGATCATATGATTTATGCACACAAGGCTGTCCATCCATTCATCCTTTTGTCCATCCATACAGAGCACTGTGTTCAGAGATGATTTTATTTTGTGCCCATTAAGTCCACCTGGCAGCCCGTGCCTTTTGAAAAAAGCCTGTTTATGGTTTATTTGTTTTAATCACTACAGAATTATTTTTGGGTGCAACACATGCCACATGTATAAAAGAATACAGTCACTTGTATTATGCTTTTTCATATTTGATATAAACATTTACTAGACAAAGAATCTGACATGGTGACTGGCCTGAAATTTATAAATTATATAGACACTGATAATGTAATGCTTGGTTTGAGACAGAACAATGACAAGCTTCTGCACCTTCCACTGCTATAAGTGGACTACAAGCAGACACTCAGTCCTTGCTTGCATAGCCTGGAAATGGGGAAGCAAAACCGCTGAAAGAGAATTTCTGCAATAGTTTCAACCTTCGCCAACTCGTTGCTGTCTCGCTCTGAAACGCTCTCTCAAAAGCTTTAAGCACCTCTCTCAAGGGTCCTGCATCTTTAATGACTGCAGCGAACGGAATAGATTAGAAGATGAGACCTTTCGATAAAAAGTTTCTCCTTACAAAAAAGTTTTATACGAAGGAATGCAGTGTGTTCGGTAAACATATATATAAGGCTTTTCCCCTCCTTTTGCTGCACTGGAAAGTGGAGCCCCTCTCACGAGGGCCCTAGCTTTAAGAGTGAGCTCCCAGCAATAAGGTCAAAAGCCAAGACTATTAATTTTGCAGTGCTCTTCATTTCTGTAAACAAGTTGATATGTACTGAGTAAAGTTTAGTTACTTCAACGTTAACTCGAGTAAACCATAAATCAAAGAAGAAGCCTAAAAAGAAGCCAATCTGGGATCGCCGTGGGGAATAATGCGCGTGTCCTGCGCCTAATGACAGCTGTAAGTCTGGCCTCGTCTCTAGATTAAGCGGCAGCAGTACAATAATAACATTAAGGGACGCATGTTCCATAAATATATTTCTGCTCATTCTGTAAGTCACTTAAGCAAAATATAATATGTTCACGTGAAAGCTCTTCCTTGGAAATTAGCCCTCAACTGCAACCCGAAAACCTTTCGAAAAGTGTCACACATACACGTGTATCGAATGGAAGGAAGCATGCTCCCACATTACAGGAGGTGAACTAATGGTCTAATGAGTCACATACTGTACATCCCATGCAACAATACTAAATGAATTTAGTGTGACGGTTTCTCTTTTTATAACCACCTAAAGATGAAAAAGGTAAGAGATTTTTTTTTGACACATAATATATGCATGCAAAGAACCTACTCTTCTTGGTTCCAACGTGTGAAAACATCTGGAACAGACAGGAGCCTTTCTACCCTCCAAGAGCTCAACAAGTCTGTACAGTAGAGACAGTTACAATTATCATAGGAATTATTATTTAGTTACTATCATGTAAAGCGTACAGTAGTTGCAGCAGTGAACACTGGGGATCCTAAATACTGCAGAAACATAATTTAATGCAGTGCTCCACTGATATACAAGCTAAGGTTGAATGAGAATGTAGAGGGGTTACTGTGCACAAATCACATTGGCATGTTGTCAAATAGAAATGTATGATATCTTATAGCTATGTTCAAAATTATTCAGCATTTGACATTCTCATGCATACAACCACAAGAAGCGAGTCCATTGAAAAATAGTCCAAGCATTGTTTTTTGTTATTTTTTTTCCTGTGGAAATGGCAGAGAACCTAATGAGACATTAAAACGTGTGCTGCTGTCCAGAGTGTGTGGATACAGACAGGAAGAGGAGGGAGCAGCGACGGCTCACTTCTGCATGTCACACTGCAACAGGAGCACGATGGACGGGTCGCTCTTTGCCGCCTCTTTGAACTCCTCCAGCGAGATCTGGTCGTCATTGTTTTTATCCATTTTACTGAAGATCTTGTCCACCCTCTGCTCTGGTGTCAAACCGTCCTCGTTCATTTTCATCATGATCACCGTGCCCACCATTTTGTAGATAGCCTGTGGGCGAGGTGTGGCGAGAAATTAGCTGATAACTGTGGTTTGCTGTGCAAGAATAAAAGATGAATGGATGGATGGACGAAGCAGTGAATAAACAGATAAAAGTAAAATGTTGAAATAATATCATTTTTGTGGAGATTAATGATTAAATTGCTGAAATGGCTACAAGTAAACAACAACAAGCTACATACAATTATTAAGCAAAAGTAATCCAAGTCATCCGTGGATGGAAATAGTACCAGTAGTTGAATAATGAATGCATGCTCTGCTCTGCTATTTTTTTCTGTCAGCAGGCTGAAATTTGGTGGCACACAGAAGACTAAGAACTCTGAATATTTAATACATAAATATCAAATGAAATCAAGAACACACGTGTAGGAAACACTGGGCCTTTACTGATTTATTGAATTATTTCAAAAGTGGTATTGCAAACATGCAGACATGAGATGAGTTGGAAAATCCTTTGTAAAAGTGGGAAAATCATTTTGACTTTTTATTTAAGTAAAAGTTATAATTCTACTCGAGTACCCAATAAGTGTGACAGAGTATTACCAAAAAACACCAAAAGAACAGATTTTTTTCATTATTATTGTTCAATTTAAGAATAAACCCAAATCTTCAGATTAAACTTGAAATGCTATTTTTGAGAATTAAGTCGAAATATTATTTTGAGAAAAAAGCTAAAGCTGAAATGTGGATTTGATGAGTTGATACAACAACTTCATTAGCGTTCTGATTGTGTTTTGTGATCATCCATTGCCAGCTATTTCATTTTGCACAAATCAAGCCAACCCCTCCAAGTTTGTGTTTTTTCCTTCTGAACAGATGCAGCTTTTTGCACCATCTCTTCAACATCCTTGCACTTATCACCACATCATGCTTATGTAGTAATAGAGAAATAATTTCCTTGTTATTAAAACCAATTCTTAAATACACTTGCACTGACTCTTCGCAAGCTATTTTGTAGAGGGTAAAACGGCTGTGGCGTTTGTCTGACTTTAAACCACAACATTAATCACCATGTTTCAGCTTTAGTCTCAATATGAACAATATTAATATAAAAATAATTTTGCCCTTTCTTTCTTAATGTGGCCCTAATACTCCTTTATGCACTAGTGCACAAGTCGTGTGTCTAAATATATATCGAATGGCACTTTTAGAATACCATACATCATTCATTGGATCATCACAGATGTCCATTATGTTAAATACTTAAATATTGTTGGGTAGCTCTATAATAACAATAATAACAGCCAAATGGGTCAGTTGTGGTCCTGGTGTTTAGATATAATAATTCTTTTTGAGTGCAATAGTATGATGTCAATAAAGGTTTAATATGTATTTGTTTATTCTTCAAACTGTTTTGCTGCTTTTGGGTTTCCTAAAGAAAAGTTTTATAAAGACCCAAACTGTGATTTGAACACAGTTACAATGCTCAGATCTCCGAATGTCAAAATTACTGGAAAAAAACCAAAACCAAAACAGCTAATTCCCACATTCCTGCTCTTTGCTCTGAGGTGATTTATTCCAAAACCATAAGTCAATTATGTGAAAAATATCTTCTTAATAGTGTTAAAAACTCTCAGGTCATAAAATAATGGGGTTTTTGTCTGACTGTTTTTGTACTGTTGCACACTTCAGAGCATATTGACAGTCTCAGTAGGGGCTGTCAATATGCTCCGATATCACTGACACATATCGGATTTATTTTATAGATTGTTTCCACAAATAGCCAAATGTAATTCAATACAACTGCAGTTTTGCCATTACGAAACTGTATCTGTACTCAAGGCTCTGCAGGTGTGTGGGAGACTGATAACACCAAAAAAAAAAAATGGAGAAAAAACCCCCAGAGCCAGTCCCCTGATGAGCAAAAGCTTAATGACTCTATAATCCCTCACCTCGATTATCTCCAGCATCTCCACTCTGGTGATTTTGCCATCACCATCCAGGTCATACATATTGAAGGCCCAGTTGAGTTTCTGCTCAAAGCTGCCACGGGATGTGATGGACAGAGCGCAGATGAACTCTCGGAAATCAATGGTCCCGTCTCCGTTTTTGTCAAAGGTTCTGAAGGCGTGTTGTGCAAATTTTGACGCATCACCATAAGGGAAGAACTGCACAAAACAATAGAGAGAGCACAAGAGAGGTCAACTGGTGCCTTCTTGTGATAGCATAAGCACAGCTTTTTAAAAGTTAAAATAAGTGCTCAACTGCTGCATGATTAAAGTTTCTACAACAAATAAATCCAACAGATGCAAAAGAGGCAGTTGATAAAGAAGAGCGGGAGCTTGTGGACACAAACCTTCACATAAAGCTGCTGGAACTCCTCCAGATTCAGCCTGCCACTGGGGCAGTCCTTCAGGAAGCCTTTGTACCACTGCTTCAGCTCATGTTCATTAAACTCTGTGTTCTTCACCAGATCCTCCATCACCTCAGGAGTCAGCTTGCTGTTCTGCTTTCCCATGTTTCCTGTGGTGCAAGAACACGTAAATAATGCATTTGCCTTTGCTTCGGCTCAAAAATATCTGTCAGATTCCCACTTCAAAAAAATGAGCACAGAGTGTAAAAAATGTGCTCTTTTTCTTCTGGGATGGCAGCAAATATTGCCCCGGTGCTCGTGTTCTATTTCGGTCCCTTCAGCCTGTTTGTGCCAGTCAGTGGCCTGGGTAGCACTGACCTGGATCAACACCATCAGAGCAGATCCAGTTCATCAAATGTTCGATCGCTGCTATCAAGTTTCCACTGCAAACAATGTCCTATAACCTAACAATGACAACAAAGGCTGTGCTTGCTTGTAAAAGAGAGGCTGCTGCAGTAAGTCCACAGACACGAGTAAGGGCAGCGTGCAGGAGCACACAGCGGGCCTGGGGTGATTTGGATCAATGGAAAACACACCTGAGTGGTCTGCATGTAATCCAGTGTTTAAAGCAGCCGTGGGAAAGCTGCATAACAATCAGCCTGGGTTAGTTTGGACACCAGGGCAGTCCATCAGAAGCCCCACATTCATTAATTATTTACTCATCATGTGGCGAATGACATAAGTGGCCAAGGATGCATCAACTTCCATTGCATAACTGAACAAATGAGAGAGCAGAATATTATTTGGAATCTAAATACAGGCCGTTGTGGGAGTGTCCACAACTTGAGACCAACATATGGTCCACATCTCTGCAGCATGACAGCAGGCTGGACAGCTCCACCACAGGCAGCACTGCATTGGCTTGGGCCTTCCACAACAAACGGCAGAAATGTGCGCTACAGCCCAAATCACTGCAAACCACAGCTTTTAACGTCCATCCCCTGCGTGTCATAGAACCAAGCTTGGCGAGCGTGATTGGTAATTACAGTAACAGATGTTGGGTATTATCTCTAAAATAGGCTACAGCGAATGACCTTGAGGAGCAACATTTTGCAGGAAGATGACAAAACTGTTTCACGGAGCGCTGAGCTGAGAGAAACGGCTCGACGCGCTGCAACTGCGGCGTTTAATAGAAATATCAGCCACATTGCGCACAGGCCACAGGTATGAACGACTCGTTCTGCCAAACACGGGCCATCGGATGCTGTTTTATTTCACGCTTTGGGCAATGACATCTGAGTTAATGCTATTAAAGCTAACCGCCTCCTGTGAGAGCTGGAGAGGGAGACGCTGCTGCATTCCGATGGAAACGACGCAGTGAGAGTATTTTCAGATTAGATCCCCCCCATCCTGCTCCTAATGACATCTTTCCGTGCGCATCGGGCCAGCAAACATGTCAAAATGTAAGAAGCAAACAGCTATTTTTAAAACCCAACACAGCCCCCCTCGGTGCCGCCTCAGAGCCACATTGGAGGGGTGGGAGAAAAGAGAGAGAAAAAAGCCCATTAAGTGCAGAAATCTTGGTGACATTTTGTAAATTCACCAAATAATCGCTCTCTGCCTTGTTTCTGTTTTTCTGGCTCTTTCCAGGCAAAACGCAAAGGCTTTATTTTAAAGGATGCGCAGGTGCCAGAGAGCCAACCCTCTCCTCAATCCCCATTCATTCACACCAAAGGAAAATATGAAACATAATGCGCGACATATCAACACGAACCCATCCCTGCATGTATAATCTGAGATACATCTAAGACATGGCACGTAGCTCAAAGTGCACGCACTTCTTACCTTATTATTTGGCGATTCTCTATCGGAATAAATCTGCTCTGGCTTCTGCAAAGTACAGAAAACCCCCTGCCGATGAAAACGTTTGCCCAAAAGGGATTATTCTCAACAAGGCTCGCCCTCTTTCAGAGAAAAAAAAAATCACCCGCTAATGAAATTTCTGGATTTTCCCGACGTTATTCCAGATGAGGCGCAGCAGGCACCGATCCCACGCCAGTCTTTGGTTATGCGACTACAGGAGCGCGGCGTCACCCGTGTGCATCACAGCCTGATCATAAGTTCACTGTAGCTGCTGCTGCTGCTGCTCGGTTTGGGTTCAGCCTGATCCTGTCACGTTATAACCGGATCTTCATCGTGATGAGGATGGTCAGCTTGAAATTTCATCATCAGGAAATTAACATGTTGGACATCTCCGTGGCGCAAGAATGGAAGATTCATAGCCTATTCATTTTTGACCCTGATGAAATAATTCACTGCAACTAATCTGGAATTGGATTTAATAAACCCGACTGTGAAATATTTCACTTATATGGTATTAGACAAATCTGTGAGAAGAATAAATACATTTATTAAAAAACTTAGAGTTTGTAGCCAGGCTGTAGAAAACCTGTCACCCCAACCCCAGGCCCACCTTCAAAATTTTGACCACAAGCCAAATTAAAGTGTAAAATTCATTATTTAAAAAAATATATATTTTTAATATTTTTGCGCTTTTGTTGTTTAAAGCCCTTCACGTTGATCCTAAACACACGATTTACCCTTACTTACTAGCTGTTTCCCTTGGCTACGTTCAAATGCGTCCTGAAGGTGACATTTAGTTTAGTTTTAAAGCCTCCTCATAACCTTTGGGAGACAAAATCCTGAAGTATTCAATTAAAGACCGATTATTACTATTTCCTTTCTTTTTTTTCACAAAAATAATGTCAAGCTTGTCTTCAAAGTATGAAAAGAACCAACACATCTTGTCCATACTGACTGTGGCTTTAAGTCTGAAGCGACTCCAAATTTCTCACAGTCCTCTTTCTGTGAAAAACTGGCCCATCTCTTAAGGGGGTTGGGGGGCTTCCATCCATGTAAGCTAGTGAGTGTGAATCTAACCTTTCACGTCTCCATGGTGATTAAAAAGTCTAGGTTTGGCATTTAATTTCTTCCTTTTAGAGTTGCGGGGGATTATGCGCATCCTCACACACACAGACGCACACCCACTCACACACAGCACAAATTCAGTTGACCATGAATGTGGCCAAAGTTTTAAATAATGGGGTCAGTGTATGTTCAAATAATCCCTGTGCACCAGAAGCTTAGGCTTCGGAGTTCTCCGTGTACTTTTTTTTCCTATTCTTGGATGTGTATTGTGTAAAAGACAGGAGGTATCCCTCTAGATGCGAGCACAAAGCTGCTGTACACACCTTCTGTCAGGGGAAAGTTGCCTTAAAGGGAGAGGAGCTGGCTGGTTTCAGACCGTGGATGTACCCAGGCAAAGAAGGGTTATTCTCAAATGTGAGTAATACTAGAGTAGCTTTGCATTACTCTGGTAGCTACTCTACCAGAGTAGCTACTCTGGTAGCTACTCTACCAGAGTCCAAGATTTTATTTTTTTTTAATGGCGCTGGAAATTAGCATAAGAGGTCCACTTTCATATCTAGGTCCTACTTACCTGATTACAACAGCCTGTGACATAATCTTTTTTTTTAATCACTTCAGGAGATAAACATGGTGCAAGTTCCAGAGCAAATGTGTCTTTACTTAGAAGACCAGATAATAAGTCAGGGAAAAATAGCCACAATGCACAGAGCAGAGGAGAAAATGAGGATTAATATTTTTATAGCATTTATTTGGACTTATTATAATATCCCAGATCGTAATGACCGCTTGAAAGAGAACCAGCAGTGTGCACAAAACCAGGGCCTTGAAACTGACACAGCTGAATGGAGTTTAGTCATTGTTACCTACAATATTAACATTTACTTTTTCTGCTGTAATGTCAAAAAGTCTTCAGTGAATTATAAAAGCCCTCCATAAAATCATTTTCATTTACTTACAATAAAAGTCATTTCACTCCAAATTAGCTGTAATATAAGTCTCAAAGACCTGAAAAATCACTAGGACTATAAGGTATGAATTTGACCATGATATACTGTGTTATTTTTTAAATATTCCATTCTGCAGTTGGTAAACCTATTTATGATTCACGGAGACCCCTTGAGAGCCCCGCAGAGAAACCTGGATGCTCCCTGTACACCGGTTTGAGAGGCACAGATATAGGTCACCTTTGTTAAATCATGTGTGTTGAAGAGCAGACGAGGCTTCCAGCCAAAATAATTCTCAGATGTGTGGACCCAGATTTAAACCGCCACCTATTCAGGATGATTGGGTGCTGCAAAAATAATTAGTGCTAACTGTTGTTCTACAAGCCAAAGGCAACCAGCCCCTTCGAATATTGTGTTACAATAACTCTAACATCACCTCCGGTTACTTGACTTCTTAATTTAATGCTCACATACAATACAGCATACACATATGTTTTCCTTTACATCTCACAAACACAAAAGCAAACAGTTGAATACGCTGATAACTTTTAGCACCGGTATAGAGCACTGACCCACTCAGCTTTCTCTAAAAGTCTTATTCATAGTGACTTTCAAAATAAAACAGCTTAGTTTGATCTCACTAGGCATGGCTTACATGGAATATCTTTACAGCAGCATTCACTTACAAAGGTTAATTGATTAAAAAAGAATGCATACTGTACACCAAAAGTGGTATACAAAAGCAATATCATCTTATATACCCATTTACATGGCCTTTTGGGTTTTCTCAGTATAACATTTAAGTGTTTTGTGTGTTCTGACAACTTGTGTATCAACACTGATGCTCGATAAAAACATAGAAACATATAATTTAAAAAAAATGTTCTTATGACTGTACATAAAGAGGCTATGGAGATAGGCGGCGTGTAACAATCTTGCATATTAAAACATTAATATATCACGTTCACAAAGCTCTCACTTTTCTTTATATGTGTATGTACAAGAGAGCTGCTGTCCTTCTGTGTAGGCTATTGTTCTGTTTTTGTTAGGCTGTACTGTTTTTAATATGAAACTTATAATTAAAAAAAGAAAGGCAAATTCAATGGGAACATTACTTTTTCGTCATACAGTAATGTGAAAAAATAGTATCAAAAATGATTTTCTAAATCTCTCAATCAAAAAGCGACGTAGTCTTTAATGCACCGTTTTTTTAAATACACTCGTAGATATGTTTTTTCAGCTTGGTAAACACGAGTAAACGAGATCGGATAGTGACATTTGACAAAATGAGACTTTCTTAAGGTATAAAGTGTTTTCTGTTATACATTGCTTGTCAGATGACGGATATACTGTATATATAATCTGCAGCAGACAGATGTTCTGCTAATGAAGGTTTGTGAGACAAAAGTTGGCGTTATTTTAATGATTACAAATATGTTATATAATGTGTATGAAGGATGTATTCCACAATATGATGGGTTTAGATCAAACTTTATGCCAGACGTAAGACAAGAGGGAGGGATGAATCATAACTCTGGGAAACTTAGCAAAACACTCATTTCTGCTCTGTAAGCCAATGGCAAGGGAGTAAGCTGTCCAGGTCTGAGGTGCACCAGTTCAGAGTCTCTCTGCCCCCGAGTATTTTATAATCAGTATGAGGTGGTTGGGTGTAGTGCACAACGGATGCAGTGACTGAATCGTCAGATCCTCTTGGCTTTATTTACCTTTACACAGTGTTTGCTTATTGTTTAGCTGTCTGGCTATTTTGGGTCAATCTCATAGCATAGTGTAGTGGTTTACGCAGTCACCTAACAACTTAAAGATCCCCAGTTTAATCCTGGAAGGAGACACAAATCCCTTAGGTGCCTTAGGATGTCAGGAAGGGAATCTGGTGTAAAAAACAAACACGTGGAGACCCCTTGTGAATAAGGGAGTAGCTGAAAGTAGCTTCTTCTTTACATAGCGTCATTTTTTGCCACTACAGATTTAAGTGAAGAGTCTCTCAACAACCCATTTATACTTTATCTGCTCAGCACTAAAGGACTGACTGTCAGAATTAGGAGCCCAACAGTGAACAAAAAGGAGCATCTAGCGTTTTAGGAGGTGGTGGAGACCAAAATAGGAGTTAAAAGAGAGCAAACACTCAATTTAAGTTGAGTGGAATCTGGCACCCATAAATATGACTCCAAATGAATAATACGGTTATTAAATGATGCTCATTATCATGTTTGATACAGTAACTTTAAAGAAAAAAAACAATATGTGCAGATTTTTACCATGTAAGAACCAAACTAATCTGTGATACTAGTTAATCAACCTAACATTTACAGGATTTAGCTGGATACGGTCTTATGGTGTGACCTTGCTAATGTTAAAGTGCTAAAGTTACCAACAAATACCTTCATGATAGAGATAAATGAAAGACCGAAGATACGGTTATTCAGTAACTAATTTCTTTCTTAGATTTTTGCTCTGTTATCTTCTCATTCAGGGTGAAAAAAAGGACAAAACTAGTAACCGATTTGCTTTTATACTTTTGGGGCAGATAAGGAACAGATGCATCTTACTTCCGGGGACTCTAAATGAAGCGGCACACCTCATGACTCTACTTTCTTCCCATTGGCTGACAGACCTGCCTTCCCCAGATGTGACCTTCCTCAAATATTCTGCTGGATTTAAGAGGTTAATAAACTGTAGTCAGTTTTCAGAACTTAGTCTGCTTAAGCTTGTCGATGTGGTAGCAAAGCTTCAAGGCCGGCCCCAGCTTGAGTCCGAGGTACTTCATGATCATGTCGCTCTTTAAGAGTAACAAAGCATTTCCATCTATCTCCTGTGAAAGGCAGAGGAAGATGGTGTGAAACTCAGTGAGGACCCGAGGTTTAGTCTAGCCAGGTAAATCAGCAGCATAACACTTACATGTTTCCTAAAGACATCTGCGTGAGGACCTAGAGCCTGGGGATCTGCATCCCTGATGAACCATACAACATCTTCCACAGACCAGGTGGATGGGTCTTTATTGGGCGGAGCTTTGGACTCCTGCGATTCTGAAGACACATTATAACCTCAAGAAAGAACAAATGAAAGATGGAGAGTTACTTTTGTACCTCAGAAAAATAAAGGCCACATCAATGCTTGATTTATCTTGTAATGGTGTCTTACCTGTCCTGTTGCTCTCCGGGAACGTGTTTGGGCTGGTGGATGACTGCCTGCACATGGAGGCTGAGCCATTAGAGAACTGCTGTGAAGAGCGAAACCCGTAGGTGGACTTTGGTGAGTAAGACGAGCTTATGGAGCTGAAAGCGGAATCGCCAGGGTCAACGGAGTAGCGTTTGCCATCTGACTGGTCTAAATGGTAGTCATCAGCCATTGATGTTTCAGCTAAAGACATGATGGAGACTTCTGTTAGTGATAAAAATCCCCCACAGATTCAAAGTATTTGTTTATATTAGTTCAGGAACTTAATTTGGAAGTACCATCTGACTGGTAGGAGCCACCGCTGTGCTGTGTAATGGGCTGATCACTGAAAAGGTTTTCACAGTGCAAGCTGCGACAGAGCTTCTTCAGAAAACGAAGCACATAGTCGATGCTGTTCACCACGGGGAGGCTCAGAAGATGCTGCTTCCCATCAAATGTGGCTGGAAGAGCAAAACAGAAGACCACTTGAAATGCAGCTTAGACAAAAGTTTCTTATAAGTCAGACAATGAAACCTTTAATATTTTTTTTCTCTCTCAGTAACACCTTAGGGAGTGTGCTAAAGAAGCTATTAAACAAACAGATAACAACACCTGAAGGGGGTCTTTGTACAACACCTGATATTTTTTCTCCTCCGTAGCCTTGCGTGAGGAGAGTGAACACCGTTTTCTGCTGGAAAGCACTGTCGATGCAGCCCTGAACGGCCTGCTGAAGCACCACAGAGGGTCTGTCGGGCCCAAAGTGATCGGGAAGCTGTTGGATCTTCTTCCTGTCCAGGTTGGGCCCAGTGTTCGCCTGCTTGTTGATGTAGATACAGACTGGAAAACACAAATGGAGAAAACGAAGGAAAGGAGAAATAGGAGAAAAACATAAGGGAAAAAAAGAGATCATATGATTTTTTGTCTTTAAGCTAACAGAGAAGCACTTTAAAGCTTCTTAAGTGGGATTAACAGCATATTGTATCTTACCTGTGAGCACCTGGGGCGTGGCAGAGTGGGGGATGGTGGCAGCATCCTGAGGAATGGAGCTCATATCGGGCTCTGGGGTGCTGCTGGGTGGAGAAATAGCCAGTGGTGTCATCACCATCCTGGGTTTGAGCTGGAGAGGAAGAAGGGGGTTTTGTATTGCTATGTCTGTTTTGGAAATATCATTTATTTATGCACACTAAATCATGCAGGGAGGGTTAGGATTGTTTAACACTGTAGTTTTCATGCTTTGGCCTGTATGAAAAGAAAACAAATGTGCTGATAATAATGTCCTCTTTAGGCTAAAAAATAATTCCATAACACAACAGAACAAAGCCTCACAGATGTTAACTCCAACTCTGTTTATGCTGGGATCCCACAAAATCTGAAGGGCATGGAGTCTCCCCGTCTGTGTACACATGTATTTTTAAACACACTGCACCCACACACACTACAACTCATCCACCAGCCCCCCCTTCCCCTTTCCCATCCCCTTCCCCATCTGGCTGACCTTGAAGCCCGGCTTTCTCCCCCTCTTCTTGGGCACTTTGAGTGGAGGGAGCGATTCAGGGTAGCGATTAGGAAAATCCATCTTGGCGACATTGCGGAGCGGAGGTCTCCCTCTCTTCCTGCCCGGTATCTTCCCCGCCTGGCTGGGGATGAAGGAGGGAGCCACTGCAGCTGATTGCATCTCACCGTTGTTGCCGTCTGATTTCTGTGCCGTCACTGCAGGTACGCTCATTTGTAGCTGGACACAAAGGAAACAATGAGTGAGCTCAAACAAGGGCAAGGGAAACGCATTGAAAACATGCACTTTAGTTGCACATCAATACTCCTCTGTAGCCGCTGCATACTAGAGTGCAGCATTAGCATGAATTCAGAGGAAGCAGAGGCAATTGGCAAAGGTGTACCAACAGTAACATCCAAACACTAGGAGACTGCAGAAAACTCAGTCGAGCAATGTGGTGAGAGAAACAGCATTTAGCTGAGCACCATAATAATCAAACAACACACAAAGGCAGCCATGCATGTGCAGTGGTGGAAACAGCACCTCCATCCTGCACTCATAACACACTAATAAACCTGGGAGAGGGAGGGGTGACTATTACCTGCTATCTTCTATTGTGAAAGCCCACAACCTTTTGTTTTAAATCCCAGGAGCCTAAAGGCGACTACAAAGTTAAATTCCATGCAGTGCAGGAAAAGCCATCTTGCTTTTTTTCCCCCCCCTTAGTCTCCCTTTGGTTAACACACCGCTGCTGCTGCTGTGCTGCTGCTCCTGGGCACACGGGCTGCAGACATCTCATTAGACTAATGCATTCAGCAGTGGCAGAGGGAGGGGGGGGGAATTGACTTCACCATGGCTACCCAGCTATGAATTACCATTATCATGACAGCTTCCAGCCTATTCTTAAAATAAGAGAAAGGAAACAAGAAGCAGCTACTAAATAAAAGAAATATCCCCCGCCCCCCCGCACCAGCACAACTAACCGGAAAGAAGCCATTTGCAATGCCTCCAAATGTATTTTGAAGAGATTTGTGAAAGGATGCAGCATGTAAACAAACAATAACCGGTCAGCAGGCACTCACCATCCAAAGCAGATGTGAAGATGTGGAGTATCCCTACGCTCCGTGCTGTGGTTCCTATATTTTCTTCTGCTACCAGTAGCAGAGCACAGATCTCAGCGCAAGGCGGATTCCACTGTAATACTGTATATATGTCTGTGTGCTTGTGAGTGTGCGTGTGTGTGTGTGTGTGTGTGTGTACAACAGAGACAGACAGGGAGCGAGTGACAGTGTGTGTGTGTGCATTAAAGAGACAGAGAGACGGAGAGAGAGGGAGAAGTGCTCCTCTGTTGTCATGGCAACAAGCCTGTAAGCCCTGACAGTTGTCTGCCATGTTTTGTCTGCAACCCAGGCTCAGTGCTTCGGAGGCACAATTAGACCCAAGACAGATTTGCAGCTGTCAGTTGATATAAAAATGAAATATCGGTTATTTATTTTTATTTTATTTTATTTTATTTTTAACACGATTCTTAACGTTTGTGTTTCAGCGTTTTTGTGGGCTTTTAAATTGTTTATACTTTCATTATATTTAGATCTTTGGTGAATTGTTGATAAATCCATCTATCACGTCTATCAAAAATGATTATCTTAGTCATGTTCTTAAGTAAAAATGACCCAGATTATAACAAAATGTTTTAAAAATTCCTGCTTCGAGCTTTCCAGATGAGAGGAGTCAGGGCTTTTCTTTGTTATGCATGAGAGCACGCTGAATATATTTGGGCTTTATGTTTGTAAAAACAACACGAGGGAGCTGCTGGAGCTGCAGGAAATCAGACCCATTTTTATTTTATTTTTTTTACTATTACTGTGATATTTTACAGCGAATGAAATAAATAACTGCTGTCCAAAATAATCATGTTAACATTAAAATCTTATTGTGAAAATATGATGATTTTACAGAATTCCATGTGGATTTATGCTGTGTAGCTCGCATGTTTTATCATGTGGTGTTCCAAATGTATTGCTCACTAATTTGAATAAACGCATTTTTCGGGTGGGCGAAGAAAGACTCTATATAGCATTAATTTACCCCCTACAGTCATACAGTGAAGTCAATGATACTGCTGCACTTGATATTACAGTCACAGAGGACAAATCAGGTGTGCGTGCAGCCGTGAGATTTAGGCAAATTAGTTTTTTTTAATTACTCAATAAATTATCTAGCAATACATTTTTAAATTAAGTAATTATCCCGAACTACACACAATTTCCCAGAGCTGAAAGTGATGCTTTTAGAGGTCTTCTTTTGCCTGACTACTAGCTGAAACCCCAGTGATGTATTAAGTGTATAACATTATGAAGTGGCAACACGCCTGAGTAATAATAATAATAATAATAATAATAATAATAATAATAATAATAATAATAATGAAAACCATATAGTCTCTGAAATTGTATTTATAGGATGCAATAGCACATTTACTACCCATAATTAAAATACAATATTATTTTATTTACGTTTAAAGGTGCTGTTAAATAATCCGGCATGGTGAATTGTCGCCTCCTGTTGGCCGAAAAGCGACTGAAAATGTCATTGCTAATAAAGTTCGATTGACAAAATTTGAATCCAAGATGGCGGCGCGCGTACCGCTGTCTATGAAGATGTCACCCTCAGCTTCTTTGGGCTTTAGGCTTCTTTTTAAAGAGCAACATTCCTCTGGAAAGCTGCTGAAATCTCTCAGAGAGTTCCACAGAAGAGGTGAGGTTTGTTTAGACCAGTTTAGACTGTTTAAAGTAACCGTCCGCTGCTCTAATCACAACCTTGTCCTACTTTTAATTAACATGTTTAGCTAGTGTATGCCTTTTCACGTTAACCTGGCATTAATGCACATTTTTGAGGTTTTGTACAAACTTACCTTGTTATGCTTGTCGGTTTTATCCTGCCCTGTGAGCTGTCAGAGTCGTTAGCCGCTAATTCTTCCTGTTCGCCCACCAGAGCAACGTTATTGTTACTGTCCGAATCACCTATAAAGTCGTTTTCGTAGTGGTCTAAAAGCGTTGCGGAGAGCTAATCTATCGGTAACGTGCGTGTTGTTACGGTTTTTAAGGATACTCTGTGAAAGTCCGGCAGGAGGAGGAGGAGAGCGGTGTTAGCGCCGCCGGCTTCAGCGGCCCCCTGGATCACTACACCGGGCTGATCAGAGATGGGACGCTGCGGGAGGATGAGCACCAGAGAGCGGTGCTGCAGAAACTGGACCAGCTGCACAAAACTCTGAGAGGATACAGCAACACCCCGACATCCATCTTCTCCAGGGTAGGTAGAAGCACGCCCCAACTTATGTCATTATTATTATTAATATTAACATTAATATTAACTGAATATTAGTGCGGAGCAATGTGGTTTATAATGTTGGCAATATTAGAGGTTAATCTTTACATTTGTCCAGCTTTACTCAGCCTTTAACTTGGTTATTATCCAAATTATAATGTGTTTTTGCAAAGTTGCATCACAGAGTATCACAAAGGTTTTGGAGTAATAAAATAATGTTATTGTGTAGCATTCACACTCCAATGAATGGGGCATCTTGCATAAGGGTAGTTAGGTATTCAGACCTAAGATACTCAGGTGGGTGTCTGTAGTGGAGGGAGGGTTAGCACTGTTGCCTCACAGCAAGAAGGTCCTAGCTTTGAATCCACCATCATGCCAGAGCCTTTCTGTGTGAGGTTTGCATGCTCTCTCCGTGTCTGTGTATCTTTTCTCTGGGTACTTCAGCTTCCTCCCACAGTCAAGAGACTTAGCGGGGTTAGGTTAACCAGTAATTCTAAATTGTTCATAGGTGGGCATGTGAGTGGTAGCCCACATGTGTTAGCCCTGTGCTCACCCTATGGCAGCTGGGGTAGGCCACAACCCTGAATTGGATAAGCGAAAGAGGATGGATGGATTATATATACAGGGGTCCCTTTGGTCATGTTACCTACCATAAATTTCATAAATTTTCTCTGTTTCCTATTCATCCATCCATCCATCCATTTTCTGCTTATTCAATTCAGGCACTGGAGCCAGTCCCACTTGACACTGGTGTACCCAGAGAGAAGCCGTTTGAGCACATGAAAACTTTGTCTTACAATAATATGTGCCTTGAGGTGACTGCTGTTTTGATTTGGTGCAATATAAATAACACTGCATTAAACTGAAAAGGCCCCAGGGTACAACAGTGCTAACAGCGACACCACTGTGCTGCCCTACATGTGACCGTTTCACATTCAAAAACATTAACACAGAAAGTCCAGTGTTAATGATGACGTGTGAAACGTGGTTTTTCAGTTTACCACTTGGTCTTCATCTTCTTCTGTTGCTCCTCCCGTTAGAGCAGGGGTCCCCAATCTCAGTCCACGAGGGCCGGTGTCCCTGCAGGTTTTAGATCTCACCCTGGGTCAACACACCTGAATCACATGACTAGCTCATTACCAGGCCTCTGGAGAACTTCAAGACATGTTGAGAAGGTAATTTATCCATTTAAATCAGCTGTGATGGATCAAGAACACATCTAAAACCTGCAGGGACACCGGCCCTCGTGGACTAAGATTGGGGACCCCTGCGTTAGAGGTTGCCAGAGCGGATCATCTGCCTAAATCTCACCCTGCTCCTAGCATCTTCTTCTGTCACACCAACCCTCTGCATCCATGAATCTTTTCTGTGGTCATCCTCTTTTCCTCCTGAATATGGAGCTTTCAGCTCCACATTCAACATCCTCCATCCCATATATCCACTGTCCCTCCTCTGCAAGTGTCCAAACCATCTCAGCCTCTCCTCTCTAACTTTGTCTCCAAACTGCTCAACCTGAGCTGCCCCTCTGATGTACTCTTTCTAGCCCATCTTGTCCATCCTGGTCATTCTCATTGAAAATCTGAACATGTTCAACTCTGCCAGCTCTAGCTTAGCCTCCTGTATTTTTAGTCAGTGCCACTGTCTCCAAACAATATATCATTAAAAGTGTCACAACCATCTTGAAAAACTTCCCTTGTGCTCTTTCTCCTTCTGTCACAAATCACCCCCGACGCTCGTGTCAGCCCACTCCACCCTGCCTGTGCTGTTTTTCACATTTTTCAGGTTACCACTGTGTCACATAAATCTGAGGAACATAAGAGCAGCTCTCTTTCATGCCTTATCTTCTTTGCTGACTATTTCAGCAGCATGCCTTTTTAAAATTTGCTTCTACAGTGTTTCTCTTATCTTCTTACTCAGTCTCATCAGCTGTTGGCTTTGTTGACATAACTTGCGCTCTCACTGAGTGTGATTCCTTCAAAAAAAAAAAAAAAAGCCTGTGTGTTTGGCATGCTTTCTTCAGGTCACAATAAAAAAAAAAAAGGAATTACTGAAAGATTCCTAAATAATTTGCCATCTATTTGTCTATATTAGTTTATAATGATGCTTTTTGCTCATTTTTACTTGTCTCTTCATCTTTTAGTTTTTCACAAAACCAAAGCCTCCCAAAGGTTACTACATCTACGGTGATGTTGGTAAGCCATGAAACTCACAGAGTTGCATATCTCAATGTAATGAAATTAAGATTTGTTCCTAACTCAGAAGATCTTTTTTTTTTTGTTTGTTTCAGGCACGGGGAAAACGATGGTCATGGACATGTTTTATTCATATGTGGAGACTGAGAACAAAAAGAGGGTTCATTTCCATGGTTTTATGTTGGACGTGCATAAAAGTGAGTACAGTTGTTAGTTAAGCTGCATTTAAGAGAAAAAGGGGGGGGGGGGGGGAGCTGTGTTTATCAAATGCAACTTTGGACTTTCTCTGCTTCTAGTGAACATGTGGGGGAAGATAAGGTGTCTTTGTTTTATTGGCAAAAAGAAATACTGGAATGAAACTGAGTTTTGTTCAAGATAAATCAAGTCTGTTGTATCTGTGCCGTAAAAGAAGAATGCAAATATACATTTTTTTTCGACATCAGTACATAATCCATCTGGATATATCGTGTCACTCCTGCCACTTAAACTCAGCTATGTAAGGATTTTTGTGTATTTACTAAAATCCACTTGTCACTAATGGTAAAATCTCTAGCATGAGACACAGTTTTGTATTTTACGTTAATTTCTCTGTGATTTGATTTGTGGAGATTCAAAACATTTACCTTTGAAATACTGCAGTATTTCCTCCAGTGTAAGCAGTACTTCACATACAGTCATGTGAAACGAAAGATTTAAGGGGACTCTAAGTACAGCCTTACTGCTTCCATAGCAATTAAGAGGGTAAGTAGCAAATCAAACTCAGCATATCAGCACAAACGCCTCATAACAACTGTAAACACAGCGGTGGAGGGGTGATTATTTGGGCTTGCTTTGCAGCCACAGGACCTGGGCACTGCGCTCATTGAGCCGACCGTGAATTCCTCTTTTATAACAAAGTATTTCAGAGTCAAATGTGAGGCCATCTGTCTAACAGCTGAAGCTTGGTCCAAACTTGGCCATAAAATAGGACAGCAATCCCAAGAACACCAGGAAATCTACAACAGAACAGCTGAATAAGACAAGAATCAGTGTTGTAATGATCCAGACCTCAAGCTAACTGAAATATTGTGGTGGGACTAGGGCTGGGCGATATGGCCTAAAATTCATACCGCGATATAATTTGAAGCATGTGCGATAACGATATATATCACGATATATTCTTTTCTTCTGTATAACGTATTTTCCAAACTATAAGGCACACTTAAAATCCTTTAATTTTCTCAAAAATCGAGAGTGTGCCTTATGTATGAATTCTGGTTGTGCTCACTGACCTTGAACCGATTTTGGCGTGTAGAAATCTGTTAAAAAATGTTTTAGTACAACTTTGGTAAGCCTGCTGATGGACTGCTTGATGGATTGTCAGAGCATTACGGCTGCCGTAGTGAGGAGTAATCTGGGTCCAAAACTCCGTCCCCTTCGGGTCCCAAAGTCAAACGAACACTGAGAGTTAAAAACAGTCTAAATTCTTTCATCTTTAATTAAATCATCAGCGTTGCTGCTTTATCGGGTGTAACAATTAAGTTTAACATCCATGAAAACAGAATTTATTAAATTTAACGGAGTTAGAAGTTAACAGGAAGTTAGCTCGCTAGTTTACACCTAAACATTTCATACCATGTTCTTACAGAGATTTTTGAAACTAATTAAAACGTACAGTTCTGCTACCACTTCCAACATAAGTGAAGACAGAAACACTAAACAGCAGTGGCGTTTGCAGGGTGACCGAAGTTGGACTACCTGGTATATAATGTTGTGCTACGTGATTGCTAGCGACACAGCTATGTTAGCATAACACTAGCACAGTGAAGCTGGAGGATGAACGTCAACTTTTTTTCCACTCGATAAAAGTTAACGTGAGGGATTCTGGTGGTTAGGGACAAATGCAATTGCATAGCAGGATGCTATACACGGGCCAAACTTCAGTCAGGAGAACATAATTTACTGATGATAATGGTTGTAGCCGCTGTGATACTTTCTACCAAAACAGGCGCAGCTTGATGACATCATCAACATGCGCTATCGCGATATCACGATATAGTCAAAATCTCTATCGTTGGCCAAATCTATATCGTTTATATCGTATATCGTTTATATCGCCCACCCCTAGGTGGGACCTTAAGAGGGTTGTGAATAAACAAAAACCCCACAAACCTCAATGAACTAAACATATGTTGTAAAGAGGAGGTCGCAAATATTCCTGCACAACTGTGTGAGAGAAAGTTGTACGGAAACAATTATTTAATAATGGCAACTTTGTCCAATATCCTGTGCAGAACAAAGACAACAGGCATATAGTAGAGAAAGAGTCTTGTGCAAAACAATATATGTTACCCTATCTATTGCATGCTTATTATACATAGAATATCTAATATTATAATGTTGTAAGAATGTGATAGTTTGCATTTTCCACCTGGTTTTTCCGGGATCTTTTTCGGTTCACTTGTACTTGTCTATTCCTACAGACTTACAATTAACAGTAACTGCATTTATCTTTTCAATCTACAGGGATTCATCGGCTGAAACAGAGTATGCCAAAAAGGAAGGCAGGAAAAATGGCCAAGTCTTATGATCCCATTGCTCCGGTTGCAGAGGAAATCAGTGAAGAGGCTTGTCTGCTGTGCTTCGATGAGTTTCAGGTACTTTTAAATCATCTTGTAAAAAAATGTTTAGTCTCTATAGCATGTAACCTCATGTAACAATCATGTTGTTGTGCTTTACCCACATTTCAGGTCACTGATATAGCAGATGCCATGATTCTCAAGCAGCTTTTTGAGAATCTGTTTCTGAACGGTGTTGTTGTTGTGGCTACTTCTAATCGTCCGCCTGAAGGTAAGTAATGTCTAGTGTAATATGATTATAATTGTGTTCTTAACACGGCTTAAAACTCCTTTGGTTTACATAAAAAACATGTAATGCCTTTAAAGCACAATCCTATGGGATTGTAATCATAAATGTATAAGCATTCAGGACATTCAGGAAATTATTCACCATGTTAAAGTAAAAATGTGCATACATCATTTGACAAAAACAGCTGCAATAAATATTGTGTTACAGTGGTCCCTCGCTATAACGCGGTTCACCTTTTGCGGCCTCGCTATTTCACTGATTTTTTTTTTTTTTTTTTTTTTTTTTTGTGTGCAATTTTGCATGCTTTTTTTGTTGTTGTTACAGCGCATTGTGTTCTGCGTCCTGATTGGCTGTAGACCGTTGTCAATCAATCTCGTGCCGTGTCTCCTGTCCAGTACAGAATGCGTTCAGCTTGTCATATTTACATAAATCTTCGATTGCCAGCAGTGTGACTCTGAAGTGCTGTACTGTATGTTTGTAAGTTTTCTCCCCAACAAACACAACAATGTCGATGAAACGTTTTGCACCGTCAAAGTTACCTGCAGCACCCAAAAGGCAGAGGAAGATGCTAACCATCGCATAAAAAGTAGAACTTCTGGACATGCTTAAGGAAGGTAGAAGTTACCGTATTTTTTGGATTATAAGGCACATTAGGCGAAACCAAACAGTCAGATAAGTCAAACTTTACTCAACTCATTCTTCTTGCTCCTCCACTTCCCTACCATTGATTCTTTAATGTTGAATGCTCTCGCAGCTGCTCTATTCCCATGTTCTGGACCTGAAAACAGGGTTTGATCTTTGGTTTCATTCTATAATACTGGACTTATTTTTCTACGAAGGTTTGAACTTTGAGGGTGTTTAAACAAGAGAGAAAAGTGTGAAAATCTTCATGCCTGTCTGAGAAAAGTGTATAAAGTGTGTAGTGAGGGGTTTTACAGCCTTAAAACATCTAGAATAATTGTAAAATATAAAGCTGGCTACTTCGTGGATTTCACCTGTCGCGGGTTATTTTTAGAACATAACTCCCGCAATAAACGAGGGACCAATGTATTTAAAATTTGTAACATCAGTTATGCTATGTCAAACTGTTATTTATCTTACTTGTTCATCATTTGTTTGAAAAGAGTCATTTTACCTCACTTCGCCCTCCTTTTAAGCCAGCTTTCTTCTTACTGGCTGACCCTTACAAGCAGAAGGTTGAACAGCAGGTGGGCCGGGCTGTTTTGTGGCTAAATCTATAATGTTAGGAGCCTGAATCGATGATGTTAGGAGTATCTGCTCACACTGACACCACAGAGAGCCAAAAGTAAAAAGAAACTGTTGTAAACAGAGTGTTTTAACCCACAGGGGTTAATTTTACATCCAGTGACCTCAATATCCGAATTAAATTGTAACAGTATAGAGTATACACTCACCAAGCACTTTATTAGGTACACCTTGGTAGTACCAGGTTGGAAAGAACTGCTTTAATTCTTCGTGGTATAGATCCAACAAGGTGCTGGAAATATTCCTCAGAGGTTTTGGTCCATGTCGACGTGATAGCATCAGAAACACTCAGAAATGCTCTTCTCCGTACCTTCGTTGTAACAAGTGGTTATTTGAGTTTCCTGTCACATTAAAGCAGTCTGGCCATTTTCCTGTGACCTGAGTCAGCTCTGAGTCAATAAGGTATTTTCACCCACTAAATTTGCTCATTCCATATTTTCTCTTTTTTGGACCATTCTCTGTAAACCCTAGAGATGATTGTGTGGGAATATCCCAGTAGATCACCAGTTTCTGAAATAGACTAGCCTGTCTGGCACCAACAACCACATTCATAGTCGCTTAAGTCCCCGCTCTTCTTCATTCTGATGCTTTGTTTGAGTGTTATCAGGTCATCTTGACCAGATTTACAAGTTTAAATGGGATTTGAGTGTACAAATTACAGAAAACAAGAAAGAAGCATAATCAGTCTTCTGTAACACTTTGAAAGCCATTTAGATGTATGCCAGAACAGCAAATGTGACAATGATTTTTTTTTTTTCTTTCTGTTTCCTCAGATTTGTATAAAAACGGCCTGCAGAGAGCCAACTTTGTGCCTTTTATTGCAGTGTTGCAGGTAAAAAAAAAAAAAAAAAAAGTTAAGTCATCTTTCGCTGCTGAGGCTACCACGTGTGACATCACAGTATTTATCTGTAAACTGTTTTTCCTCCTGCAGAAATATTGCCATACTCTTCGCCTGGACTCTGGGATTGACTACCGCAAACGGAATAGACCCTCATCTGGAAAACTCTACTTCCTGTAAGAAATGCTCATTGTAAAACAAGACAGGGGGGATGATTTTGTTTTGTGTGGTTTGCACTGTTTTTCCTATTTAATGTTTCCCTGTTACATCCGTTGCAGTTCCAGTGAACCTGATGCAGAAACGACCCTCGATAAAATGTTTGACGAGCTGGCTTTTAAACAGAATGACAGTAAGTCTGCTTTCAAAATGGAATTCTGTCACTGCAGCATTTTACTGATGACCCACTCATTATATAAAGTACTGAACATAATGTTTTCTGCAGTAACACGACCAAGAGTTCTGAACGTCCACAACAGAAAAGTCCGCCTGAACAAAGCGTGCGGGACCATCGCAGATTGTACGTTTGAGGAGCTTTGTGATAGAGTGAGTCTCTTTTACACTGTGTGATGGATGATATGGTATAATTACTGTTTATCAGTCTTTTATTTTTAGATTATGTGGTATGTCAGGTTTAATATGGGGGAAAAAAGTGGTTTGCTTTATTTTATGGCACAAATTGGGCTTGTTTTGACTTTGTATCAGAAGTCTCTTATTAAAAAGGGAAATCAAAGGTATGCTCAACCACAAGAGTGCAGTGTTTTTTGTTTTGTTTTTTTTCCTTTAAATTTGCAAACCACTCGCCACAATCTTGAGCTACTGGTTTCCCATTGCTAGTAAAAACGTGCAGATGCGTGTGTCTTCAGAGTTGCAGTATGACTGGTTTTCTGCATACTGATGACAAAGTCCTGCTGCAAAGCCCTCGAACACTTGTTATCAGATGTTTACTGCACCAGTTTTTATTGCTTTAACGTCACATCAAATAAATTCCGATGTATTTTATTTTATGTACCTCTCCCTGCATTTTAATCTAGTTGGTTTCCTTCACAATGATGGGAAATGAAAGGTCTCTGTTTAAACGACTGACTCGCTTTTGGTTCTGCTTATGCTCAAGAGAAAGAAAATGACTAATACAAAGCAGCAGAGTCGGAAGTTTCTAGTAAACATTTTATGCAAAGTGTGATTTGGTGAAAAAATTATGGAAATGAAAAAATGACTCAAACCAGTGTGGGAAGTCTTGCTTGTGGACACCTCATACATGTGTTTGAATATAAATGTTCCAGCCTTTAGGAGCGAGTGACTACCTAGAGATATCCAGGCTGTTTGACACGGTCTTCATTCGTCACATTCCTCTGCTGACGGTGAACAAAAAAACTCAAGCCAGGCGGCTCATTACGCTCGTGGATGCCCTCTATGAACACAAGGTAGGATTCCTTCATTTGTTTGTATGCACATTAAACCTGCGCTAAAACACCAAACACGGGAATTTATCACTAAATTTGTCTTGTTTCAGGTACGTGTTGTGATCCTCGCAGATCACCCGCTGGAGGATATTTTTGTACAAGACGGGGATCACAGTCACGACGAGGGCCACATCCTGATGGATGACCTGGGGCTGAAAAGGGTAAGCTGTAACTGTTTCCGCAGAGAAACCAGATTTGGGTAATTTTGGTGGTAAACACAGATGATTAAGGCCTCTGTGGCCTACGGCTGACAGTAAATGAAACCCAGAGCACACAGCTAAAAGTAAGTCAGCACATACTGTGTAAACTGTAAGAATCATTTTAACCAGTATATCAGTTTGGTCCTAAATCCTTTTTTTTTTTTTTAATTGGAAATATAAAAATCCATCCTTGAAGTGTATCGGTAACATAAAAAATGGAAATTAATGTAAAAATTTTTAGCCCTTGTACAAAACACTAACCAAAAAAGTTGGGACACTGTGTCAAATGTCATTTAAAACAGAATTAGCAAATCTCATAAACCCAAATCGTATTCGCAGTAAAACACAACACTTTAAAATGTTTAAACTGACACATTTTATTGTTTCTTAAAAATTATTACCTCATGTTGAATTTTATTGCAGCAGCATGTGTCAAAAAGGTTGCCACGGGGATGACAAAAGGCTGCAAAAGTGAGCGATACTACAAAGAACACTGGAGGAACATTTGCAGCTAATTATGTTTATTAGCAACAGGTCAGTAACATCACTGGGTATAAAAAGTGCGTGTTGGAAAGGCAGTTTCTCAAAAGTAAAGATGGGCAGAGATTCACCAAAAATCTGCCAAGAAATCCACAAATTGTTGAAAAATTCAAAATAATGACCTTCAGTGTAAAATTATCAAGTGTTTGAGCATCTCATTATCTAACGTAAATAATATGATCGAGTGATTCAGAGAATTTGGAGAGATCTCCATGTGTAAGAGACGAGGCTAAAAATCAGGTCAATTCAGTTTTATTTGTATAGCACCAAATCACAACAGCAGTCACCTCAAGGTGCTTTATATTATAGAGTGAAGACCCTACAGTAATACATAGAAAACCCCAACAATCAAGTGAACCCACTTGGTGACAGTGGGAAGGAAAAACCAGGCTGAGGGAGGGGCAGCCATGTGCCATGACCATTTGTGGGTTGATCGTACAGTTTTGTATCAATGTTGGATGTTTATGATCTTCAGGGCCCAAAGGCACGTGCTCCCATCTAATTCATTATGTCTTTTTTAAGGAGGGCCTCGCCTATTTCAGCAACACAATGCTCGCCCACAAGGACCAAAGGGCTGTTGAGCAGCTCAAATCGCATATAAGACAACATATCTCTCCCAAATGTTCAGCAGCTGGACTCCTCGGTTCCCAGATGTTTGCAAACTGTTGTTAAAAGAAGAGAGATTGCTACACAGTGATAAACATGGCGCCGGCGCATCAGATTCAAAATGAGTTCTTTTTTTCTTCCCACTGAGCGTTTTCATTGTTTAAACCTTTGATATGGTTGATCTATTGTGAATAAAATGTTGGTTTATGAGATTTGCAAACTAAACTTTAAGACTTTTAAGACTAGAAACTTTAAGACTACGGGTTGTTAAAACATGCTTTTTTTTTTTCCTGTGTCAGAAGAGAGATAAAGTATGTTACCATAGAAACTGCATTTCTATTTGGGTAAAAATTAACTTTATACAAGTCAGTGGATCCACAAATTTTATTTTCCACTTAATTTCATGAAAATCTCATTTTCAAACTTTTGGAACATCTAATTTGGAAACTATTAAACCCATAAATAGAACATTGAACGCCAATAAAAGCAAAAGATATATGTAAAATCATGTTAAATCATCACATGTAATGGTTTTATAATTCAGATTCAATTTTCTGTTCATCTGAATTTAAAAGTTGTAGAATCTTTTTGTAGAATACAAAAATAAAACATGAGTTTTTCAAAGTTATTTAACACAAAAAGGAATAAAACAAATTATATAGGTGTTTGAGGGCACTGAAATCTGACTGTAAAAAAAGAATAATCTGTGTGAACATGTAAAGATGAAAGATCTGAGAGTGAGGAGGTTGTATCGTTTTATTAGGCTGCCACCATTTGATTTATGGCTTTTTTCCCCCCAAAGTCGTGTGTGTTGCCATACCGACTGGGCTTCCCCTGTCTCAGTAAACTGTAACATGTCTAATGTCTAACAGGAAGAAGCCAGCAGTCTGTCCATCTTCAGCGGCGAAGAGGAAAAATTTGCCTTCCAGAGGACCGTGTCCCGCCTCACAGAGATGCAGACAGAAGAATATTGGCTGGAGGGGGACAGAAGCATGAAATCACAGGCGTAACATTTAGAAAGGAAACAGTGTTACCAAACTTGGTGCTCCTTAATCTGCACTCCTCGCTGCCTGTAACAGCCCAGAACTGAACACTACTACTCCTCATCATCATCTTATGCAGCACAAACCCAGTGGGACTCCTCATCTCTGTGCGTGTGTGCAAATGTAGTGCAGAGTATTTATTCTTATCTAATCATTTTATTGCGACATTGCACTTTAAGGAGGATTTATAAGATGAACTTTGAGTTATTGCTTTTAACTTGGTGCCATTTTGAGGTCCAACTTCACTTTTTTTTTTTTTTTTAATGTGTGGGAAATCAGCTGGACGACTTTTGGAAAAGTAATCCAAAAGGACTTTCATGAAGATTTAAGGGACATTTTAATTGGATCTATTTTAAGATACACTACGGTTTGAAAATGAAATGAGTTGTATATGATCTTAACACATCTAAATACAATGGCAGCAGACTGGTTTGGAGATTTGCAGCCGTGTGTTTATTCGAGTTGTGATTTATTTAGCCAGTGCATGTGAAATGTTTATCTCAGAAAGCTTTGCAGATGCTGCAGAGAATGAATGGCACCATCTGACTCTTCATCAGTGTCTTCATTCGCCAGACGGAAAAAGAAACGCAAACCATGTCAGCTGAATATTACTTATATGGCACAATAGCTTTGTACATCTGTCCCCACAAATGAAACCATTTCAGTGTTGGCGTAGGTTGATATTTAACTGCTTTCTGCTTGCATTCATCCTCTGTTTATTTAAATACAATAATGCACGCAGCCTTACAGAAACAAAGACTGTACTGTGTGGGAAGTGAAAGTGAGAAGAAAAAAAACTACAGGAGTATATCTCCTGTACAAACAAAAGCATTGCCATGCAAGCACACAGTTTTTTTTCTGCAAAAATTAGATCTCGTCCTTTTTAACCAGCATTTCACTGATTCATTTTAAATGTGACAGTGAGGTTAGCAATAACAATACTCCTGATATGATTATAATGCTCATATGAAAACAAAGGATTGTACAGTGAGTCATTCAAACACACAGTTTCATCGTGTCATGTTATTCTATTTAAATACACTGACGACAACTTTATTAGGTGCATCTTGCTAGTACCGGGTTGGACCACCTGTGACATTAATTAAACAACGTGCTGGAAACATCCCTCAGAGATTTTGCTCCATGTTGACACGATACAATCACACAGTTTCTGCTGATTTCTTGGCTGCACATTCATAATATGAATATCCAATTCCATCACATCCCAAAAGTGCTCTATTGAATTGAGATCTGGTGACTGGGGAGTGCAGTGAACATCGCTGTCATGATCAAGAAACCAGTTTGAGATGATCTGAGCATCAGAAGATGGGTACACTGTGCTCATTTGTTACTAGGGGCCAAAGTGTGCTAAAATGGAACCATTACACCACCAACAAACATTTTGAGTTCCCAGAAGCAAATGATTTACAGCTCTCTGTCACATGTGAAACTTGGGCCTAAACTTTAAAGGTGTCCCAAATTAACTCTAACAAGAACAAAAGCTACATAATCTAAGCAGGAAATGGCACCCACCTTCTTCAAACGCAATGACAACCGACTATATATAGGGCTGTGTTCGCGTCTAATTGGTCTGGCCAGTACCAACACATCAGGCGAGTAAACACAGCAACCAACATGAACATATGAGGATCACACACCGCTCACTAACGCAGCATTAGTGCATTTACATAGATAAACTCCTTTCTATATGGACAAATTCTTTCAACAATTTGTTCCATAATCCATTAAACAAACATCAGAAAACATTCCCACACAAGAAAAAACCCTCTACTTGGTTTAGCCCAGTGAGGTTAAACATGACGTCACCTGCACTATAAAAGTCAGGAAATGCTGGGCGAATTTTAAACATTTGACCAGTATGGAGGGTAAGGGGAAGAAAACTCTGGTAAGTACAAACCTAGGAGAAGCAAAAACCGAAACCTGCAACATAATAAAAGAATTTAGCATCGTGAATTTGCTTTAACTGCATTAATTACTTAAACTGTCACATAATGCTAACACAGATGGACAGCTTAAATAGCAAGGGAACCACTGTTGCTTTAGCAATTGCAAATCTACAAATAAACACGTGGTTTAAAAAAATATATATATATAATAATTATCTGTATTTGTCTTATACTGCTTTATGTCACATTATAATGTAAGCGATAAGCGGAGAATCTGAAAGTGCTTCAAGTACTCGGCCAATTTTTCCAATCTCTGTCGTCCACTTTTACTGAGCCCATGGGAAGTGTAGCCTCAGTTTTCTGTTCTGACAGGAGTGTCAAACAGTATGCTCTTCTGCTACTATACCCCACCTTCTTCAAAGTTTGGTGAAGGACAACATGCAGAAGAGCATTCATAGATGCTCTTCTGCATACCATTGAGTGGTTATTTAAGTTACTGTTACCTTCTTATCAACTCTAAGCATCAGCAAGGTCCCATCACCCAGAGAGCTGCTGTGGAATGCAGATATTCTCTTTTTGGACCATCATTCTTTGTAATCTCCAGAGATGGTGGTGTGGGAAAATCTAGATCAGCAGTTTCTGAAACACTCAGACAGTACATCTGGTACCATCAACTATGCCATGTTCAAAGTCACCTAACTCACATTTCTACTCCTTCCAGATACTTGGTTTGAACTCCCTAAGGTTTTCTTAATCATAGCTACACTTGTAAATGTACTGAGTTGCTCCCATGTGATTGGCTGACTAGATATTTATGCAAACACAAGTGTTTGATTACTTAATTGGTGTACCTAATAAAGTGTCCTGTGTGTGTGTGTGTGTGTGTGTGTGTGTGTGTGTGTGTGTGTGTGTGTCTCTCTCTTTCTCCTGCTTTCCTGTGATTTAAACTTTACTTATACAGTAGCTTTTAGATTAATTTTGGCAATATGGCTTATAAGAGTTGAATAGTTTCTGATGTTGGGGAAAACTCTCCCTTTAGGCAGGTTTTAAAAATATTTTGGTGGTTTTGCTATTGTGAAGTGTCTGCAACAAATACCGAGGTCAATATCTAGAAATGTACTCCAGTGAAAAGGAATTTATAAATATTTTAAGCTCTTCAGTTCTATTTTCTGTTTCTATCCTAAACTGCTGGGGTGTTTTGCTTTTTTGTTTTTAAATAGTAGGTCCATTCAAAGTCTGTTTTTGAACTCTGATTTAAATCTGTATTGGCTAATGAAGACTTATCGGATATCAGATAAAAATCTTTGACCTGGAAAAACATCAGAGGCTGTGTGGGTAGGTGTGCAGTTGACATTCTTCAGGTCAGTATAACCACCAAATTTCCGTAAACGGTTACTGTCAGGACCTGACTATATCTAGCTCTGGTTTCAGATAGGAAAATGACATGTTTAGAAACTGCATATTTGAATAAGGGACAAAAACAACAGCCTATTGTGGGGAGCGGGTTTATTTATTCTACACGTTTACCTTTTTGGTCGAAATGTATAGGTTTTGGCTGTGGCTTAAATGTTTTTATGGCAGTCGAGTACATATTAGGACTGTATTCCTGGCAGTGGAACTTAAAGGCATATTTTTGGGGAAAATGCACATTTCCACATATTTATCAACTTTAACGGTACAGTCAGTTTTTCAGGTTATAATTGGGTGGGTTGTTTTTTTTTTTTTTTTTTTTTAAGATGACCTATATATTCTGACATCCTAGTTATTTCCCCTGTATTCCTGATTTTTATGTAAACATTGTTACTCCTTTTTTTTCCCCCCATGTAATATTCAAGTGAATAAATCCAGTTTTACCGTTAATTTTTGCGCACTGGAGACTCTCCGATGGTCACATTAGAGGTGATGTCATTGGCGAGCGGACATCTCTACACTGTCACTTTAATTTCAGTGCAGTCCAGGGGGCAGGATCGCTTTTTTCTTTTTAACCCTCTTCTCCTGGGCTCTAAGCGTTTGCGCCAACCGCAGCAGCAGCAGATTGAATGAAGTGTGTTTGCAGGCAGCTGGGCACACGGAGGACGCCGTGCTGCCTCGTCCGGGATGCCAGACTATAGCCAGCATCATTATTTTTCAGCTCTTAACAGGGCGGATTTTTAGGCTCTGTGCATTTCCCTAGCAGCCACATTTTTAAGAAGGTGCAGGGCCTTGAGAAACCGTCCTCTCATCGCCTTGATGGTATCTGGACTGCAGCGCTGCGCTCAAGCTTCTGGCAGCTCTACAGCACGGCTGATTAAGAACTTGGGGAAGGGAAATGGTCAAGATGGCAGCTGTGCGTGGAGTGATGAAGCTGATGTGGTGGCATTAGATGCAGCGTGTGTGTACATTTAAGATTTTTCCCTTTGTCATGCAGGATCGCGGTGCGGGACGCGGACGCTTGTGAAGGAACGGCGTTTTGGATTCCTCCAAGACTCCGCGGAATCTTCACGTCTTTTCACTCCACAGTTCGCGAAATTGCAATGCATGTTGGCCAGGGTGTGGGCTTAGCACGACAAAAGGCGATGTTTTGGTGATCGTGGTGAGCTCCAGCTGCTCCGTGTGCTGTGGACGGACGCCGTGCAGGAGGACTGATAGACGGACACGTGCTGGGACCGAGCTGCAGGCAGGGACACTTGCATATCTTGCATAGTAAATAAACTGTCCACGAAGCCTGCACGCAACATTGATGGAATGCGACCCGAGTGATTTTATAACCCTTTGTGCAACCCCCGACAAATTACGATCAACATGGCTGAGGCGTCGCGCAGCGGCAACGAGCCGCCTCTAAACGTTGAGATAGATCCGGATTTCGAGCCCCAGAAGCGGCCACGGTCCTGCACTTGGCCCCTGCCCCGTCCTGAATCTGGTGCGGGCAAGCCCGGGGCAAATGACACTGACGTAATCCCCGAAGAGGAGGATGATGAGGGTGGGAGCACGGGGAGCGGCGCTGCTCAGAAAGCCAGCGGCGGCGCTATTAAAACCCGAGAGCCGAGCAGCAACAGCTCAATCTCCCAGCCGGTGGAGGTCCAGCGGGGCCCCTCCAAAGAGGAGACCGCCGACGGCTCGCCGTCCTCGGCGCAAACCCCCGCAGCAGCTCTGGGAGGTTCTGCCACCCAGCAGCTGAGGAAGTCCTCCGCCCGCAGGAATGCCTGGGGCAACTACTCCTATGCAGACCTCATTACCCAAGCCATCGAGAGCTCCCCTGAGAAAAGGTTGACCTTGTCCCAAATCTATGAGTGGATGGTGAGATCCGTGCCATATTTCAAGGACAAAGGCGATAGCAACAGCTCTGCTGGCTGGAAGGTGAGAGATGATGTGTTGGGGCTGTCATCATAACAAAGACCAGTCCTTTTTTTTTTTTTTTTTTTTTTTTTTTAACTTGTCCTGTAAAGACATGCAATGCACAAAGCTCATTTTAAATCAGAGATGGAGGCAGTGGGTGCAGTCACAAACCTGTATTCTCACCAGTTACTGGCTAGAAGCTTATATTTATCAAACATCCCCTCCTATCAGCAGGGGATCTGAAAATGTGTGCCAGTCTAAGGGGACATGGTGTAACTTTATATGTAAACCAGTGTAGTTGTAGTAATACGCATCACATTTCACACTTCATTATGCCTCTAAAACTAAGGATGCAGACGAACCTCTGAGTACAAAGCGGCTTGCATGAAAGTTGAAACCCAAAAAACGTGCAATGCAAAGTTGATTTCACTTTCAGACAAACTGCTCAGACTGCAGGACAGACTTTACCAAAGCTTCAGCCGGGCCTTGCTTCTGTTTGATTTTTCAGGATTAGTTTGGCCTGGACCAAACCAATTCATCTGTCATGGAATCTAGTCGGATGAAAGCTTTGAGCTTTGCAGGATTTAGATGCTCTGTGTGTGTGTGTGTGTGTAATCCTGCACAACTGGATATGCAATGCAAGCTGATTCCAGTGAGCAGCTTCTTTGAATGAATTACACTGGTTAGACTGTGCTGCATTTATAGGAGGGGAAATAAAAACATCACCCTGAACATGTGAAACTGATTAATCTGCACAGAATCAGCTGGTTAGTTTATGCTCCAAACTGCTAGATGTCAGTTTTCATTCATGTTTAAGCTGCCTGATGCATATTTGAGCTCTTGGCAGATGTTGACTGGGAAAGGGTTAATAACAGGGTTTCACATGTGCCGACATCAGCATTTCCTAGGAGATGCTTTGGAGCTGTGTGACATTCAGCATTCAGGTTGAGCCTGGCAAAAGTGTCCCCAGCAGGTTCAGGGTTGAACAGATGGGTTTTAAATTCACACCCGTCACACATCTCGTTCAGCACACTGAAAGTACACCACCTTCAGTTTTGAGCTTTGTCTCCAGTGCTGTGAGTCAAACTAAATATTCAGCCCCTGTATGGATGCCCATCAAACCCTCTGTGGTTCAGCCCCGCTGTTGTCTTTTCATGATGCCCGGGCACAAGAATCAATCAGCTGACTATAAATTATGTAGGTCAATGTGTAGCAGTATGAGAGAAGCTCAGTGTTTGTCTTTGGATCTGGATCTGGCTCTGGCTAAACTGGCATTGCTCCAGTCCCTGCTCAGAACGAGGCTTTGCTCAAAGGGTGCTGCAGCACTACTGTGACTGCGTGTGGGGGAGGGGAAGGCAGGAGTTCGCTCTTTGTGATTTCTCTTGTAAATGCAGTACAGCTCGTACTGTACGTGCCTGTGAAGCTTATTGGATACCTTCTTATATCCATCCATATCATCTTAAGGAGGCAGACGGGTAGGTTACGCTGCTGTATGCTTGCTATTGGTT